>NC_060281.1:57819009-58192894 GCF_021613505.1 Equus quagga | reverse complement strand
GGCATGGTACATATACCTACAAGCATTGTACATATACCTACGGGCATTATACATATACCTACGAGCATTGTACATATACCTATGGGCATTGTACATATACATACAGGCATTGTACATATACCTACAGGCATTGTACATATACCTACAGGCATTTTTCAAGGGGAGTATCCAAACCTCTGTCAGATTCATGAAGGGTCTGTGACCCAAAAAGTAATTAGGTGTGAAACAGCTTTTTCTCCCTTTATTCCTTTTAAATATGCCCATATGAAAAATAAGATTTCATCTAACCTCATCGTATAAGAGTAACACGTTAGAATATTAAAAACAAACACACTCTCTCCTCCTAAACTGGGCACGTACAAAATCTCCTTATGTGGGGTATAAATTTTGACCTTTCTAGTCTATTTCCAGTAATCTATCCTAAATGAACAGCTAGATAAGTGAACAGAGATATATTACTCACAAGGATGTTCATTACAGCACTGTTTAAAATAGCAAATCCTGGAAGTGATCTAAAGGTCCAACAATAGGGGACTGGCAAAATAAATGACAGTTAATACATTCAGTGGCACCCTACGTGTCCATTTAAGAATGATGATACAAGCATATTTTCATTGACGTGAAAAATGTTAATTTTAATTGTTGTTGTTAATGCTGCTCCTGGCGACCCTGTATACAGCAGAGCGGAACCCTGCCTGGTCTTTCTGTGCCATCCTCTCACCTTCTGGTGCTCTATCAGACAATGCTCCATTGCTACTCATAGGGTTTTCATGACTAATTTTTCCTGAAGTGAGTGACCAGGTCCCTCTTCCTCCTCTGTGTTAGTCTGGAAGCTCCGCTGAAATCTGTCCACCATGGGTGATCCTGCTCGTATTTGAAATACCAGTGGCATAGCTTTCAGTGTCACAAGCAACATGCAGCCACCACAGTATGACATCCGACAGCGGGTGGTGTGGCTCCCTGACTGGGAAAAGAACCTGGGCCTTGGTGGTGAGAGCACCGCATTTTGACCACTGGCCCACCAGGGCTGGCTTAATTTTAATTAGGAGATCATATAGTTAAGTTATAAATGATTAGTAGGATTCCAGCTCATGAAAAATAAACATTCATATGTATCTATCTTCAGAAGTAACATTCTGGAAGGATATATATGAAAATAGTATTTTACGATAGAAGAATTACAAATAATTTTTCTTTCTCCCCTCAAATGTTATCACAATAACTACGGATTATCCAAGTAATAAAAAAAGCAATACTTCCCTTAAACCAACCCTCCCAATGTCAACAAAATCCCTAATCACTCATCAATATTATATCCCTCCCTACTTCCTACCCTCTCTCTTTGTCAGGAAAAACACTAAAACACTGCTGAGCCGCCTGTCCCTTCAATCCCTCCTTTACAAGTGTGAATCACTAATGACATTCCAGTTGAGTTTATACCCGTTGCCTGAGAAAGACACACCAATGTCAAACAAAAATGAACAATGGGTGGAGCGGGGAGGGGTACAATGACTACTAAAAGAGAATCAAGACTTACTTTTATAATCAGGAATAAATCTAGAAGTTTAACTGTCCACAGTCATAAGAATTAATACCAGCTGTTATCATTTTGCTGATGCTTGTTAACCAACCGTATAAACATTTTAAGAGTCCAAAGTGATGCCATAAGTACCACTTTCTGTGGTGGAAACTCTGATAGAGCAAATTGCGGGGACTTTATGACACTGTCATGGTAGGTGCTAAGATTTCCCCCTGTGCTTTTATCAAACACGGCAGATTTATACCACATGTTTAAATGGTTTATTATTAAGACAGAGTTATGAATGGGGGGAATCTCACTCAGAGATAATCAGTTTCTAGTACGGAATACCATAAATCACCACTCCATTGGAGTAGAGTCCATAAAGCTAGCAGTGACACCCACACGGCCATGCAGGGATGCTGACAGGACTGCAGCCTGTACTTGTAGCTGCAGGTGGCATACTTCAGGAAAAGCACGCCCGAGTCTACACACCTAAGCATAACGGAACTCTTGCCCATACCCAAAAGGGCTCTGGAGACACACTAACCATGCGACTGCAGGCCTACCTGCAAGCCGTAGGTTGGCAGCTGATCTGTGGAAACATGTGCTACAAACCCAGGCACTCTAACGTGCTGGGAAAGCATGCTGGAACCTGGCTGCTACTAAGTGGAAGAGCACAGTCTGCGGGGCAGCACTGTTCAGAAAGCCCAGAAAAAGAAAGAGCTGAGAAAAGAGCATTTCCAAACACTTGGAGTGAGAGGAAGCCCTAAACGCTGCAAGAATAATGACCACAGTTTCATGAACACCTCCCTTTCCTTTTGCTTCGACGCTAGATTCACTCAACTGCCCAATCTGTTTTTTGCAATGTGAGATGCCCCACGGAAAGTCTCTCCCCGGAAGCACTAATCATCTCGTGATTCCAACATTCTGCATCTGCAGGGCTGAAAGTTCCGCTCTGTGGAGTGGGGACCACACCAAGTGACTGCACCCAGCTTAAAGAACTCTCCATCATCTTACAGACTTCATGCTGTTTGTCAGGCAGACATAAAACATACACTGAAATCATTCTCACACTCACAAAGCCAAAACATTGACATTTGTATTCATTCTAAAGGGACATGTTAAAGCACTTGGGAGATTAAAATTACTCATTCATAGCTCACAAACTGGTTAGTTATCCGTGGATTTTTAAAAAATGGGCTTTTGATGATTTGCAGAAATAATAATTTCACCCCTTCCCCATGTCCTCAGAATATAGCAATAAAACAATATGGTATTATTTCAGTGACCTCCAGGGCTAGCACCCAGTTATGTTTTATTCCTTGGTGTTAGAAGGAAAAACAATAAGCTCCCCAAATGATGTGGAGCTCAGCTGCATAGCAGCTTCTTTACTGTCAATAAATCTATTTTCTAATTATATACAAAGACACGTTTGTCTTTGGCCCTGATTACATTAAAAACACCAGAAGTACCCTTGTTTTAACGTGCATTATAGAAACACGACTCCCCAAGTGAATCTGATCCATTAATAACATCTCTTTAACTACTGTCTAATGATTTTTGTAGACACGTAATAGAATATTTTATCGCTGTCTTCAATCATCTGTCCTTTCTTTCAATAAGAATTTGCCAGATATGTGATGAAACTTCCTGTGCTTTGTGCCATTACATGTTTGTTGATACCAACACATCAATTAGACATATCAACACTGTTACACAGGCTGTATATGGAGCTATGCTCTGGGCATTGCTCAAGAAATCAGAACCTTCTGTCTGCAAGATTCTCTTACGCTACTCCTTGAGCTGGCCTAAGGTTCTACCCTGTGTAGCAGCACATTCAGGTATGCACACAAGATGTGTAGGACTATGAATCATGAGGTTTGAATCAGTCATAGAACAACTAGCTGCATTAAAGAAGCCACACTTTAAAGAGCTAAATATGCTTTTAAAATTGCAATCCCTTCCTTTTAAATTAACGATAACCTATATTAACGTTTGAAATTCCACTAAATTGTTAATTGAAGACAGAAGTTAATGAGTACAAAAATGATCAATAATACCTCATGTCATATTTTAAGCTTTTTTCATTTGCAAATTTACTATTTACTAAGTGCCTGTTTGGGCTAGTCACCTGCCATGGTCAATTCTTCCAAGCATAGGGCCCATGTTTAAATATGCATGTAAAAGAGAAATTCATTTGATAAGGAAGTATGTCTGACGGTAATGAACCAGCTTTCAAATTATAGTAACTTGCTTTAAGAGCTGCTTTCAAAAGGAAGTTGTCCTAGAGATGGGGCAGATTCCCAACAGTACCGGGTGCTGTGGAACAAGGAGACCTGAGAAGGCCTATTGGAAGCTGCATACTGAGGGACCTATTCCAAGACCTGGGGTAAACGGGGTTCCAAGGAGGAAGGTCCTGGTCACCATTAACGTCACTTCTTGTACTGAGCTCCAGGGTTCTGTGAGAAGAGAACTGTCAGCCAGCACAGTACGCAGACTAGAAAAACTCGCCTCCTCTTCAGTTCTCTATTGTCAGACCTGATGTTTCCCATCATAGATTCTCTGGAAATATTCCTGGCTTCATGTCTTTTTTTTTTATTTTTTAAGTTGGGGTAAAGGAGGAATAAAGAGCCTCCCGCAAGCAGCTGCCTATGTTTAGATATTACAATGCATTTATATAAGAAGCAGTAAAAGTTCTATGGAATATTGAAAAAATCATTAAAATTTCACCTTCACCAAGAGAAAAACAACTGATTTCACCCCTCCAGGGCATCAGCTATGTTACTAAGGATAGTGTCACCTTTAAAATCAATTACTGTGGTTAAAATGAGGAATATATCGCTCTTTCCCCACTCCTGGCTTCACCCAGAGGTGATAATGAACAGAATCCAAGGGACACATATTTCACAGGGAAGTTTTCACAAAGAATCAAGTGACAAAAATGAAACTGAAGATCATTCACTGTGCTGCATCCTGTTTGGTATCACCAGGACATTTCTTCTCAGAGGGAGAGGGTTATTTATAAACTTAGTTAATGATTAGTTCAAGGTAGGAAGAAAAATAAAACTTTAGCTTTCTTAAACCTTTTCTTGGTGTTTCTATTTTCTTATATTTTTTATTTTATCTTTACAGTTATAATTGCTAACCGTAAGGTCCCAAATACTAAATTGAGGTGCATACATGAAGACATTATTTTTCTTCTATTTTAAACCCATATCATGCTTAGGACAACTTTAAATTCTAACAAATGATAGAAGAGTTGAGAATATAAAACGTAAGCCAATCCTCCTTCGATTTTATACAGCTAATTATTAAAAGTCTGCTCCTTAGCTAACTGGGCCTAGAGATTTCATACATATAATTAATGCACCAGAAGGCTGCCATTTGTGTGCTAATTACAGATGGAGGAAGGATGCCTCCCACTTACTGAGAACCTAGATTCCTGGCTAGAGGTTTACAAATATTATTTAAAGTAAGCAGTATTTAAAGGAGGGGCATTCCACACCCCAGTGTGGACAATTCTGTGGATAAATGCAAATGTGCGATCTTAAATATTGCCTTGTTTTATGAGTTTTGGACCTTTATGAGAGGGGTTCAGAGACAGTTCATAGACAACAGCATAAACCCAGACTCTAGGAAGGTCCAGAGGTAAAAAATTAGCGGCCCTCAGGCTAGATGCAGCCAGCAAATGCGTTTGGCTGGCCCATACCATGTTTTTAAAACAATGTGAGCCAACATTTAAAAATCCAATTTCACATTAAAATGGGGGAGATCTGGAAATACAAAGACTTCATTCCTACCTTCAGTTGGAACAAACAGCTGTCCTTTTAAAATATACAAAAGCTTTCTAGTCAACCATAGTTCCTTCCACTTGAATTTTTTATGTATGCTTATTCACCCTTCTCTTTCCTGCCTGACCTAGTGATTTAAGAGGTAATGGGATATGGATGGAGCTCATAGGCCCTTATTTTTGAACTGGAAGGTGGGGGGAAAAAAGTAAGGGAATATAATTATAATATGATATGATATGACATAATATGTAAGAGAATTATAATTCTTCTGAGGATTCCAGGACAAAGGGCTGTTGCAATACTAAGGAGAAGAGGCTGGTGGTTATTTTAAAACATGGCCACAAATTTTGTGACACTCTTACCATTGAGAATTGGGAGTCTGTGTCCCCATCCCTTGACTCTGAACTTGTGACTGCTTTTACTAACAGAATATGGCAGAAGTGATGCTATGTGACTTTCAAGGCTAGGTCATAAAAGGCCATGCAGCTGTGTCTTATCCTCTGGAATACTCTCCTCTGCAGTTCTGACCACCATGTAACAAGTCTGACCACTGTGAGGCTGCCATGATGTGAGGAAGCCCAAGACATGTGGACAGGCCACATATGGAAGTTCTATTCAACAGGTGGACCTGGTCCCAGCCTAGGCACCAGACCTGTGTGAAGAAGCCCCAGGTGATTTCAACCCCAAGTCAAGTGAGTTATCCCCAGCATTCCCAACAATGGTGGTGGTTTTACATTGTTAAGTTTTGGTGGTAGCAACAGATCATTGGAACAGGGCCTGAGGAATACTAAAATATCGGAAATGGCTTCTTCTGAGCTAGAAATGCTACTAGCCTCTGCTGGGTTCTAAGCCTTATCTAAGATTTCCAAATTGAATACTCAGCTGTCTGTAATCTGTTCCTCTCCTCCTCAGGAACCAGTGGGAAGGTTAACTGGGCAGTTTTCGTTGTCTTAACTCTGGTAAGTAGTGTGGTTTAGAAATACTCCTTGGCTGCTCCGTGCATGAAGGCTAAAGCACCAAAGGAAGTTTGCTTATGTTGAAAATGAAGTTTCCATCTTCATCTTGAAAACAAGGATAATGTCAGCTGATTACCTATGTCACAGTGGTTCCAAGTTTTGGTGAATATGAATCTCAGATTTCCAAACATGGGAGAACATAATTTTATCTACACTGACATGGAGGCAGAGGTATTACTCTGAAACCTCCTGTATATTTTCCCATCACATAATTACATATAAGTGGTGTTGTACATAGCAATATGCTCCTTTAATGCTCTACATATTTAATTTTGTTTAGGGTTGTTGGCTGTTTAAAAATATCTCAAATATCCCCTACTGTGTAAATGTCATAAACATGTGTCAAACTTCACAGTGGAAATATGAAGGAAAAATATGGAAAAGTACTAATACAATTGCATCATCAATAACTGATGGAGGACTACTAAGATCTCTCATTTCTTTGTGTGTTTAAGAGAGCCGTGCTCTTGACAGGTGTGACCACTGCTGAAACGTTGGTTTTGGCAGCAAAAATCTCAGACAATTTTAGAAATTTTTCAACTTTCCATTTCTCTGCTAGTTAATATGTCTTCTTAAGGCTTTCTTTAAATGGAATAGTTGATATATTCTTAAGGATCTCAGAAAGAAGTTTTCCTAGTAATGCAGAGAGTCAGGTATAATCATGCCCTTGCTTGGAACTAGATGATCTGACCAGAAAAGCCTGCCCCTGTTCTCCGGGATGATTTCTTCCTAAGCACTGACTGTCTCTTTAAGGGCATAATTCAGTGATACACAAGCTCTCTGGTGCCAACACAATTATCATCCTAGTGAAGGATGCCTGTTTACCTCTAGACCCAAACTCCCACACTGTCTTGCTCTGACCTACTGTTTCTGTCCTACTGCTTTGGCTTCAGGAATATTTTATTTGTCTTTTCTTCAATCCTTTCAGCTATACCTATAAATATGTCCTTGTGGTACCAGGTTATTTTGATGACTAACAAAAGTATAAAAGCCAACTACAGTCATAAGATGCTCTAACTTATTATCTTCTTTGAACAGTTTGAGGGGCTAAAGAGGAAGTTATCACACTGTAGCAGTGTCTGTCTCCTAGCATTGCAAAGAAGTCAGATTTCTTATTTATTATGATTATTAGGAAATGAAGATAGTTTTCAAGAAATATACTTGACCTCACATCTTCCTTAAGACTGTCATTTTGGGAGGTGATAATGCATTCCAGAGATGGTGTCTTTGTTCAACACATTTCTGAAAGCTGCTCCTCACCCTGGGTTCCTGCTATACCCACACATGCCACCATTTTTCACTATGTATTTAATTGTTTGTGAGAATGTCTGTCTTCCCCTACAACTGTCAACGGCGTATGAGTAAGAACTGAAATTGTCTATTCATCTTGTATGCCTGCTGTCCAGCAGAACACCTGGCGACATAGTAGGTATTCAATATTTATTGAATGAATAACTCATACATTCTTTTGCATATTGTCTGTGTTGGCTAAATTTCATCCTTTGAGGGTAGATTTACCTTTTGGAGATAGTCAAAAGTGATTCAGAGTCAAGTATGAATTAAGAGGCCATGATACTATTCCATTTTCTTATGTGGACTGGACACGAAAACTGAAGGCACTTCAGAAAAGGAAGTTATTGGAGTAAACAGGCGGGCCCTTAAGGTAAATAATTTGAAGAGTAACACTTGGATGTAGAAATTCTCATATGGTTCTTAAAAATCATTGTTCAGGATTCCTAAGCATAATTTTTTCAAAAAATAAAACTTCTAAAAGTAAACTCTTTGTGTTTTGCAGAAGTACATGTGTGGGAATAAAAAATACAAAAATCATTTATATCACTGTTCCTTAAACAGACATTTAAATATGGATAGACTTCATATTCTGGCAATCTGTGATATTGTAAAAGGGACTGAAAAACATTTAGCCTCTCCATCGTGGCTTCCTGTTCCATATCCTCCCATTTCTCTACATCTCAGCCTGAAGTACAGCACCAGTCTAGGCAGAACTAGAAAGAGACAACTTTCTTCTTTCTCTGACTTACACCTTCCTGTGGCAGTAATTATGGATACTGGTGTTGTGAGGAGGGTGAAATGGGTAAAGGGGGTCAATTACATGGTTAAGGATGGAAACTACACTTTTGGTGGTGAACACGCTGCAGAATAAACAGATGTGGAATTATAATGTTGTGCATCTGAAACCTATGTTATAAAGCAATGTTACCTCAATAAAAAAATAAAAAAGAAATACACAGTTATAAGACCAAAAAGAAAGAGTAATGCCCACATAAGGTTGGAAGTAAGATATGTCGAGCATAAGCATCACTATGAATTAGCAAGAAGCAGACAGCCTAGGTTCTATGTGATACCTATGTTAACCTGATTCAGGGCTGAAGCTTGGCCTCCCTCTACACTCAACATTCCTTGCTGACTGTGCTATATTTAAATGCTAACTTTTAATCCAAATGAATGGATTGCAAAGCTGATCTACCTAGAGTTTCTTCTTTTTGAAAAACTGAAGTATAACATATATAATAAAGCACATACATCATTAGTGAATCAAATTGTCTTCATAATGGCTGAAAGCAAGTAATTCTCTTCTCTGATAACTTCCAAAAGGAAAAAGTAAGTGAATGAATTCACTTTTAGTATTAATATCAATCACTTCAAGAATGAGAAGAAAAACCTAAACAAATTCAATCCTTAACATTATTTTCAGTAAAGTTCAAAGAAACTGAAAATCAGAAAAAAAGTTTTTTCAAAAGATTATGTAGCAAGGAGATTTTATGTAGTTCCTATGAAATGACAGGGGCAGGCAAATCAACACCGAGCATTGCAAAGCAAGCTGCATTCTACATTTAGTAAAAGTGGTCCTGAACGTGACTTTTGGAGCCCACTTGGTCACCTAGTCTGCCTCTGCCTCTTAGCTGCCATGGACACTGTCTTAGACCACCTAGGCTGCTGTAACAGAACACCATAGACTGGTGGCTTCTAAACAACAGACATTTATTTCTCACACTTCTGGAGGGTGTGAACAGGGTTGGGTTCTGGTGAGGGTGCTCTTCTGGGTTGCAGACTGCCGACTTCTCCTTGTGTCCTCACATAGGTGGAGAGCAAAGAGAGGAAGCAAACTCTCTTGAGACTCTTATGAGGCTACTAATCCCAGTCACGAGGGCTCCATCCTCGTGATCTCACCTAATCCTAATTACCTCCCAAACACCCCACTTTCATATATCATCACATTAGGGGGCAGGGTCTCCACATATGAATTTTGCAGGGACACAAACAGTCAGTTCATAACAGACACACAGAACCATTTTTTAACTATGATAAAGACAGTGGGTCAGTAATCCATGACAGTGTCTAATAGCACCAAAGTGACTACAGATATGCTTACTTATGCTCAGCTAATTCTAATCAAACTTTCTGCTGGTGCCACCTTTTCACTGTTTTACTTCTCAGGGCTCTGCCTAATGTTCCTAAACACCTGTATTTCTACAGCCTGCTTCGTGGGCTTCTGTTGATGATGTTTACATAACCCCCTTGAAAACATACAGGCACCAGCACATCCTCAGGTATCTACATACAGATGAAGATGTGTGTCCTTGTGTATGCATGACTCAGTGCTTCTGAAGGCAGGGACTGTCAGCTAATTGTCCCCCTTCCTCACAACACACACACACACACACACTCATCCCAACACTTAATCCAAACATGCCCCAAAAGAGATCTATTAGGAATTTATGAGATCCACTGGCAAACCTTATTAATCTCTGGGAATCTCATTTATGGAAGAGTCATGGCCTGCTGAGGGTAACACTTCAACCTAGTGAAGATTTAGCTGAAATTTAGACCAAAACTACTTCCCTTCATCCCTCATCTTTCCTTGGAATGCTTAGTGAAACATAAAATAAAAATACGTATTGCTGTCATTCAGGCAACATGGCCGAGACTCTAACAGAGGAGCAGACAGGTTACAGAAGTGATTGAATGTGAGCCCAGGCCAGGTTGGCGAATCAGGTGATTTTTGGCGATAGAAATGAGTCCTAGATCAATTAGCCCATCAGGCTTATTTTACAGCCCAAAGAGAAAAACAGCTTTCCCTAAGCCGCACTGTGAACTTGCACCAAAGCTACAAGGAGAGGCTAGGGGGGAGCTGCAGCCCCTGCAGGGTGGCCAAGGGTGATGTGGTTGCAACACTGCCTCATTCCCAGGGTTGGCCTGTTCTTAAGATATAGCTCTGACCCAGGCTATAAGGGGAAGTCTAAGATTCAAAGCAGGAAAAAGAGAAAAGATTAACAAAATGAATAAACGGTGGTATTTCAAATGAAGATATGCTTTTGAAAGTTTTCTTCCAAATAGGAGAAAGGATGAGGCAGCTGCCTCTGCCCCAATCCTGCTTCGCCTGTCTCCAGGGGCGTTATGCCTTGATCCCAGTGGGGAGGTTGGAAGATATGCTACTATCATTTTGGTGCCTTACATTTATAGAGAGGGTCATGGTTTTGAAAGACTTTTTACATACATTACCTTTTCTGACCCAGAGAGAAATAGGAGAAGAAATGAATAAAATGGGTGAGGTTGAAAGAGTTTTCTCTGGTTATTCTTGCCCTGCTACAAAGGGTTAAAATAAAGTGAGTTTCTTTTAAGGAAGGGGGTTTACTGGTGGTTCAAATTTGCTGTTTGAAAGCCGAATAAAGTATTTATTTGCATGTGTATATACACACACATGTGTGTTTGCACAGTTACTTATTCTTGTAAGATTAGAAAATGATACATAGGGGGCTAGCCCTGTGGCCGAGTGGTTCAAGTTCCACGTGCTCTACTTCAGTAGCTTGGGTTTGTGGGTTCAGATCTTGGGGGCAGACCCACTCCACTTGTCAGCCAAGCTGTGGAGGCATCCCACGTCAAAGTGGAGGAAGACTGGCACAGATGTTAGCTCGGGGCTTTTCTTCCTCAAGCAAAAAAGAGGAAGATTGGCAATGGATGTTAGCTCAGGGCAAATCTTCCTCATCAAAAATAAAAAAAAGGAAAATGATACATAGACCATGCTCTTACTGATTTTCTTTTCACTGAGAATTAAATGCACAGTTGGAAAAAAACAAAAAAAAGCAAACGTCTCTCAATAATTCAAAGTCAGAGGCTAAGATGTCTTTTTCTTTACTGTGATAAAACATATATAACAAAATTTAACATTTAAACCACTTATTTAGAAAAATTTACTCATATATTTTTATAAAATTGTGGTTAATTAGACATAAAATTTATCATTTAAGCCATTTTTAAGTGTACAGTTCTGTGGTGTTACACACATTCACACTGTTGTGCAACTATCACCACCATCCTTCTCCAGAATTCTTTTCATCTTCCCAAGCTGAAACTCTGAACCCATTAAACAATAACTCTCTATTCCTCTGGCAACCATCATTCTACTTTCTGAGTCTATGAATTTGACTATTCTAGACACAACATATAAGTGGAATCATGTATTTGTTCCTTCGTGACTGGCTTATTTCATTCAGTACAATGTCTTCAAGGTTCATCCATGTTGTAGCATATGTCAGAACGTCATTCCTTTCGAAGGCTGAATAATATTCTATTGTACATATATACTACATTTTTGTTTATCCATTTGTCCATCAACTGACATTTGAATTGTTTCTATCTTTTTGCTATGGTGAATAATGCTGCCATGAACATGGGTGTACAGTATCTCTTTGAGACTCTGCTTTCACTTCTTTTGAGTATGTACCCAGAAGTGGAATTGCTGGATCATATGGTAATTCTGTTTAGGTTCTCTGAGGAACAGCCATGCAAGTTGAGTTTTATAATATCTTGTCTCATCACGCTTACAATACATTTTGGCTATGGCTCTGCTTACCATTAATTTCTTACTGTCCTTAACCATAGGAGATGTGACTATGTCAGATGGAGTCGTCTTATGCCAGCCACATGGGCTAATCAATTTCCTTTAATTCTAGCCACATCACAGTTTCTTAGTTAGAAACAAACAAGTGAAGTCTCAACACAAACCACAAATGATGATTCAGCTATGTAAGCAGATTTGCTTACTGGGCTAACTTGAGGATGCTGACATTTTTCATGAGATGGCTACTGATGAAATCTGAAGAGCCTGTAATCCTACAGGCCCCTACAGAGCCTCTGGATTCTTCTGAAGTTTATACCACCTGCTTACTTCACCTGCCCCAGGCCACTGTGGTTGGCAGTGCAGGTGTACACTGTGGCAGTCCCGACCCTCTTCCCAAACTGGTAGCATTATCTACCAACTTCCTTCCTTTGGTAGCTTCAGTCCCCAGCTCAGTTTTCCTGTCCACTCACTCTTCTGCCAGCATTTTTATGCTTTTCAGCATCTGTGCTAATGAACTTCCCACACCCTGGCTTATACGTGTCATCCTCAAATCTAATCATTCCCTTTGCCTCTCTAACATCTCCTACCCTTCGGTGTGTTGCATCTTGGATCTCATTGACATACTCAAGCCCCAGACCTTGATTCATTCGCAATCCTTCTGCTTTTCTTAAGTCTCTCACCCCTGAGCTTGTTCTTCCCCTCAATGTGGCCTTCAGTTGATCAGTCCCTCCCATTCTCAGAGCCCGCCTGCTCCTTCCAGCTTCACAGCTGCCCACCTTGGACCTGGTGATCAGTCCCTGCAGTGAGCCTTGTGTGAGCACCTTTGCTTTACCTGACTCCTGCTGCATTCTCCTTGCCAATCCCGGCCTGGGGAAGATGACACCAACCACTCTCCCTATCTGCTGTCGAATGTTGCAAAACAGGACAGATTGGTCTTGCTGCTAAAGTGTATTTGACTTTATCTTTGTCATCTCTGTTGCACAACTGTTCTGGTACCCATTCTTAATGAACTCCCCTCACTTTCTCTACATCTACTGTAACAAACCCTTTCACTTTCCTCTTTTCACATTTCAATCGTACAACTCAAACTTTATACAGAGTTTTGCTTTTTAAGTTTTTTGAAAGGACTGGGACCATGTAAGATGAACGAATTTTCATGCCAAGAAAAAAAAAGTATAAAAGAAATTGTTGATATATTTGATTACATAATTACAAGTTTTTTTACAGCCCCAAACACAAGCCAGGTTGAAAGATGAATGACAAAGTAGGAAAAAGAAAATGTGAGCTTCTTCAATTTCTTCTTTGCCTCATAACTGTCCTACGTGTTTTTTATCTACTTTCTCCTTCCCCTCTCTAACAGTATTAGAGACCTCTGTGTTTTAGGAAAGCACATTTTCCCCTGGTTGCTCTAGGACCTTGCTCCATTAAGTTTTTTCTATTCTTTATTGTGTCTTCAATGATTTCTTCCGCATTGGCTACTTCTGCTTAGTCAACAAACATAATAAAATCTTTATATCCTTAAAAAATCCCCCAAACTCAGGTGAACCCATCTATCCATTCCCCTGATTCTCAAACAGTTGCTTTGTTCTCTCCCACTCTTCAGTATCAAACTTCTCTCCCGCATTTGGTGTCTCTGCCTCTGGACCACTAGCTTGCTCTGTGGATTCTGTTCTTTCTCATTGAAGTTGCCCTCGGAATGACAAATGGCCTTTTCCCAGACAGCTTCCTGCTGAGCTCTCTCTAAGTAATGACACAAGCAAATATCATGCTTTGAAACTCTCTTCTGGGTGTTCTTCTTGTCCTCTTCTCTCTCTGCTTGCTCCCTCTAGGCAACACAGCCCAGTCTCAGGGGTTCACCTCCTATCACTAGACTTCCAAACTTAGGTCTCCTGCCCTAAGTGGCCTCTGAGCTCTAAGTCTACATTTTCAACTGTTTGCTGGATGTACCCAGAAGATACAATGCTGGTATCTTAAGGCAGAATGTTTCCAAGAGAACATTTCCTTCCTTCACATGGGTCCTCTTTGTTCCCTATTGCTAATAGCATTCCCTTTGAAAAAGCAACAAATAACACATACACAAAGTCACACTGATGTAACAAGTGAACTTTACCCATAAAAAGGCAGTTCAGATTGGCGACAAGTGGCCTGACCAGGACTCAAGTGGTATCTACTTCAGGTCCTGTAATCTCAGGTATTCTTTTCCTTTTGTTATTAAAACTGAGACAGGTATTAATCAATGTGACACTTCTGAAATCCTAGGATGTGGTGGAGAGATAACGAAGACTTGAATTAAACAATAGTGTTGATATTTTAGAATAGGTTTAGGTGTAATTGTAGCAATTGGGTTTGTAACGACTATTTTTCTGTTGCTTTAGCTATTCTTTAAGGTGTGTGGTGAGTTTAAAAGAAGCAGCTATATTAGATTAGTAACTGCTTTTTAAATTGGTTAGGGAAATATAATTTAGCTTCTAATCAATGCTTAAATGTTTAGCAAAGATCCATTTTAAAGTTTCAGTTATTGGATATATAAGATTAATATACTGATCATTAAGTTGAGAATAAACTTATCCATGGCCATAAGCTTACTGCACATTAACAGGCAATCAATCTTTCAGAGGTATGTCATGCAGGTCTCTTCTTATCTTTATAGTAGTTTAGAGCCATGGCTTTATCTAGGAGTCAGGTGCTCAGAACTACAAGCCTGAGCGTGTGTATTTTAAAGAGGTGGTTCTGAGAGGCAATGCTGTTTAAGAACCACGCTTTAGATTCTTCTTTTAACCAACGTGGTAGAATACGGTAACCAGTATAGCCATGTAAAACTTAAATTAGTAGTCAAATCACATTTTGCTTGACTTCAATGGACCTTCTACGTTCTTTAGTTGAAATGTATCAATTTTCAAGGCCATAACCTAAGAGAGGGGAATATTTTTTTTTAACTTTGTATTAAGATTATGATAGTTTACAACCTTGTGGAATTTCAGTTGTACATTATTGTTAGTCATGTTGTAGGTGCATCCCTTCACCCTTTGTGTCATCCCCCAACGCCCCCTTTCCCCTGGTAACCACCAATCAGTTCTCTTTGTCTATATGTTAACTTCCATCTATGAGTGGAGTCATAAAGAGCTCATCTTTCTCTATCTGGCTTATTTCACTTAACATAATACCCTTAAGGTCCATCCATGTTGTTGTGAATGGGACGATTTTATCCTTTTTTATGGCTAAGTAGTATTCCATTGTATATATATACCATATCTTATTTACCTAATCATCAGTTGATGGGCACAAAGGTTGCTTTCATGTCTTGGTATTGTAAATAATGCTGCGATGAACACAGGGTTGCATGGGACTTTTGGAATTGCTGATTTCAAGTTCTTTGGATAGATACCCAGTAGTGGGATGGTTGGGTCATAAGGTATTTCTATTTTTAATTTTTTTTAGAAATCTCCATACTGTTTTCCATAGTGGCTGCACCAGTTTGCATTCCCACCAACAGTGTATGAGGGTTCCTTTTTCTCCACAACCTCTCCAACATTTGTCACTCTTTGTTTTGGATATTTTTGCCATTCTAACAGATGTAAGGTGATATCTTAGTGTAGTTTTGATTTGCATTTCCCTGATGATTAGTGATGATGAGCATCTTCTCATGTGTTTATTGGCCATCTGTATATCTTCTTTGGAGAAATGTCTGTTCATGTCCCCTGCCCATTTCTTGATCGGGTTGTTTGATTTTTTGTTGTTGAGCTGTGTGAGTTGTTTATATATTATGGAGATTAACCCTTTGTCAAATATATAACTTGTAAATATTTTTTCCCAACTAGTGGGTTGTTTTATTGTTTCAATCCTGTTTTCCCTTGCTTTGAAGAAGCTCTTTAGTCTGATGAAGTCCCATTTGTTTATTCTTTCTATTGTTTCCCTCGTCTGAGGAGATATGGTGTCTGAAAAGATCCTTTTGATACTGATGTCCAAGAGAGTACTGCCTATATTTTCTTCTAGAAGACTTATTGTTTCAGGTCTAATCTTTAGGTCTTTGATCCATTTTGAGTTTATTTGGGTGAATGGTGAAAAAGAATGGTCAATTTTCATTCTTTCAGATGTAGCTGTCCAGTTTTCCTAGCACCATTTGTTGAAGAGACTTTCTTTTCTCCATTGTAGGCCCTCAACTCCTTTGTTGAAGATTAGCTGTCCATAGATGTGTGGTTTTATTTCTGGGCTTTCAGTTCTGTTCCATTGATCTGTGCACCTGTTTTTGTACCAGTACCGTGCTGTTTTGATACTGTAGCTTTGTAGTATGCCTTCAAGTCAGGGATTGTGATGTCTGCAGCTTTGTTCTTTTTTCTCAGGGTTGCTTTAGCAATTTGGGGTCTTTTGTTGCCCCATATGAATTTTAGGATTCTTTGTTCAATTTCTGTGAAGAATGTCAATGGGATTCTGATTGGGATAGTGTTGAATTTGTAAATTGCTTTAGGTAGTATGGACATTTCAACTGTATTTATTCTTCCAATCCATGTGCATGGGATGTCTTTCCATCTCTTTATGTCGTCATGAATTTCTTTCAGGAAGGTCTTGTGGTTTTTGTTGTATAGGTCTTTCACTTCCTTGGTTAAATTTACCACAAGGTATTTTATTCTTTTTGTTGTGATTGGGAATGGGATTGAGTTCTTGAGTTCTTTTTGTGTTAGTTTGTTGTTAGAGTAATGCTAGAGAAATGCTACTGATTTATGTATGTTGATTTTATACCTTGCAACTTTGCTGTGGCTGTTGATTATTTCTAATAGTTTTCCAATGGATTCTTTGGGGTTTTTTATATATAAGATCATGTTGTCTGCAAACAGCAAGAATTTCACTTCTTCACTGCCTTCATTTGGATTCGTTTTATTTCTTTTCCCTGCCAAATTGCTCCGGCGAAAACCTCCAGTACTATGTTGAATAAGAGTGGTGAGAGTGGACACCCTTGTCTTGTTCCTGTTCTGAGAGGGATGGCTTTCAGTTTTTGCCCATTGAGTATGATGTTGGCTGTGGGTTTGTCATATATGGCCTTTATTATGTTGAGGTACTTTCCTTCTATACCCATTTTATTGAGAGTTTTTATCATAAATCGATGTTGGATCTTGTCAAATGCTTTCTCTGCATCTATTGAGATGATCATGTGGTTTTTGTTTCTCATTTTGTTAATGTAGTGAATCACGTTGATTGACTTGAGGATGTTGAACCATCCCTGTGTCCGTGGTATAAATCCCACTTGATCATGGTGTATAATCTTTCTAATGTATTGCTGTATTCAGTTTGCCAAAATTTTGTTGAGGATTTTTGCATCTATGTTCATCAGTGATATCGGCCTGTAGTTTTCCTTCTTTGTGTTGTCCTTGTCTGGTTTTGGGATCAGGGTGGTGTTGGCTTCATAGAATGTGTTAGGAAGTGCTTCATCTTCCTCAATTTTCTGGAATAGTTTGAGAAGGATCCGTATTAAATCTTCTTTGACTGTTTGGTAGAATTCTCCAGAGAAGCCATCTGGTCCTGGATTTTTATTTTTGGGGAGGTTTTTCATTACTGTTTCGATTTCTTTACTTTTTTTTTTTTAAAGATTTTATTTTTTTCCTTTTTCTCCCCAAAGCCCCCCGGTACATAGTTGTATATTCTTCGTTGTGAGTCCTTCTAGTTGTGGCATGTGGGACGTCGCCTCACCGTGGTTTGATGAGCAGTGCCATGTCTGCGCCCAGGATTCGAACCAACGAAACACTGGGCCGCCTGCAGCAGTGTGCGCGAACTTAACCACTCGGCCATGGGGCCAGCCCCACGATTTCTTTACTTTTGATTGGTCTATTCAGATTCTCTATTTCTTCCAGCTTCCATTTTGGGAGGTTGTTAAGAGTCTAAGAATTTATCCGTTTCTTCTAGGTTGTCCAATTTGTTGGCATATAGTTTTTCATAGTATTCTCTTATGATCTTTTGTATTTCTGTGGTATCCGTTGTGATTTCTCCTCTCCCATTTCTAATTTTATTTATTTGAGTCTTCTCTCTTTTTTTCTTAGTGAGTCTGGCTAGGGGTTTGTCGATTTTGTTTATTTTTTCAAAGAACAAACTCTTTGTTTCATTGATCCTTTCTACTGTCTTTTTTGTTTTAATTGCATTTATTTCTGCTCTAATTTTATTATTTCTCTCCTTCTACTAACTTTGTGCTTTGTTTGTTCTTCTTTTTCTAATTCTGTTAGGTGTCATTTGAGATTGCTTATCTGAGATTTCTCTTGTTTATTGAGGTGAGCCTTATTGCAATGAATTTCCCTCTTAGGACCGCTTTTGCTGCGTCCCAAATGAGTTGGTATGGCATGTTTTCATTTTCCTTTGTCTCCAGATAATATTTGATTTCTTCTTTAATTTCTTCAATAATCCATTGTTTGTTCAGTAGCATGTTGTTTAGTCTCCACATTTTTGCCCCTTTTCCAGCTTTATTCTTGTAGTTGATTTCTAGTTTCATAGCATTATGATTGGAAAAGATGCTTGCTACTATTTCAACCCTCTTGAATTTGTTGAGGCTTGGTTTGTTTCCCAAGATATGGTCTATCCTTGAGAATATTCCATGCGCACTTGAGAAGAATGTGTAACCTACTGTTTTTGGATGGAGTGTTCTATATATATTTATTAAGTCCATCTGGTCTAATTTTTCATTTAATTCTATAATTTCCTTGTTGAGTTTCTGTCTGGATGATCTATCCATTGGTGTTAATGGGGTGTTGAGGTCCCCTACTATTATTGTATTGTTGTTGATGTCTCCTTTTAGTTTTGTTAATAAGTTGCTTCACATATTTTGGTGCTCCTGTGTTGTGTGCATATATATTTATAAGTGTTATGTCTTCTTGGTGGAGTGTCCCTTTTATAATTATAAACTGCCCGTTTGTCTCACTTTATCTGTTTTTCTTTGAAGTCTACTTTGTCTGATATAAGTATGGTGACACCTGCTTTCTCATCTTCATTATTAGCTTGGAGTATCGTCTTCCATCCCTTCACTCTGAGTCTGTGTTTGTCTTTGGGGTTGAGGTGTGTTTCCTGGAGTTGTTGGGTCTTATTCTTTAATCCATCCTGCCAGAGAGGGGAATACTTTATGTTAAAGAGAGATTTCTATTGAAAAAAAAGATTTAGTTTGCACTATGTTTTATTTGTATAATCTAGCATCTGCCACATACAGTTGTAGAAACTACATCATAAGCACAAATCTTAGATTTTAAGTGAGAATACCTGACACTCACATATTATTTCATTACTAAAGGCTTCTTTCTCTTCCTCTGTCTTACTTCTCCTGGTCTAGTTTCCATGTGGAGAAAAGTTAACATACAGCCTGTGTGCATTTATTTAGAAAAGCATTTGGGAACTGGGTCTCTAGCTGGCTAATTGAGAGTTTATGCACTAATGGCTACAGGAAAGAGAGAAAATAAAATATGTTGCTTTGTAACTTCTGCCCTTTCCTGTGATGTATAAATGAAAGGCTCCTGGTGCTTTCTACCCTGTCTAGCACTCTCCAGCTGTTGTTGAGGCAATAATCTTAAAGACTTAAATGTGGGATTCTGCAGCTTTAAGCGGCATGCATCTTTCCTTTCTAACCTTAGTTGGAGAAAACAGGTTATATAGTGTCTGGCATATAAGAAACATAATAAATGGCAGCTGCTGTTATTATTATATTTGGAACTACTATTTAGTGAAGCAAAGGTTTCCCATCCAAAAGGGATCAACTTGTACCAATGTAAAAATCTAAGAGTTAAAAAAAATTTTTTTTATTGTGGTCTAAACAGTTTATAACTGTGAAATTTCAGTTATACATTAATATTTGTCAAAAACCATATAAATGTGCCCCTGCACCCCTTGTGCCCACCCTCTCCTCCTTACCCTTGGTAACCACTAAATTGTTCTCTTTGTCCATAAGTTTGTTTATATTCCACATGAGTGAAATCATACGGTATTTGTCTTTTTCTGTCTGGCTTATTTTGCTTAACATGATGCCCTCAAGGTCCATCCATGTGGTTGCAAATGGGACAGTTTCATCTTTTTTATGGCCGAGTAGTATTCCATTGTGTATATATATACCACATCTCCTTTATCCACTCAGTCATTGGGCACTTGGGTTGCTTCTACGTCTTGGCTATTGTGAATAATGCTGCAATGAACATAGGGGTACATAAGTCTCTTTATAATTGTTGATTTCAAGTTCTTTGGATAAATATCCAGTAGCAGGATAGCTGGGTCACACAGAATTTCTATTTTTAATTTTTTGGGAAATCTCCTTACTGTTTTCCACAGTGGCTGCACCAGTTTGCATTCCCACTCGCAGTGTACGAAGGTTCCCTTTTCTTGACAACATCTCCATCATTTGTTATTTTTTTCTTGGTGATTATAGCCATTCTAACGGGCATAAGATGATCTCTAACTGTAGCTTTGATTTGCATTTCCCTGATGATTAGTGATGTTGAGCATCTTTTCATGTACCTATTGGGCATCTGAATATCTTCTTTCGAAAAATGTCTTTCACATCCTCTGCCCAGTTTTTGATTGGGTTGTTTCTTTTTTTGTAGTTCAGTTGTGTGAGCTCTTTATATTAAGAAGATTAACCCCTTATTGGATATGTGATTTGCAAATAATTTCTCCCAGTTGGTGGGTTGTTTTTTAATTTTTGATCTTGGTTTCCTTTGCCTTCCAGAAGCTCTTTAATCTCATAAAGTCCCACTTGTCTATTTTTTCTTTTGTTTCCCTTGTCTGAGTGGACATTGTATTTGTAAAGATTCTTTTAAGGTTGATGTCAAAGAGTGTACTGCCTATGTTTTCTTCCAGAAGTTTTATGGTTTCAGGTCTTACCTTCAAGTCTTTGATCCATTTTGAGTCTATCTTTGTGTATGGAGAAAGATAATGATCTACTTTCATTCTTTCACATGTGGCTGTCCAGTTTTCCCAGCACCATTTATTGAAGAGGCTTTCCTTTCTCCATTGTATGTTCTTGGCTCCTTTGTTGAAGATTAGCTGTCTGTAGATGTGTGCTTTTATTTCTGGGCTTTCAATTCTGTTCCATTGATCTGTGTGTCTGTTTTTGTACCAGTACCATGCTGTTTTGATTACGACAGCTTTGTAATACGTTTTGAAGTCAGGGATTGCAATGCTACTAGCTTTGTTCTTGTTTCTCAGGATTGCTTTGGCTCTTCGGGGTCTTTTGTTGCCCCATATGACTTTTAAGATTCTTTGTTCTATTTCTGTGAGGAATGTCATTGGGACTCTGATTGGGATTGCACTGAATCTGTAGATTGCTTTAGGTAGTATGACCATTTTAACTACGTTTATTCTTCCAATCCATGTACATGGAATATCTTTCCATTTCTTTATGTCATTATTGATGTCTTTCAGTAATGTCTTATAGTTTTTATTGTATAGGTCTTTCAGCTCCTTGGTTAAATTTATTCCTAGATATTTTATTCTTTTTGTTGCTATTGTAAATGAGGTTGTATTCTTGAGTTCTTGTTCTGTTAGTTCATTATTAGAGTATAGAAATGCCACTGATTTTGTACATTGACTTTGTATCCTACAACTTTGCTGTAGTTGTTGATTATTTCTAAGTTTCCCGATGGATTCTGTAGGGTTTTCTGCATATAAAATCATGTCGTCTGCGAACAATGAGAGTGTCACTTCTTCAGTGCCTGTTTGGATTCCTTTTATTTGTTTTTCCTGCCTAATTGCTCTGGCCAAAACCTTTAGTACTATGTTGAATAAGAGAGTGGGCATCCTTGTCTTGTTCTTCTCAGTGGGACAGCTTTAGGCTTTTCTCCATTGAGAATGATGTTGGCAGTGGGTTTGTCATATATGGACTTTATTATGCTGAGGGATTTTCCTTCTATAACCATTTAGTTTTTATCATGGATGCATGCTGGAGCTTGTCAAATGCTTTCTCTGAACCTATGGAGATGATCATGTGGTTTTTGTTCCTCCTTTTGTTGATATGGTGTATCATACTGACTGATTTGCAGATGTTGAACTATCCCTGTGTCCCTTGTATGAATCCCACTTGATTATGGTGTATGATCTTTTTAATGCATTGCTGTATCTGGTTTGCCAATATTTTGTTGAGGATTTCTCTATCTATGTTCATCAGCAATATTGGCCTGTAATTTTCCTTCTTTGTGTTGTCCTTGTCTGGTTTTGGGATCAGGGTGATGTTGGCTTGAAAGAATGTGTTGGGAATATTTCTGTCTTCCTCAATTTCTTGGAATAGTTTGAGAAGAATAGGTAATAAATCGTCTTTCAATGTTTGGTAGAATTCTCCTGAGAAACCGTCTGGTCCTGGACTTTTATTTTGGGGGAGGTTTTCGATTACTGTTTCAATCTCTTTACTTGTGATTGGTCTATTCAGATTCTCTATTTCTTCTCGATTCAGTTTTGGGAGGTTGTAAGAGTCTAAGAATAATCTAATCTAAGAGTATCAAAAAAATTCCTGGAAAATGAGCCTACTAGTAATTCTGCTAAGGCTATAGAATCTCCTATTTTGAGTTCATTTTTTTCTACTCTCATACCCATTGGTTCCCCCCTTCAGATCCACTAAATCAGGTATGTGGTATAAAGGTGGTCACTTCTTATCTTTTGACTGTGTGACTAGAAATAAAGAAAAGAGGCAAAGAAAAGAATCTGACAACTAAATGAGAAAGCCTGGATCTCATTTAAAGCTCTGCTTGAGTTGTTAAGAATAATAAGAACCAAAAATCTTATTTCCTTTTCTTGTCTCTCAGACGGTTCTATGGAAGGGACTAATGGGGTAATTTAGTCCATTCTCTTGTCTTCAGACTTGCTTGCCCTGAAGACAAATGATTTTTCATATATGTATTCTTAAATGTCCACACTGTAGGTACTGTGCATTAAAATAAATAAACAAATTCCAAAAATCTAAAGCAGAATCCAAATGGCGAGTGGCATGGAATTTTACAATAAAGGGGTTCAAGATTACAACTCAATACTCTCCTCTCCTTCCTCAAAAGAGCTATGTCTTTAAAAGAAACAAGGTTATATTTTTCTTTTTTTCCTTTAGAAGGCAATAGATATTAATCAACTCTGTGTTCACACTTGTATTAAGACTCGATTTTAGTCTGTGGAGATGCTGTTAAAATGCTACAAAAACAAAAAGGACTTGCTTACATTTTATAAAGATCAGCCTTACTAACATTTTAATAAACTAATTTAAGCCATCTGGTGTTCAGAAAATGGGTCTGGTTCTCCAAAGAAAATAAACAAGATACAAATATCTCGAGTTCATGCTTTTTTTTTAAGGAAAAGAAGACCTTTTTGATCATATACCCTGCATTCTAACATTTACCCATTCACCCACCAAACCCTGCTGAGCCTACTGTGGATCAGGCACCATTCTAGGTTCCAGTGTTAAAGACAGCCTCTGCTCTTATGGCACTTCCAAAGGGCAATAGTAAACAGATGATGGGCGCAGAGATAAACATAAACAGATGATATGCGCAGAAAAACCCTAGTGGTGGAAGTAGGAAAGAATAACTATGATCATTTCACACCTCCAATTAAACCCTCAAGGGCCCCTCTCTCAGGATACAGCCCAAGTATGGTCTCTGGCTCTTATTATCTCTCACAAACTTGACCTTTCTCCTTGACTTCACCTGGCTAACTCCTATTTGCTCCTTGGCTGGGGCTTCCGGAAGCCTTACCTCAAACGCTCCTCTTCCTCCCCGCCTCCCTGGCCCTTGGATTTACTTTGCCTCATTACAACAGTCTCCTACATTAGCTCCTTGAGGGCTGAACCTGTCTTACCGCCACTGAATTCCTAACGCCTGGGTGAAAGTCTGGCACAAAGGATAAATATTTATTCCATGAATGAGTGACTGAATGAGGGAAGAAGCTGTGTCTGTTGGTGACTAAACAATGACTGAAAGCCTGCCTTCTGCTCAGGACCGAGAGGGACAAAAGCTGAGCCAGGGAGCTGGCACGGTGGAGAGAAAGAGCACCGGCATTTAAAATGGTTACAAAGGGGATTTTCCTAGGAGATCGCAGCTCACCTCTCTGATCAAGTCTAAGCCTCTGGAGACACCAACAGATGCTTGGAGGGACGGGTTTTGGTTTCAGAGAGAGCAGTGGAGTTGGCAGAGAGGGAGAAAGTGAGGTTCTGGGAGAGCGGACGGCTGGAGAGGCAGGATTACCCTCTCCAGAGGAGGAGACTGTGGTAGCTGAGAGCAAAGGAGAACCAGTAACTTTGGTGAGAATAATGGATGCTTCTTCATGAGGTAAAACGGAGGGAACTAAGAATTTTCTGCCCTGGTATGTTTGATTAAGACCAAAATATCTACGTATTCAATAAATGGTATTGGGACAAGAGGTTATTTTGGAAAAAGTTAAGCTGAACTCCTACCTCCATTCTTGTTCCAAAATAAATTGTAAATGCATCAAGAATTAAACATAAAAAAAAAAAATCTATACAAGCACCACAAGAAAATACAAGAGAATTTTCGTAATCTTGGAATTTGGCATGATGCAAAATTCAAAGGCAATAAAGTAAAACGGTAACTACATAAAAATTAAAATCTCTGTATAAAAAAATGTAGTAAACAAGGCCCCCAAAATAAATGACAAATAGGGAAAATATGTTTGTGACAAACATGCTAAGAAATAAAACAGTGAATAAATTAATATAGAAAAGAAACACACATGGCTAATATACATAAACTAGTTTTAATTTGACTTATAAATAAAGAGATATCATCTTTCACAAATTGGATCGATAGAGATGAAAATGTTTGAGATTCTCAGGGCCGAAGAGTGAGGGTGAAGATAGATTGTTGGGACGGTAAATGGCTGGGCAATGTGGTAATGTTGGTTTACATTTTCAATGCCCACACCCTCTGACTCAGCTCTTCCACCTCTCGGCCTTTATCCTACACAAAGACACAGATACTAATATGTCCACTGCTGTACAGTTTGTAATCGCAAAAAGCTGAGGACAATGTAAATGTCCATCATTAAGGTGTCAGTTAGTTAAATTATAACATATTCATACTGTGGAATACTATTCAGCCATTAAAAAGAAAAAGGCTACATGTTCTGATATGGGAAAATGTACAAGAAATATTCTATGAAGTGGGCCAAAAAGAGGGTAGTACAAAAGAGCATGTAGAGCATAATGTCCTCTGTTTTAAACAAAAAACCACATACTGTCTCTAAATGCAGAGGAAAATTTCTAGAAGGCTACAGAAGAATTTTAATGTGGGATGTGAGATTTTTGAGTCAGGAGAGAACAGTGAGGAGAAAAACCTTCTTTTTGTCTTTTAAGTTTTTTATCTTGAGGATGTACTATTTTGATTAAAAGATTACAAGTAAATAAATATAAATTTCAGAAAGATCAAGTTACCTAACTTGTAAATCACAGGGGAGGTTATTGGCTGTGTTTTCTGTTCCCTTTCATTTTAACATATGATCATGATAATCATATCAAGTCAACAGCTTGGGCTGTCAGTCTGAGTGTGAATCCTGGCTCCTTTACTTACTAGAGTGACAGTAGGTACATTAATTAACTGCTCTAAATTTTAGTTTCCTCACCGCATAATGTTGGTTGGAAGATTAAATGAGACAAGCACAATCATTTACATCAAATGAGGTAAATCATTTAGCATAGAGTTTGGTACAAAATAGGCGCTCAATAAATGTGATCTATTATCATAAATAGAATTCTTTCATCTTGCAGTTTTCTGGTGCCCTATTACATATAATTATTACTCGACTCTTCCTTTTTAGATTATAAAACCTTATTATCCTATCTCAATTTCACAACAGCCCCATTTTTACTGAGTTTCAGAGAAATTAAGCAGTTAGTTTAAGATCACAATCTAGGATATGAATGCAGATCTTCGGCTTAAAGAGTTTCTCCCTCTCCATCATAGCTACTGGAGGACCAGTAAGAGCACGGTCCCAATATTTTGCTGTGAATTTACGTTGACTGTAATTCCCTAGGCATTAGGGACCATGAAGATCTACATTACTCCATGTGGTTACGTGGAGAGAGCAAACCGAAGTGCTACCTATAACTTAATTCTGTTGATCACAGCTTTCCTTAAAAAGACTTTAAATTTGTCTACAGTGATTAGCAGTGACAGTATAAAGAGTTTAAAAAGCACAAAAAAGAAAAAAACCCAAAAAGGTCACTAAATCACCTGTCTAAGAAATCAATACATGCTTCATTTAATCTATGAATTTAACCACTGCTATCCCCAAATCTAGGCATTTAATCTGTGGTCATTAGGAGTACTACTGTGTTCAATAATTCTTTATGAAACAAAAAGTTGATTTGATCCAAAGAATGTTTTTCCTGGGCTAGAAAAGTAGACTGATATTGGCATTTTCACTTAGTAGATAGAAGCAAAGAGAATTTGCTTAATTTTCCCAAGGTCCTTCAGTGATTTAACGGCAGAACCAGATTTGAGTTCAGTTTGTTGCTTCTTAATTTGCCTCAAATTCCACACAGAGGGATCACACTCTTCCTAGCTTTAATTTTTTCACAGGATTTTCCTGGAACATCAGTTCTGAGTTTATTTTGGAATAATAAAGCATTACACTAAGCACATGGAGTAGATAGTACTGGAGCTGCAGTAAATTCCTTAATAGACTCAAAGTAATTGATTTCCTTGAGGTTTTTTTTTTTTTTTTTTTAACAGTTTGGCTCAGCTGGGGAATGCTCAAGATTTTTTCATAGCTATGACTTCTACATGTTCTCCTTTTATATAGATACATATTAGCGCAGTGTAACTCAGCTTAGGAAAAATCTACTTGGAAGAAAATTTATTTGGTATTCTGCAGTAGCACTATCTCTGTTCTGAACTATCTTAATGAGGGATCAATTGAATGTTATTTACCTAATTCAAATGACCTCACCTCACACATATACATATGCAAACACACACACGCATGCATGCACAGCATAACTTGACCACCTGTCATGTGACTGAAAACATCTAATTCTAGAAAACATTATTTTAAATCAGTTATCTTTCTCAGACATCTTTGGAAGCATTCTGAGTCAGGCTCTTTCCTGGGATGTGATGAAGTCAGAAATCTCTGCCATGTCTCAGCTGCCCAAAATGAGTACTTGGAGGGAATGAAGCAGATAGTATGGCTAATAATTCCTATGTTTTAATGGCAAGGTGGAAGGACAGCTCTTGACTTAAGTGACCTCAAAATCCCAATATTTACCTCAGTAAAGGCTGCATCTCAGCCGAAAGAAAGATTAAAAAATGTCTGGGTTGCAATTCCCACTGTGGAGATGTTCCTGGGTTAGAGTCCCAAGAGTTCAAATCTAGGCTCCCTTAGCATGATATACTCTAAGATCTTAAGTGGGAAAGATATATCAGTGCTGTGGATTGGTCAGTCTAAGGTTCTAAAATTGCTTTTCCAAATTATAAATAAGTTAAGTTAGAATGACTGGATTGATGTAATTCTGATCAGGGAAAATTCAAACCCAAAGTGCCATTCTAAAAATTGCCATGACCCCACAATTACTAGAATTTTAGTTGTGGAATACAAACAAGTGAGTTATCGATTATGAAAGGTGAAGCATTCACTGTGTACTGAGGATTACAAGAGAAGCTGCAGGAACTAATTACGAATATAAAATATCACAACTCTATTCTCAAGAAATGAAAATCTGAGATGCGATCATAAGTATTTCTTATCAACATAATGGAAAAGCTCCTAATAGTCTCAGAACTACTTATTAGAATAAAGCTAGTGTCTGAAACTGTAGAATGGTGTGATCAGAGTGAGCCAGAGGGAGCTTCTTGGACAATGCAGTCTTGGGTAATTTCCAAAGTTCAATCTTGCAAACTGAAGTTTCTACACCTAAGCCCAGGGCTTCATTAAACCCAGATCTCGTATGCAAAACGTTGTCTATATGTATAGATGTACACATTTCTGGGGAGAGGGGGAGGAGCTTTTATCAAAGATACGGCACTGTGTTTAAAACTTGCCTCATAGACCTTAAAAACACACATAGTCTTTGACCTAGGAATTTTAATTTTAGGAATTTGTCTTAAGAAAAGAGTCAGGGATCTACATAAAGATATTTATGGCTACACTGTCTGTAGTGGGGTGGGGGGAGAAACCAAGTAAATTTTCAACATTTGGGGGATAAAATAAACAAATCATGGTAAGCTATAAAATGAAATACCGGAAGCCATAAAAAAAAAATCATGAGGCAAAAGAGAATTGAGTCACATGAGAAATGCTCACCATACATTAGGCAAAAAGAAGTTATAAACCTAGTGTGCAGCTATGATCCCCAAAGATGCTCTAAAGGCGAAGCCAGGTCTCCATTTTCATTCCCGGAATGGTCCACATCGGTTGAGTGAATGTCACAGACAGCTCAAGAAAGCCACCTGAAGTCCTTCTGATACCAGACTGACCCCAAGCCTTTCTGAGTGGAAACAGTGGAGCCATGTGACACTCTGGGAAAAATGTAACTCCAAGATAAAGCCTCAAAATGGGTTAGTAGGGTGTAGTTTCCCTGAGTCTTGGGCTAAGATCACGAGTGTGTTAAACTGGGAGAATTAAGACAGATTAGTGAAAAATGTAACTGACTGTAATGTAGGCTTTATTTTCATTAAAAAAGGCTCCCCCAAGTAATATGTAGAAGCTAATGAGGTGATGAGAGAATAAGAAAAGTCACTCATCTGCAACCACTAAGGAAAGAATTGATTCAGGCAAGATGCATTAATGGGTCTGAAAACCATTGGGTGAAGGCCTGTTGGGGAACAGGTTTTTTATTAACTACAAAGAGAAACAGGATGTTTATAATGGAAGTATCTGGTCGACTCCACTTTAACAAATGATCAAACTTAACATAAATCAATAATGATACAACTGGCATTACAGGCCTCCTGATGTGATACAACGGGAGAACATTGTATTACCTATGCAGTGTTCCTGCCAGTGTTTACTCTGAGTGTAATAACAGATAAACAATCTGACAAATGCAGATTGGGGAACATTCTAGACTAAATATGTAAATATCACAAAAGTTAAGAAAAAGGCAGAGGAACTCTTCTTCAGTAAAGGAGACTTAGGAGCCATGACTACAAAATACAGTACTTAATCTTTGAGTGGATTCTGGTTTAGAAAAAATTACAAAAAGGTATTAGAGGATAATTGGAGAATCTGAAAATGGACTGCATATCAGACAGTATGTATTGATGTTCAACTGTGAGGTGTGAAGACAGAATTGTGATAAGGTAGAAGGACGTCCTTATTCCACAAAGACATTCATTGAAGTCTAGAGAGGTTGTGTTATGCCTGCAACTTACTTTCAAACAGTTCAGTGACAAAAAAGGAAAAGGAAATAGATATAAAGCAAATGTGGCAAAAAAACGTCAATATTGGTATAATTAAGTAAAGGGTAAAATATTCATTCTTTTACATAAACTGTTTAAGTTCAGGTAAAATAATTTTTTACAGGAGAAGACCATCCAGAAAAGAACAATATACTACTTTTCATTCACAAAAAACAGGCTTGAGAGACTAGTTTTAATAGTCAGCCCAGAAGCAATCCTAGGCTCGCTCCACAGGCACTGGGGTGATGCATCCCGAGTAGGGCACACATGCACACATTGAGAAGGGTGCATAATGAACCTCTTCAAAGTTAAATTTACAAACCTCACCAATGCTCTCAGTAAATATCACAGGCATTATGAAATTAAGATGAGAATTTAACATACAACAAAACGTAGATACCCCCCAACATTAATAATCCAAGAAATCACTTCCAGTCAAAATGCAGAGCCAATGAAAGCCTGAGATTTAGAAAAGGCAATGAGTGCATTTATAATCCATCTCTTCAGAGACATAAAGTCTGTTTCCTTTGCTGACCATCTTGGAGTGCGCTCCCCACAGGACCTGGTGAACGTTATTTAAAGTGCTCTCACTTCTACCCGAAGATAATGGGTGGTGGAGCTGGGTGGAGAGAACTGCTGGGGCAAGGAAGGAGGGCCCAAGGGCAGTACTTGGCCCCGTCACCTGGGGAGCAGGATGAGAGAAGTGCAGACTGTGGCTACTTCCTTCTCACTTTCCTGAATGTGCTCCAGATGTGTTCTGAAAAAGACTATCCCTCACACACTCTCCCAGATGTGACGTGTAGCAAGGATCTATTAGAAAAAGATTAGGGGCCAGCCCAGTGGTGCAGCAGTTAAGTGCACACGTTCCGCTTTGGGGGCCTGGGGTTCGCTGGTTTGGATCCCAGGTGAGGACATGGCACCGCTCAGCATGCCATGCTGTGGCAGGCGTCCCACATATAAGGTAGAGGAAAGATTGGCAGCAGTTAGCTCAGGGCTAATCTTCCTCAAAAAAAAAAAGAAAAAGAAAGAAAGAAAGAAAAGAAAAGAAAAAGAAAAAGATTAATGCAAACTTTAAAAAAAAATTCTGGGGCTGGCCTCACGGCATAGTGTTTAAATTCAGCGCATTCCAGTTTGGCAGCCCGGGTTGGTGAGTTCAGATCCCAGGTGTGGACCTATATTACTTGTCAGCCATGGTGGTGGCGACCCACATATAAAGTAGAGGAAGACTGGCATAGATGTCAGCTCAGGGATAATCTTCCTCAAGCAAAAAGAGGAGGAAGATTGGCAACAGATGTTAGCTTAGGGCTAATCTTCCTCAGCAAAAGAAAAGAAAAAAAGAAAGAAGAAAAATTCTGAGGGGCAGGCCCCCATGGCCTAATGGTTAGATTTCGCGTGCTCCGCTTTGGTGACCCAGGTTTGGTTCCTGGGCACAGACCTAGACCACTTGTCGGCAGCCATGCTGTGGTGGTGACCCACATGCAAAATAGAGGAAGACTGGCACAAATGTTAGTTTGAGGTGAATGTTCCTCAGCAAAAAAGAGGAAGACTGGCAACAGATGTTAGCTCACGGTAAATCTTCCTCAGGAAAAAAAAAATTCTGAGGTCCTGATCATTACTATACTGTTGGGAGATTTCGACCTTTGTGTCTCATGCTTCTCTCACACTAGAGCAAAGGCGAACGCTTGTGAAGGCGAACATCACCACCCTGCGGGCGTGGCACTGCTGTGCTCTTCTGTGATTAGATCAACATTTCTGAATTGGTGCAAGGTGAAACGACATCAAACCCACATCAAGCCATGTACTCTCATGTATCCAAAGTGTGTTTGGGCACAACAGCTTCCTGGTTTGTAGTTTGGTAGACATATGTAATAAGCATGGAGTCCTACAGGAGAAGGCCTAAAATGCAAGATTCCTTGAACAAGCAAACAGGAGGGCTGACATCACAAAAAGAACCTGGAATTACAGTCACTTTCCTCTCCTAGGACTGAGCGATAAGCTCTATCTTTAGCATCTCTATGTATTCATGGGATGTGATAATTTTCCCATATGATGCATTAAAAACAATGGCTTGATAGCTTTATTACAAGCAGTATTTCTGAAGACCATTTCAAGTTGGAGCTCAGCCACTCCAACTGAAGAAACATGTAAGGAAGGGCAGGGTTCTCGGACTCTTCCCAAAGCATATAATCTTTAGAAAGAGATTAGAGAAAAACGGCCAGAAAGAAGAGTGCTAGACTGTTAGCAGAGAGATTCTGTATATAGCACTTCTGTTCTTCCTGTTCTGGTCTTTGAAAAAGAGGCAGCAGGGAATCTTAGAGAAGTGAAGTCAGGTGGTAGGGTGTGTATGCAGAGGCAGTAAAGTAGTTTCCTAGCTTGTCAGAAGTGCTAAAAAGGCAAACGAAAGTTGCTCTCTAATTACTAATCTAAGTAACAAGAGACCATGTCTATGGTTGAGACAGAAGCAGCCACGGAAAGATGACCAGAGGCCCTGACAAGCTCCCTAGGCTGAAACACAGTCAATCAGCAAAGGCCCCTGGAAAGTCTGACAGACAGGACTACGGGTGACTTAAAGGAGCCTCCCAATCAAAGCTTGCATATATGGTTTGGTTAGGAGGGAGAGGACAAAGCTAAGGAAAGTGGGAAAATGAACGTATGGCGCCCGGGTACTTATTATCTCCCACATTTTAACGCAAAGAAGGAGCAAAATTAATGGTTCAAGTTTAATTTCAGCTGCTCTAACAGAGATACCATCAGAAAGTTTAAAAGTATGCTAAGTAGGCCACGCCCAGCCTCAACAGGCTTAGAGCCTGTATTAATCAGGGTTCTCCAGAGAAACGGAGCCAGGAGGATGTGTATATATAAAGAGATTTATTTTAAGGAATTGTCTCACTTGATTGTGGTCGACAGACTGGAGACTTAGAGAAGAGCTGCAGTTCGAGTTCAAAGGCCCTGTGCTGGCAGAACAACTTCTTGCCTGGGTGGGTGTCGGGGGGTGGGGAGGATTCAGCCTTTTGTTCTATTCAGACCTTCAGATGATTGGATGAGGCTCACTCACATTAGGGATAGTAACACACATGTTACCCCCAAGTTTAAGTCCCCCAATTTAAATGTTAATCTCATCCAAAAACACCTTCACAGAAACATCTAGAATAATGTTTGACCAAATATCTGGGCACCTTGGTCCAGGCAAGTTGACAGATAAAATCAACCATCACAAAACCCTATCTTTGGGGCCTGAAAAGAAGTAACTCTGTCACCCAGGGGGAGTAAATCACGGAGACTATCTCCCAAATTGAAATTTGCCTCTATTTAAGAGTCAACTTGATGCTCCCAATTTGGGGATTCGAAAAGAAATGTTACCTCCTCTGATAAACTGAAAGCTCCTTGAAGGCCTGGCTCATTGCAGGTTCCTAATAAATCTTAGGATACATACTTGACAAGGTTTTGCCTTGAGGTAAGAGCAGAGGATGGCAATAATAACAAAAAATAGCTACAATCCTTCTTCTAGCAACATGAGAAACTGGTGAGCATTCACCTTGACCCATGGTAACAGGTACTCCCTGGTGTACTGCTAGTAATGAGCATCAACTTTACAGTCCTTAAGTTTTTAAATTTATGTTCTCTGGCAAAATGATGAGGTGCTAACAGTCCTGGGTATAACCTCTAAAATCTTCTGTTCCCTCATCTCCAAAGTGGGTATAATACCTATCTCATGGGCTCCAAGGAGGATTAAATGCAATAAAACCAGTAAGTCTTATAAAAATGTCAAGTATTATCATTTTTTTTAAGCTCTTCTGTAGGGGTGAAAGTATAGATTTTTCCATTCATGTGGAAAACCATTATCTTTAAAGTTGAAAATTGTCCATAAATGGCCAAATCAGAAATAACGAAAATATAAAAATACCATTTCATTATTGCAATAGCTTCTGGCTTTACAAAGCTCAGGTATTTTGGTAAAACTTATAGTGGTAGGATTTAAGCTTTTTAAATTTTTTATCTCATTAGCAAAATGTTTATACATGCAACCTTTATGTATGTTTATATATATATTTATATTTATTTAAAAATTATCCACATGTGCTTCTGTGCTACTAAATAAGGCGCGTTATAAAATATATACAAGAATGTACAGTTTAAAAGATGAGATAAAAATTATAAGCAAAAGTCCCATATTCCTTCTTGTACCCAGGATTGCCTTACAGGATTACCCTGAGGTGTACCCACCTCACCTTGGCAATCTAGAGGATGACAGTTTTAAAGTAAAGAAACATTCACATTGCTGTTTTGATCACTGGTTGCATTAAATTAACCTTGTTTTGCAGAGATGTTAGGAACATTATAAAATCCCACAGCAGGAAGCCCCTCTCACAATGACCTCTGCCAGCCTCTGCCTGGACACCTTCACTGATATTAGGGAAAAGGACAGGGGTCACTATCTCAGAAGAGGCTCGTACAGGTGCTGAGTGGTTATTTTATTGATTCACATAGAAATTTCCTTTCTCTTTAATACAGAATGTAAGCTCCATGAGGGCAGGGCCAGGGACTAGATCTGTCTTATTTATTGATGTATCCTAATGTCTAGTACATAAAGATTTCCAGAATTATTGTATAAATGTTGAGTGATTTCTTAAAGAAATCTTCCTCACACCTAGTCTGGCTTTATAATGTAGTAACAGCAAACCTTTATATCACACTTACTATGTGCCAAGCACCATCATAAGCACTGTTCGTATATTAACTCATTGAATCCTCAAACAATCATATAAGGGAAGTACTGTCATCACTCCCATCTTAGCTGAGGAAACTGGAACACAGAGTGGTCAAGTAACTTGCCCCAGGACAGGGGCTGGTGAGCGGCTGAGCTGGGATTTGCTGGGGGCAGTGTGGCTCCACAATACTCCCCTCATCACGTCAGAGGACTGGGCCCGGGCCCTCTTCTGCTGTCTGGATGCACAGAAGACAACGACTAACCCGCCTTCATGTGATGGTCTTTCAGGCATAGGAGGACAGACTTCGCAAGCTTTTTATATTCATCTCTTTTCTAATCCAAACATTCTAGAGCCTTTAACTGCTCAACAGATGACGTGGATTCAGCCCTTCAACACCTGGGTCTCCCTCTCCTGTGGGTTTGGTCAAGTTTGTCCCTGAAAGGTGAAGAGTCCAGTCATGGACTCCTACAGCTCTGGGTTTGAGTCCTAGCCTTGCAAAGTCACTGTGTGATTCTGAGCAAGTAACTTCAGCTCATAAAGCCTTAGTTTACTCTTCTGAAAAATGAGTTGATAACGCTTCCTTCTTTGTAGAAGTGCTCACCGTTCTTCTGTGAAAATTTCCTTCTTCAGGCAGATCCTTGGCACAGCACATTACTCTCAGGGGAGATACATTAGCATTCATTTGGACGGTGACACTGAACTTTATGGGAATATATTGTACTGGCTTGGGAAATAGCTTTCTTCGATTTTCATAGGAATGATTTGGCTCTTTAACTTAATTTTATATGGTGACAATGACTCAATTCTGTCTCTTGCTGTACAGTTCCTCCTTTCTCATAGGAAAAAAATCCTCATAAAAACAATTTATCATACATCAAAATATTGACAGAAGTCTTAAGCCCTAATGTCTGAAGATATCTGTGGGCATGATTTATTATAGAAGTTCCACTGTTATAACTTGGCAATTAGGAAATATTGATAAATGCAAAAACATTATTGATGTCAATTAAAAAAGCACAAGATTGAGGAACCTCCCAAAGTGCTTTGACACAAGCAGTTAGAGAGCAATGCCCATCAATATACATCTAAGCACAATAAATGTCCTGGGAAATTGGGCTGCCAGGAAACAAAGGGTGCTTTCACATTAAAAGTGAGATTATTTAAACAAAAGAGCATCTAGTCAACAGGATTATATAACAAAACCTCAAGTAAAGTCCTCAGGAAAAACAGAACGCTTACTGGTGATTCATGATAAAGCAGACAAGGACCAGACTCAAGAGAAGTCCAAGAACGTGACCACCTTGACTTAGCTAAAGGGTGGGCCAAGCACCTGACTTGGTTGGACCGGATTATATAAGTGAAGAACACATGCCAAGCCAGAACCTAAAGAAAAAGGGAGTTTTTAGGGTATTATCTTAGAAAATATTTTAATGTTTCCTATTTTGGAGGACCTGAAAAGAGTCTTAGATTTATTTTAAACAGAAGACATAAACAATCAAGGCTCCATTCTTTATGTACAGGGGTGAGGGAGGATTTGAGCCTGGGTTGCTAAGAGAATGGAGATATTGGGAATTTGCGAAGGAAAATTAGTTTAACGGGAAAGGAAGAAAACTAAGTATGTTTTGGTCATGATGGGTTTCATGTTCTGGTAAAACACCCAAGTGCAAATATCTACTAGACACAGAGGTCAACAGTTTGCATGAAAAGAAGACCAAATATGACGTTTCAAGGAATAAACCTCATCAGCTCTGTAAAGAAGAGTAAGGATATAAAAAAGACTGACTGACGTAGCCATAAGGAGGTCTAAGCTAGAGTTCAAAGAAAAAGTCAGCTCGACACCTACTATGTGAAAGAACTCTATGAGGTTCTATGAAAGGCAAAGCACATTATCCTTGTCTATCTGGGAATCTCATTCTCTTCATTCAAAGCTCAGGGAGGGCTACATGGAACAATAAAAGACAGGCATTCTCATCCAGAGCTTCAGGTCATCCGAATCCACACCTGGCTACCCAAATCACATTGCAAACCATACCCATCTGTTATAAGCACTGTAAAGTCAGCAAGGGCTTAAACTGGTTCTCAGTCCACAGAGAACTGGAGTTTAGATATAGAGAAGAAGGACTGGTCTAAGGTTCATGTGGACAAAATAAATAAACAAAAATTTAAAAAAATCTTAACCTTCTTTAGAATGTTCCAAGAGCAAGTAGGTCAAAGTTAGCTTTCCAATCTAAATCTGGTTGTTTTTATGCACAAAAGGTATATGCCATACTACTTCCCAACCACTGGGATGGTTTAACCAAAACAACAGATAATAACAAGTGTTTGCAAGAATGTGGCAAAATTAGAACCTTTAGATACTGCTGCTGATGATGTACAACAGAGTAGCCACTTTAGAAAACAGGCTGGTAGTTCTTCAAAAAGCTAAACCTAGAGTTACCATATGACCCAGAAATTTTACTCCTAGGTATATACCCAAGAGAAATGAAAACATACGTTCACACAAAAATTAGCACATGACTAGGAAATTTCCACACAACTGCTTGACAAAAATTTGGTGTACTAGCCTGGTTCCTTTGAGCACATGAATGTTCATAGCATCATTCATAATAGCAAAAATGTGGAAACAAATGTTCATCAACTGATGAATGGATAAATGTGGTATGTTCATAAAATGGACTATTATTTGGCATTAAAAAGGAATGAAGTATCAATACATGCTACAACATGAAAGAATCTTGCAAACATTATGCTAAGTGAAAGAAGCCAGTCACAAACATAAAGTCCACTTATATGTCCAGAACAGGTAAATCCTTTGTGATTGGTGGCTGCCTAGGGTTAGGGGAAAGTGGGTTGGGGGGAAATGGGGGTCACTGCTAATGGGTATGGCATTTCTTTTCTTTTTGGGGTGATGAAAATGTTCTAAAAATGACTGTGGTGATGGCTGCCAACTCTGTGAATATACTAAAAGCCATTGAATTGTATACTTTAAATGGACGAATTTTATGGTATGTGAATTATATCTCAACAAAGCTCTTATTTAAAGAAAAAAGGCATACACTGAATGTTCCAGCAAGTTGAAGAACACATGATCTAGTGAAATTTATACAGTATTGGCCTTCACTAGGGAAGAACAGATTGAGCACCCAGTGAAACTGTCTCAGATTGTTTCATCAATGGGCTGAACCTTGAGTGATTCTGGAGTTGAGAAAAATCAGACTAGGAAACTTCCAGACAATTGCTTGAGAAAAATTTGGTACACTAGCCTGGTTCTTTTGAGTGCTAGAACCTTTGGCCCAGTGCGTTAATTAGCATTTATCACTGGGCCGGCTCCCAAAAGCCATTGCCCTGCTCTGCTTCCACTGGTCTCCTTGCTCCTCCCAAGGTGATCTGAGAGTAGATGCTGAGGACAACTTGTGCAGCTGAGGGCTGCAGACAGTTTCAAAACAGACCAAAGGAGAAAGCATACTCATATCAACTATCTTGAAGGGCTGAACAAATTCTACAAGTATCTTTCTCGGTAGATAGCTTTTATATTAATATTAATGTATCTTCTTTTTTTCTATATAGTCCTCCTGAAAGGAGAGAAGCTACATGACGCCTTTAATAATTTTACCTAAAGTTGGACTCTAACTTGGGAAAATGCCTGCTATGAACATACAGGACACTGAGGATATTCTTATTGCCAGGGTTTATATGACAATCAGAAGTGTAGGACGGATGAGCTACAATTTATATGAGCAGCAACTCGCAGTTGCCCTAAAAAATGCCCCCAAAAGAATGTTAAATAACTTTTCCCTGAGATGAGGACTTCATTCCTGAGCAGATATCTCTGCCATGCTTTTGACACTAAGCCTTGTTATTCCACTCGGTTAAGAATATTGTCTTGGAACATCAGCCTAACTGCAAAGAACATCACCAGGAGTAAGCACTCCTTCCTAGAAGGGAGCACATGAGATTTTCAGTTATAAAAAGAGAGAGTTACACTGTTTAATTTGTTAGAGAACTTAAACAGTCTGAATCTCTGTAAAAAGTGAGACAGGATAAAAATTATCCTCAGAACAAAATTTAGAGAGATCTAGAGATCAGTAGTCACAAAGTCAAAGACAATTTGCCTCCAGGACTAGCCTTCTGGAGAACATGCACTTTGCACAGGGTCACAGGTTGGGGAGACCTGCTTAGGGTCCTTCCCTAGCTCAGCACAAACTCTGGTTCTCAAATCACCTGGGAGCTTTAAAAATACTGATGCCGTTGGTATGGAGGGGCCTGGTGATAGGGATTTGTAAAAGCATCCCAGCTGGATCTAATGTACAGTCAAGGTTGAGAACCACTAGTATGAGTAGATCCCGTCTTTGAAGATGCTGCTAAAGGCCCAGTGGCTTTGGTCCCCCCAGTAATGCAGTTTAAAATATAAAGTTGAGTTCACCTAAATTCCAAGTATACTACAATACCCTAGGCACAAAACATTTTAAAACTAAGATGAAAATTTTTCTTTTTCTTGGGGAAACATATTATGGCTGTGTAGAGATTGGTTATAATTTTTCTTTCCAAATATTACAAAGTGCTTCGATAAGGGAAAACTTCACTTGTGTATGATTTAAAGTAGCTGAGATGAGTACATGAGTATAACACAGGTATCTGACGTGGAATGCACTAGTCTTCGTTCAGCTTCCTTTCACTATCCAGGAAGGGGCACGAGCAGTCTGGCAAACCTTAGTACCATCTACCTGAAGGGTCCTGTGTGGACAAGTGCACAGACAGGCATACATGCTCTTCCCCATCTAGCCAAACACTTCAGATCCCTGACCGTGGCCTGGCAACATACTAAAGCCTCAACTGGCCATCATCTAGGGGGCAGGGGCTCTGATTTGCTCATGCCACAAACTATTCCTTTTCTTTGAGTGAGTCATTTCACTGGTCAGACTTCATCCTCCTTTCAGCCTCTGCTCACTTGGGGTCTGGCCTCCTGGCTCACCTCCAGAGTAAATGTTTGCTGCTTTCAGAGGGAATAGTCTGTTTTTCAGATCCTGCCTGCAGCAAAGCTGTAAGAGCTCTAAGGGCTCAGGGTCGCTGTGCCTCATTTCTCTCTGTGAGCACCTGAGGACCCAGGGCATGGGGATTCAGGAATCACAGGGCGGCGGGTGCCTTTCCCAGAGACCCACTCCTTGACTTGGAGCAATCAATGGCTCTCAGTTAAAAGGGGTTTCCAAGGCGACAAAAGTATTCTAATCAAAAGTTTTTTGTTTTGGTGAGGAAGATTTGTCGTGAGCTAACACTGTTGCCAATCTTCCTCTTTTGTTTTTTTTTTGCTTGAGGAAGATTAGCCCTGAGGTAACATCTGTGCCAATCCTCCTCTATTTTGTACGTGGGTCACTGCCACAGTGTGGCTGATGAGTGGTGTAGGTCCGGTGCGTGCCCAGGATCCAAACTCACATACCCTGGGCTGCCGATATGGAGTGCACCAAACTGAACCACTATGCCATGGGGCGGTCCCCCTAAATCAAATTTTTATAAAATTAATTTTATTAAAATGCAATTAAGGATTCTACTGTGAGGCAACATGGTACAGCGATGGAGAACTCAGCCCAAATCTTGGCTTCAACCAATACTGGCTATGGAGTCTCAAGCCTCCATAGTCTTAATCTCCCTGAGCTGGTTTCTTAACTTCTCTGAGCCTCAGTTTCTCACCTGTAAAATGAGAAAACTCTGCAGAGCAGTTATAAATCAAATGACCCATGCCTACAGCATGTGGCAAATAGCAGGAGATGATGAAATGTTAACCCCTTTTCTCTCCATAGTCAGTGAATAACCATAACCACAATTAGTTTTTATAGGTGCTCAATCAACCTCAAATTACATTTTGTTGGTAATCTGAATTTTCATAATGGATTTGTTTAAACAAAGTACCCCGGCAAAAACATTACTACATTTGACCATCCTACATTTTTAGGCATGTCTGAATTCACATCAACAGAGTTCTCCCACAGGGTAAAGGTGAGCAAAGCCATATCACAGTGAGGATCTTTGTGTTTACAGCACCTTTATTCCATGAAGCTCCAGAGAACTGAGCAGACAGGCAAGGCTGATGTCCCAACTTCCAATCTCTTTACACAAACAAGAGGAATATGAACCTTATGCCACCCCAACAGGCTGCCAAAGGAAGAAGTAGGCAATGGAAAAAAGAAGCAGCCTAACTCAGCAGTCTTTTTCATTCAAATCTTTGGGCAAGCATTACTTGCTACAACAGGCCTTTCCAAAGTTGCTTTGGTCATGCCACTCTCTTTATTCCTGCCTAATTCTCCCAAGAAGATATGAATAGATTGTTGTAAGTTGTATGCGTGTCAAGGGTGCCATTTGCCTCCAAAGAGAGAACTATTACATGGTTTTAATTATTGTTCCATGTTACGGATACAATTTAGTTAGCTCAAGTAAGACTTCTTGCTTTGCTGATAAAAGCTATGCCATAAATAGAGTGAATGACACAGAGCCACTACTAGGAAATTCAAGGATATATAATTCAGTCCTTTAAAATTAAAGCATATACGGGGCTGGCCCCGTGGCTGAGTGGTTAAGTTCGCGCGCTCTGCTGCAGGCGGCCCAGTGTTTCGTCGGTTCGAATCCTGGGTGCGGACATGGCACTGCTCATCAAGCCACGCTGAGGCAGCATCCCACATACCACAACTAGAAGGACCCACAACGAAGAATATACAAGTATGTACCGGGGGCTTTGGGGAGAAAAAGGAAAAAAAAAAAATCTTAAAATTAAAGCATATAATTCATTCAGCAATATTTTCTAAGCTGTATCAGCGTGTAAGGCGCTGTGGCTAAGTGTGAGGATAGACACAGTCCTGTCCTCAAGGAGGCAAGGATAAAAACCCTAATAGGGTCCAGCCTGGTGGTGCAGTGGTTAAATTCGCACATTCTGCTTCAGTGGCCTGGGGTTTGCTGGTTCAGATCCTGGGTGTGGATCTAGCACCGCTTGTCAAGCTATGTTGTGGCAGGCGTCCCACATATAAAGTAGAGGAGGATGGGCATGGATGTTAGCTCAGGGCCAACCTTCCTCAGCAAAAAGAGGAGGATTGATGGCAGGTGTTAGTTCAGGGCTAACCTTCCTCGAAAAAAAAACCAAAAAACCCCCTAATAAACTGAGAAGCCAAATGCACAACTCTCATTACCTGCCTACCTCTACGTAGGCATGTGTTAGAACATGGACACATGAAGTCTGCCCTTCATCTGTCCTTAGAAAACAAGTTCCTCAGATACTCTCCATTATTAGCCCCCCTGCTCCTACTTTGGTAACACATTCCAGTGGACACCCAATAATGCTTAGCAATACAGATTCTCTGAGATGAGTATTACAGAAACCTAAGGAAAATCTCACCCCTGCTCTGCTAAGACGTACCTTGTTTATCAGGCACTATTCTCTGTATATGAGTGTGGACGAAAAGACACTATGGAATCAGATCTTTCTACCTGTCCAGTTTGCTCTGATCCTCAGCCTATTAAGGGCTCCTAGTTCTGCTTCCCCTCTTCCGAATTTGAGGACACCTTTATTTATTCAAATTAAGGCACCTCCGGTTTTCACTTCCAAACACCAACTTGCCCTACCTGCTATTTTCATTTTCCTGTAGCCTTTCTTTCATTGCATTGCCTAATAGTCTGCAATGTGATGGGAAGATTTAAAGTAAGGAAGTAAGATTATGCAGACTGAATCTCCCTTTTGCGCTCCCAGTTCTATTTGGTGGATATACTTTTATTGGCACGTGATAAATATTTCATACAGAAACTGTCACTTGGAATTTAGTCTTCACAGTTCCACTGAAAGCACCGAAAAGCATTTGGGAAAGTCAGGCCTATATTACAAGTCCCATATGCCAGGAGCCTGCAGGTTAGCACAGCCTCTCGAGTCAGCACAGTGGAGACTGAGGACGGACCTGCCTGAAAGAGAACCAGCAGCACTCCCTTTCTGAATATTTAGGGGTCTGAAACCAAACTGTGGTGCAGCTCCATTATTTCAGCACTCCAGGTTTTAAAAGAAGCATGGAAAAAACAATCTGAAGCATGGATGAAGCTGCAACTATCTTTCATTTATTGAACATTTACCATGGGCCAAGCACTGTGCTGCATGCTTTATAAAACACATTTCTCACTTTCTACAAAGTGTGAACACTTATGGCTATTTTACAGAACAGGAAAATGAGTTCACTGGAAGTCATTTTCATAAATTCATAAAACTAGGGAGTGACAACCAAGATTTAAAACTACTTCTGACTCCTTAGTCCCCTTGCCTTTCATACCTCCCAGTGGGGCAAGAAAATGCAATGATAAAGAGTTTCATTTCATACTGCTGCAATTCACCTCATCAGATCACCTCTTGTTTTCAGCTTATTCTGGCAGAGCCCATAGGCTAATTTCCAGGAGTTCATGGCTTCCTTTCTGGTAAGGGAGAGGGCCACTTCCTCAGCCAGAGCAGGATTTTCAGTTTGAGAGTTGGTTAGTGAAGGTCAACTCTACTTGCTGGTGAGTGGCTTTGCTGATTTCAGAGTGCGTCAGCACGGTTATCTCACCTTGTATTCACTAAGATGCCAAGTACACAGGGTAGGTATCTTCACACATTAGAAAACCTCAGGTCAGAAAGGCCAAGTCTGCTGCTCATGCTGCAAGTCAGAGGCAGAGCCTGGGCTGGAACCAGTCCTTCTGAGTTTCAGTTTAAAACTCTTCCTTCTGTGTTCTCCTACCAAGCTATTAAGTGTTAATGGAGTGCTTAGTACATCTATGAGGGACTGGGAGTCTCAGGGTGAACAAGAAAACAACCCTGTCTCTCTGGAAGGTCAGAGGCTAAGGGCAGAGATGACTTATTACCATGTCAGTGCAAAGCCATGTAATAAATGCTGTACAGCCACACTTCAGTGTTTTGGTGGCCCAGAAGACAACAAGATTTCAGCAGGCAAGAAAGGGGAAGAAGGACATCAAACGCCTTCCCTCTGGGAGCTGGCGAATGCAGAAACGAGTTCACTGGGCATGCACTGGGCACCCTGTGCTGTGCTGGTCCAATGGACATGGAAAGCCTAGCCCTCAGGGATCCCACAGCCCAGCTGAAGAAAGACTAAGTTACCCCCAGTCGTGAAGCAATTGCAACGCTGCAAAGGCAGGACATGAAGTATGACTGTCCATGGGACAGGCTCCGCATGATACAGAAAAAGACAGGAGGAAGCTGTTTGCCTAATGGTTCCCTAAACTGCCTGGAATAGAAAAAAAAGTGAGCAATGTCTTATAGAAAATATGGGCTCAGTTTTAAAAAATATTTCTAGTAATAAAAATACTTAATATTCTGCAAATTTTAAATAATAGCTGAGAGTTATTGAAAAAAACAAAACAGTAAGTCTGGCACAGCTAAGACAGATCCTGATTCAAAGCAAGAGGAAGAATCTCATTTTGCTCTTTCTTCTGGCCTCCCCTTCCCCACCCCACTCCTCAGAAGGTCTGTTGAGTCCCAGTGAAGAAAGCCTCATTAGTAAATGAGGAATTTATGATCTGTCACCTGTATGAAAGGGCAGGTTCTGTTCACAGCTCACAAGCCTCCTGAAGTCACCAGGATCCGTGTAACATTTCTGCCACCAGTGGGTGTTAAAAGCTTTTACAAAGTATAGCCAAGGGCTTTTCTCGAATTGGTCCTGCTGCTGAGGCTGACTGCGAAGAACCAACCTTATGTAACTCAGCATTACATAACCCAGTTACTCCCCCATGCTCAACAAAACATGCTGCCTGTGAGCTCTGGGCAATCCAGTTTTCTTTCTAAAGTCAATTCAGTAAATAGAGGTCAGTGATATAACTCACCCTTGGTCAAAATCCAACATTCACAGGTATGTTTCTGGGACCTAACAACCATTATCAATTATTTTTCAGAATCAGAAAATATCAGGCGTGAAAGGGACCTTAGAGAGCCATAGTGGGACCCTCTTCTCACCACAGGAGGAAGCTGTTATATGACTGCCTGCTAGCCAGTAGGGGGTCCAGGTCTGCTGGCTCCTGGGCCAGTGAGTGTTCAGTAATTGAGTATTTACTGAGCTCCTATAGCATGTCTATCTCTGTGTAGGCAATTCTGGAACACATTCACTTAGTAGTGAAATGGCATAACCTCATGAAAGAAACCCCAAATCCAATCTCAACAAAGCAGTTAAACTTAGGTTTTTTAAATACAGTAGATTCATAAAAAAATTCTTGTGCTATTAGGACCCTGAAAACCAATGCACTCAATTCCTTACTTTTTACAGATGAGGTCTAATGGGCCAAGGACTCTGGTGATGCTATTACTAATCTGTGACAGACTCTGAAGGGGAGTCCATGTGACCTCTAGGTTGGTACTATTTTTACAGTAAGGAGGTGAGACGGGTAGGGAGAAGAGAAGCACCTCTTAGGCTCTACGAAGTGGAAATGTTTGAAGAAAAGGAAAATATTTAAAATGCTGATTTAATTATGCACTAGCATTACTTAATAAAACTAAGATTATTATAGTACCACATCTTAGAGAATTTTTAGCGCCTTTTGATTATTTATACCCAACCAATCCATAAAATGACAGCCTTAATTACCAGATTGGGGAAGAGAGAAAATTTCTGACACTTCATTTCGTTCTGGTATTTCAAAAACACAGCAAGTAAAAAACTAACATTAACTTAAGATTGGCATTTCTTTGCCTTTAGTAGAAAAATTGAATGATAATGTTTTAAGAGAGATTAAATATCATGACCAAGGATAGAGAGTTACCTAATAAGTGTTAGGATTGAAATTTAGGTGTATCTTGTTCAAAACCTCTTCTCTTCTTTTACCCACCACTCCTGTTACACCTCTGAGTAGAACAACAACAGTTTTTAGACTGATATTAAATCATGAGAAATCTTCCCAACAGCACCAGTGAAACTATCCTTCATATATATACAGATAAAACCCATCGAATTTGAAAAAATTCAACTGCAGGCATCAAGTGCTCAAGAAATGAGTACACGTCCTCATATACACACTGGGCATGGGGGGTCACTACCTCCTTGCCATCTCAGAGGATGTGGTAAGAAACACAAATTAACATAAACAGGGGTGAGCTCTTTCTACTGCCCTTCCTAAAAGATGTGACATTGTTCCTTTGTCATCTGGGGAGAAGATCTCCTGCAAAAGCATGACTGGAATTAACTCTGATTACTTGAAAGGACAAGCCAAGCAGCAAGGCATCAAAAGGTTTCCACTGAAGGGCACTTCAGTGATAGCTTGTCAGGAAAAGCACAATTGGAGCTGCAACCTTCAGATCTATGGGGAAATTCTGAGCAAACACTTCTTAAATAAGGTGGCTGAACTTCAACATTTTCAGACTGTGGTTTCTGTATCTTTTTTTCTTTTGAAGGCAGAGAGAATGAGAAAGAGTTTTTTGAGAAATGATAAAGGATTCTAGCTCCTAGGGATAAACTATTAATAAGCCTACAGAAGGTAAGCCGTTATCCTCTAATAAGAGTTCTAAATGAACAATTAGAAAAAGAAACACACATCTTGCCTTCTCTCATCTCCAACATCTTGCTTACCTTCTGTTAAGTTAAAGCCACTCATGGTGTGAACCCTTTTCTACGAGCTGGCTAAAAAGTGAGAATAGATGTGGGCCCACCATTCTCCTAATTGTGTGTCCTTGGGAAAATTATTCAAACACGCCAAGTCTGAATTTCCTTATGGAACATGAAGATGATAGTATCTTTTTCACAAGACTGTTAAGAGAAACTGAGACAATGCATTAGAAGTGCTCAGTACATAGTGTTGGTGCATCGAGAGGGCACGATGAACCAACACCGACAACAAGCACACATCATCATCACCATCACCATCATCATCTTCATCAATAAAATCGTCCCTTTACAGATGTGGTAAATAAGGAAAATAAACAGTTTGCCCAAGATCACACAGTAAGTTACTATCAGAGCCGAGATGAGAACTGCCACCTCTTACCCATGAGATCAATGTACTTTCTGCTCCAGAGCTGATGATACCTACTTCTATTTTAGATGCTTCAGTAACAAAAATAGTTCTTCAAGGAATTCAAGATTGAACAGCTATAGTGGACTAGGCGGGAGAAGGATAATAAAAATTCCCAAACGAAACTCATGAAATGCTTTCCTATAAATGGCATTACTACTGCCTTCTTCATGAGCTGTTTTGAACATGAAAATATGCAAAACCCTCTCCCCCTTTATTGTATATGAAAAATGCAGAGGTAGATAGGCTTCTTCTAGAAAGGAAATGGAATCTTGTTTTGTGCATGTCAACCTTGGAGGAATCAAGCAAATTTAATAGGCAATCTCCAACTGAGAGGCATTTTCTCAACAGGAATGACAACTGTGGAAATACTACTGCCCCAGACTTAAGGACTTACTGGAATTTCTAGAAAAAGCAGAGAGGGAGGATATTAGTTTAAATTCTTGTATGAAGAAGTCTTTTCATAGCTGCAGAGGAATTATATATTGAACAGACTGAAAAAATGAATGTCATACATAGGCCAAGTTATAAAACTAAACACTCTTCTCACTGTCTTGCTTTCTTAAACTTTGATGGGAGCTGGGGAATTTTTCATTCATTTTCAAAGAATTCATATACCCCAAAAATACAGGGTTCACTTAGGGGACAATTCTGGTCATTGTATACAAATTCATGTTGATTTCCTGAGGATTTTTATTGAAGTCCAAGACAGAGCACTTAAATCTTCTTTGCCTCTGCTTTATTATTATATTTTAAATATGTAGATTGATCCTTTGATTTAATCTTAGTTGATCTATACAGGTACAGGAGAAAGTACTGCTGGGATGTGCTTTTAAACTCTTTATTTCTGTTTTAGTTAATGAGTGAGTAGATGGGATCTACGATGGAGAGGAGGGGTTTGTCTCCAAAGAGCCAAAATGAGAAAGAACTTCTACAAGGTTCTGATGGACCTCATAATTCCATTCCAACTTTGCCTTCAAAAAGCTTATAAAGTCAATTCATAATTAGGTGGCACAGGGTGGGCACTCAAATATCTAGGGAAAGAAACTGTGGGCACTAATTACAAAAAATACAGTGCATTTGATTTATCTAGCAGGTTGTGTTTAATGTAGCTGAGAAGCCAGCCAGGGAGTAGGGAGAAGTTAACTCAAGAAGAAACTAGCGTTAACATTAAGGTGTGGCTTAAGGAAAGCATTTTAATCTTTCTCTTGCCTATCAGTTATCACATTATTGCTCTTCAACTGCTGCTGATCAGAGATATGTTCTAGTACTGGACACGTATCTTCTACCAGAAAGGAAGAAGGCTAACAGCAGAGGTGCTAGCAACCTTCATAAAATAATTCAATTTTCTGACTTTCCTTGAAACAGAAAGGTGAGACCCTGAGAAGTTTTGAAATTTATGATGGTATAAGTATACAGCTGGCTTAAAACTTTGCTCATTTATAGCCCAAGTCTGTAGAGTTAAGATACTGGTGAAAAATGGTCAAGGCAAGGTGAGCACAGAGTAATTTACTCTAAAATCTATCAGTAAGTTTCTGCAAATAAAGTAGGGCCAGATATTTATTTGAAATGTTGAACTATGGAATTCTAGAACTGGACCTAGCCTTAGGAATCACAGTATAATCCTTTGATTTTATAGATAAGAAACTGAAGGCTCACAGATATAAATCCACTTGTTTAAGCTTCAAATGACTTAAGCATCCCACCCTCAAACACCAGTATCTGAAGCATTTAATTTTATTTCTCCCAATTAAGAGAAAAAATGATGACTAGCTATAATTCTTTTCTTGGAGGGGAAGGGGAAATATTTTTTACTGTGAAAAAAAAAAGTTACCACACTGACCATTTTTTTTTTTTAAGATTTTATTTATTTATTTATTTATTTATTTTTTCCTTTTTCTCCCCAAAGCCCCCCGGTACATAGTTGTATATTCTTTGTTGTGGGTCCTTCTAGTTGTGGCATGTGGGACGCTGCCTCAGCGTGGCTTGATGAGCAGTGCCATGTCCGCACCCAGGATTCGAACCAATGAAGCACTGGGCCACCTGCAGTGGAGTGCGCGAACTTAACCACTCGGCCACGGGGCCAGCCCCCATCCTGACCATTTTTAAGAGTACAGTTCAGTATTGTTAAAAACATTCGCATTGTTGTGAAATGGATCTCCAGAACTTTTTCATCCTGCAAAACTGAAACTGCACCCATGAAACAACTCCTATTTCCCTGCTTCCTCCAGCCCCTCACAACCACCATACTACTTTCTGTCTCTATGAAGTTGACTACTCTAGGTACCTAATATTAAGTGTAATCATACGGTATTTGTCTTTTTGTGACTGGTTTATTTCATGTAGCATCATGTCCTCAGGGTTCATCTGTGGTGTAGCATGTGTCAGAACTTCCTTCCTTTCTAAGGATGAATAATATTCCTCTGTATGTGCGTAGCACATTTTGTTCATCCATTCATCCATCTGTAGAAATTTGGGTTGCTTTCACCTCTTGACGATTGTGAATAGTGTATTTAATTCTTTTCACGTTTTTAAAAGCTCCTAATGTAGGGACTAACTTTCTTTTACTCCGTCAAAACAACTGCCAAGTAAATTTTTGAGATTCCTCCAAACTAGCAAAATGGTACTTAAACTAAACGTCTACAAGAGGAGAGACAGAGAGTGCACTATTACTTTTCCCCCAAAGGATCTAAAACAATCCTACCTTTTCACAGGCTGCTCTAAAGGATGAGAGCTGTGGGTAAGATACTAATTTAACTCAAGTTTTAACCACTCCTCAGGACACTGGGGTGGATGCTGCGGTGACTGACAGTGAGAGAAGACAGCCATCGTTCACTAGCTTCTCGTCTCAGAACAGGCACATTAAAAAGTAACTGGTGGACATTTCTCTTGAATAATCATTTAAAGACTAAACCATAAAATAGCAAATAAAAGTAAAAAAATACACTTTCAGAGACTCTCATCTACCACCACATAAAATGCCAATAAACTGGACAAATTATTTTGCTTTTAGTGATTTACAAATACGATAATTAAGTGTAAGCTAAGAAACACTGAAAATGCTTCATCTCTCTCTCACACACACACATACTCAGGTTAACAAAAATGCATGCTACTTATAATATCAACCCCTTCCCTGCTATCTTTAATGATCACACATAATGCCTGCTCACAATCACTTACAACTCCAGGGTCACAGTTCTGGGTCTGATACATCCACTATTTGAATTGCTTCATTAAAAAAGAAAATTAGCTTAAGAACAGCCAAGGTGATATAAAATCGTCATCACCGAAAAGCTCCTGGCAAGACTGGGATGACTCTAAAACCTTTGCTGTTATCCAGAATCAGAAAATATCCAGTTTATCTTCTCACCGTACAGTTACATACTACAGTAACAATGTATTTCTTCATCTTCATCCAAATAGTTAAGTCACATCCAACTTGTTCTGTTGGATGTAGTCCTTACTTCCATATTCAGTATACATGTATTCCATCCCTGGTAGGGTAACCAAACATTATGTGGATGTAACTTTAGTGCTAAATCCACTAGCCTACTTAAGCTAGTGGTTGGGAACCTCTCAATACAGAATATTTGTTCCTTTCCTAGAGATCATGATTTTACCCGGTTAACTACCTATGAGAAAGGTCTATAAAACGCACACACACTCCCCCCAACTTCTGTTACCTAGGTTTGCTGCTATATGAGAATCTAGAAGAACTGAAGGGTCATCTTCATAGGATGCCCTCTAATGAACACTGATAGCATTATATAGTTGTAAATAAACCCAAACTTTGCACAGAAATATATTAGTTTTCACCATGTTTTAAGAAAAAGTTGCTACACAATTAGGATTTCACTGAATATTCCTCCAGTCAGTCTTAATTCACATATTCAAGGAAATCTTGCTGAAGTACAGAAATAGAGGACTGGCAAATACTCCATTGCTGCAGCTATAGAGTTCCCCATTCCCAACTGTCTCTTCTATTTCTTCTCCTCTCACAGATGTGTGGCTGTGTAGCTAGGAACATAGCAAAGATTACAACTCTATTTCAGAATGCTTGGGAAATATTTTCTCTTTGGTGAACACCAAATCTCTGTGAACTACACAGGGAGAGAAGGCCCCCAGGCAACAGCTGATGCTGCGGGTCTTTACAGGACACTTTGAGTAGCAAAGTTACAGAGCACAGAAGTAGTGATATAAAACAAGGCACGCTATGGTTGTTTAAAATCCAAAGGGGTATGACGAACTGCAGAGCTATAAGTGGGGGTGATTAACTGACAGTTATTCTAATTAATGCCTTATAAATAAGACTCAGAAGGAATACCTTCAGAAAAGCAAAATGCAAAAAAGAACAAAGACAAAAGCAAAGTCTGGTTGACCTTCTTGCCTCTGCTTCCGACATGAAGCACGCAAGGAGGCCTGTCTACTGCCTGAGGTGGAAAGTCCTTAGGTGCTTCCTTGCTGCCCAGATGGTGCGAGAGCTGTTTTGTCCAACCCTACACACAGCCCAGATTCTGTGCATCCTTTCTGACACCATCTGGCACATACACAAAAAGTCTCTTGAACTTTCTGATCCCGCTTGGGAAGCAGATAGGGAGGCTGGGTTTAGTGGGGGCTAGTCCAGAACTTGCTTCAGCAGAGAGGAAGAACTCATACAAGCTGCCAGGGTCAATCTGTCTTTACAGAACTGTTTTATATGAAAATAATGGGAGTTTATAGAAAGGTTTATAGAAAACTCTGCTGGTTTTGGGGTATGAGATGGATGCATGTAGCTGGAAAGGGATTAGAGACTGACAGACTGGATTACAATTTTCAAGAGGAGAGCTGGTCCAAGAAGGTCAAGGGAAGAACAAGTTATGCCAGGCTTTTATTCAGTGGGTCATAACTACGCAGAGTGAACAAATTACTTGCTCATAATGGAGGAAAAACAATCTGCCACTTTACTTCTTGAAATCAGAGTAATCCTTAGGAGTGGTGTGAAAGGCTAATAAGAAATGCTGATGCTATTTAGAATCCTTCAGAGTCACCATGATGAAGACTAAATATCTCTGAGGAGAGGCTGAATTAGGTTGATGCGGTCCTTAAATATCTTGAGAACAAAATGGGAGGATGACTTAGGAATATCTTTATCCTTCAGTTTCCACTGACTCAGGAGCTCTCGTCCTTAAACTTCTGAGTTTGCTCTAAGGAATTAGAAGACCTGAGCTCAGGTCTGGCCATGTGGCTGTGGACAAGGCATCCAGCTTTTTTGAATCCTGGTTTCTCTACCCAAAAAAGAAAGAGAAGAAAATCTTTGCTCAGAGACTTCTTTAAAATTGCAAAATCTTACCATGCTTACGGTTGTATCATTAGCATCACAGCTGATTGAAATGACTGAAGAAACAGCTGTAGAAAGCAAGGTCCACTTTAAAGACTGACTAGAAAGCAGGGGGAATTAGGAACAGCATTGAGGGAGGAGAAAGTCAGATGGAGGATTTTAGTCTGAGTACTGCTTGTACAGATGTGCACATCTGGCAGCTGGAAAGATGTCTGTGGGCTTCTCATCCCTGGAAAAGTGGTGCTGAGACAAATGTGCATCCTGGTGGAGGGTCTCTGGTCCAAGTACTCAAGTGGAAGAGGGATTTGATATGAAGGATATTACAGCGCCTGAGGGTAATGTCTCAGGATCCTCATCAGATTTCTGCTTTCCTCTCAGGGTTCACTTTCTCTGAAGAGAGGTTCTGGGAAGCCAGCAAGATACCACAATTACACAACATACACCCCTTGTCTGAGGTGTATGGTTGATCTCAGGGGCAAAACTTCATATATCCATTTAGTCCACATAATAAGATAATAAGATAATAAGAGCAAACTCTATGTGAGGCTGTTCTAGACCCTCTGGATAACAACAATAGCAAGTGTTTACCACACGGCAGCATCTCTCTAAGGGCTTTACATATATTAACTTATTCTGTCCTCGCTGTAACCCATGAAGTTGGGCCTGTTTTCACCTGCATTTTGTATTAGCAGCAACAGGTTAAATGTCTGGTTCAAAGTCACATAATCAGTAGGCTGAGTCAGGATATGAACACAGGCACGCTGGCCCCAGAGCCCACACTGTTGCCCACCAGGCAGTGGTGACCTCCCTGTCTTCAAAGAAGAGGAGGAAACAGACAAGGCAACAAGTAATGTTGTTTTCAGTACTGATAAATGCTGTAAGGAGAAGTAAAGCAGAGTAAGGGGACAGAGTGACAGAGGGAAGGAGGCTATTTTATTTTAATTTTTTTTGTGAGGAATATTGGCCCTAAGCTAACATCCATTGCCAATCCTCCTCTTTTTTTCCTTGAAGAAGATTAGCCCTAAGCTAACATCTGTGCCAATCTTCTTCTGTTCTGTATGTGGGATGCCTCCATAGCATGGCTGATGAGTGGAGTAGGTTTGCACTGGGCATCCAAACCCGTGAACCCTGGGCTGCTGAAGTGGAGCAGAACTTTAACCAGTTGGTCACGGGGCCAGCCCCCGGAAGAAGGCTATTTTAGATAATGTGGTCATGGAAGCCCTCTGTGATAAGGCAAAATCTGAGCAAAAGCCTGAGTGAAAGGCAGAATTGAGCTATGTGAAGGTCTGGGGAGAGACTATTCCAGGCAGAGGTACAAAGGCTCTGAGATGGGAACAAGGTGGGGGTGCACCAGGGACAGCAAGAAGGTAACTGAAAGGGTGTGAATGAGGGAGACTAGAGCAATGAGAGCCTTTGTGAACTGGTAAGGACTTCAGATTCTACTGTCTGGGTGCTATGAAGCCCCTGGAGGGTTTTGAGCAGGAGTGTAACCTGCTCTGACTTTCCTTTTAAAAAAGATCACTCTGGAGCCAGCCCTGATGGCCTAGCAGTTAAAGCTTGGCACACTCCGCTTCAGTGGACCAGATTTGGTTCCCTGGTGCAGACCTACACCACTCGTCTGTCTGTAGCCAAGCGGTAGTGGCAGCTCACATAGAAGAACTAGAAGAATTTACAGCTATACACAACTATGTACTGGTGCTTCACGGGGGAAAAGGAAGAAAGAGGAGGAAGATTGGCAACAGATGTTAGCTTTGGGCAAACCTTCCCCTGGAAAAAGAAAATCACTCTGGCAGCATGTGAAGAACAGACTACCGGGGGGAAACAGGGAGGAAAGTTAGAAGGCTATTATAGTGGTCAGTGCAAAAAAAATACCGACACTACTTCATTTTAGGCCTTTAGGCCAACGTCAACTTATACTAGCTGACAGCATGGTGGCTCAGGAGTCTACTACATCTCAGAAGCTAACGATGACAAATGTTATGCTTGGATTCAGGAATAGTCTTGATGTGAAAGGGAAGGGAAGAGAAACTTCCCAGTTGCTGTCTTATAACTGGCTAACCAGTTCTCCAATGGAATGAGAATGCTTTCATTTGTCAGGGCTTCTCTGAGGAGGGTCCTCAGAGATAACCTAATCACTTGCTGCTCTACTGGTTAATATGGAAGCCCTGGCCCGCAAGTAGGCAGCATGCGTTTCCCACCATCAAGGAAGGTGCACCTGCCAGGCTGTCCTGGGGAGGGCGCCCTGACGCCAGCACATGCCAGCAGCTCTACTGTTTGAGTCTGTTTCAAGTGTGAATTTACTGGGGATGTCTGAAGATGGCCCAGTCTAGGGTTTTCGTTTGTTTGTTTTTTGAAAGGGTAGTTTTAGCATTTCAAACTAAGAGGTGACTGGACAATTATATAACAGAAGAAAAGGTGGCACAGATTACTTACAGGTCTCCTTCTCTAAGCAGTTTCTACTCTGAGCAAGCTTACACTAAAAGATCAAACCAGCCTGTTTTGGAGATGCTTACCAGCTTCTACACTGCAAAGTGCCAAAAATTTGAACCTCTCTAAGTTTATGCAAAATAAGGACTCAGGCTGATTGTTTTTCCAAGTTCCAGTGCTACAGGAGCCCATAAAATTCAATCACTGGAAAACACCATCATTCTAGAGTTTTTGAAATAGCAACTGTATATCTGCCACTATCAAAGTATATGCAAATGTGCAGATCAGATTCTTTTTCTGACTATCCTATTATCTTTTCATGCCTTTAGTTAAAGATCATTTCCCAGGCTTGTCCGAATGTGGCAAAGTTCTTCTATCGCTAGGTAACTGTAGAACTCAATGAGTTATCAGAATCTGAAATGTTATTCTGGAAGGGATTGTTCCATTATGCAGACAATATAACAAGACTTTTAATTTTGAGATAAAATGAAAACTAGAGTTTTTAATATGGTTCTTTTTTGAATTCTGTTTAGAGACAAGCATTAAGAAGGGTCAGAGATACATGTACATCTCTGATATATATATGTCATATATTATATGATATAATGTCAGCCAGGATGGCATCTCCTGACGATGCTAAAGAAGCCCTTTCCAAAACACTAGCAGAACTTAGGAAAATGGTGAGGGGTTTCCCCTCTACACTTTATAAACAAATTTACTGCAAATAAGAGAGAAAAACGAATGGAAGCAGAAATGGAGCTTAGAGAATAATTGTTGCCAAATCAAAGATTCTTTAGATAGTGAGAAAACCAATCGATAGCAGGCTACTTTAGCCTTTGGATTAACTAATTTTGCAGAAAGATGGACATATCACATTACCCAGGAGACCATGCTGTTGCAGATGCTCCGCTCTACCTCATGAGAAAGAGAAAAGCAAGCACAAATCAAGGTGATCCCTGGCACTTCTACAAGATGAAAACAAAAACACCTTCCAGGGGCCTTTATGGGGTCCGTATCTAAGCAGTTGTGCTGTCCAAGTGGCAATAAAATTTAGGTTCATCACCAATAATGATGTCTTCAAGAAAAGGGCAATATTTTTAATTATTTAAAAATACTAGGAAAAGTAGAATATATTTATACTCTTTGACTATCCACTATAAATGTGTAATGGATCTTACAAAGAGACAAATTTTTTAAAGTTTCCCATACTTATAGCATTAGCCTCCAGTAAACTATGAGAATTCAGCTCCCCAGAAGGATGCATTCCCTGGAAAGTCTAGAAAGCTGATATTTTCCTTTATGTTCTCCTTGAATTCAGTAACATGATAGGTCACCTTTCTATGTCTATATGAGTAAAAGGAACGGAGTTTCACGATCCTGTGGTGTAAATTATAAACACCGAAGCAGTGATGTCCAATCAAGGGGGATATGTCAAAGCTTAAAGCTCTTAATGAAAAATAGTGCAACACCAAACCATCTTACCTGTCGACGAATTATTTCAAGGTCTCTTTTGGCCTTGTTCACTAAGGCTTGAATTTCTACAGGATCCTGTACATTCTTATTTTCTCTGAAGGCATCTCTTATCCTCCTGACAGCGTAAGTTCTAAATCAATTCAGGGAAAAAAAAGAAAAGGTGTCAGCAGTCTGAAGCTATGCTTTTAAATGAATTCAAAAGCCTTTCTTTAGGAATTAACTGTCTGATTTTTCTCCTATGGATAATCTACTTTGATCTTTGCTCCTGGGACAGACCCATCCATTACCATTCTGGGATGACTACGTAAACAGGTTTAGGGAAATAAATCTACCCCAAACAAGTCACATATATAAGGCAAACTGCTACTGAAATGCTCCTTAGATTACTGGTTCTTTTGAGTTATTCACATCTGCTTCCCTCCATTAACATTGATAATTGACCTCTAATATACAGAGACAAAGCAAGAATTAAGAGGTGAAATGACGCGTCACAGATGCATGCACCAAGACAGTGACCCATGCGGAACTCTGGTCAGCTTTCCAATTGTCTCATCTTCTGGCTGTTTCTTCCTCTTGTGCAATATAACATGTAAAAATCCACAGTGAGATCCTACCACAGTGAAGAGCAGAGATTACACCAAAATGCTTTTCTCCATCTTTAAAGTGTGTACATACGCACACACATACCTCCCCACCCCGATAAATTACACGCAATACAGGACAGCAGTCAAGAGCAAGACTTTCAAATCAGACAGGCTTGGGTTTGAATTCTAGTTCCAGCTCCCACTGTTTGTGTGAATTTGGACAAACTTCTTACCATAAGCTTGTTTCCTCATCTGTCAAATAGGCACAATACCACCTACCTCTCAGGGCTGCTGGGAGGATTAAGCTTTATAATGCGTGTCTGAAATGTGGCACAGAACCTGGTGCACAGAAAGACTCAACAACAGAAAGCTCTTCTTCTTTTTGTTATAGCTGAATGCAATCAGTATTCCCCTCTCCTCACATCACGGCCTCACCTTCATCCTGCGTCCTTAGGGTCACACCACAATGTGTGTAGAGAGCGTAGAATAGTCTGGACAATTGAAGAGTTCTTAACCTGATACGGTCCCACACTCAGTCAAGGCCCTAACCCTTACACCCACTCCATCTACACCAGACTGAAGACAAGGGACTAAGAGAAGCAGCCCAAGTCAGACACATCAGACATGATTTTCCTTAGTCCTTTCATAATCTCAGATGACTCTGCTTTTAACTTTAAACACCAGGTAAAGAATTCACATGAAACTATTAGTAACATTTAGAAATAGAAGAATGGAATCAGAGGCAAACAAATGAGAGAAGGGGGATATAATTCCTTGAGAGTTGCGGGGGGAGGGTGTTGGGAGATGGATACAACTTACTAGGAAACTTTGAGAGAGGACTAATTTTGCTTTAGATAAACTTCTAAAATAAAAATAAATTTTAAATTAAAAATTCAAATATCAGGCCCACTTGCATTTAAAAGCAAGAGTATAATGAAATCCTGTAATGTTAAGAACCATAACGGAGAATGGAAGATAGTTTAGGAACTTGCACTTCTTAGGATATAAGCCACTACTGAGACTGTCATCTTAATCCTACATGAACCAACTGGATTATCTGTAGAGGAGCTTCTGGGCGCTCAGTATCAATCTTAGAGCGACAGTGATTGGAAACGGAATCCTTGTAGTAGCAGACGCTATATTATAACGGGCTCATTCACTTAAAAAGGCATGTGGGAAGATTTTACTAATAGACTATATTAAATATAGATTTTCCTCATGTATAGCTGCTAATCTAACAAAATACTAGATAGTAGCTAGATAACCTAAAAGCAATTTCTGGTTTATTTTCTTGTCCAGCGTAATGGTTATTTATATAACACACCACCACTGTTCTTCCTCCCACTCACACATTCCTCCAAAACAGTTTCTCTTTTGCTGGTGATGGGAGTGGAGAGCGGAAAAAAGAATTTAATTCTAATATTTTGTTTCATATGCAGAACTGGTTTTATAACAGGAATTTACTTCAGGGAATCACTCATTGTTTTAATTCTTCACTGAGGACGCCACATGGACTTTTGGTCATTACTAAATCCATTTTTCTAAAAGCTAGAGACTAGCCCAGAATAGCTAGGAAAAAAGGAGTATGGCTTGGAATGCAAAGACCTAGTTCTTCCAAAGTTTAACGAAATCAGAAAACAGCTTAAGACACTGGACAATTTATATCACTTGAACTTAAGGTCCAGCATTCTAAATGTTCTGCTGTGTATTCTTCTTGTCTCCCCAAATCTCCAAAGTCCATATCTAAAAGCATAAAGCTCTAGATCTTCAAATTAAATGTGTCTAAAGCAATTGAAAGTTGTCATTCTGATTTTGGATGCTCATTTGACATGACTGACATGATGGTTCCCTCCTCTCTTTCTTGCTCTTCCTCCTTTATCACTGTCTAAAATACAAAGTGTCTTCTTTCGCCCCAAGAGAAGACACTGCACTGGCTCAGAACCATAAAACTAACTCCTACTGCATGAAGAATTTTTCATTTGTACGCATTCTTATTCCAAACGATCAAAATGTTCTGAAGGTATCACAAATCTGGCTGAATCTTCCAATTTTGTAGGAGAGAGCTAACCATCAATTATTTCAATCCTGCTCCTGCCTTGGTTTTTATCATTTACATTTTTTTTCACTGCTACTAAGGGTGACCATTTACCCTTGAACACATTTTAGCCATCAGCCTCTTGACTGTATCACTGAGTAAGAACATTTCAAAGAAAAATGTGCAGATGCTTCAATGAAAATGGCAGCCAGCTGCTACACAATGCTTTACATTAGGATGATCCTAATATGAGTCAGATGCTGTTTGAAATAAAGCATGAAAAATTAACACATCCAGGGCAACAAGCAACAGCTACCAACTATGAGAAAGTAGACTGCATCCACAGAAAGAGTAAGGCTATGCTGCTCACCTAATCACCGCTCTCCCTCTACCCTCCTGGAGCTTTGCAGAGTTTCTTTGTGCAGGAGATTCCCATTTAGCTTTTCTTTTCCATCCCAGACTTTACCTTCGATCTGCCATCAGACCTCCAAGTATACACAAGTTCTTCTACTGGCTTTCCTTTCACCACTGCAAGGATCAAACTCCCTTATGAGATTCTTACACCCATCACTATTTCCCAGCTAAAACAATACAGCAAGCAGTAATGAAAGCTCTGTAATGCCTGAGGTCCCGCTTCACTTTCACCCTTTCCAGAACCACTATCAGCCAAATGCAGGTCATAATCATCTCAGCCTCCTTAGCACTTGGAGGCTCACGTTGGTTTTAACATTTGAAAGGTATGATCTGGAAACCAGTTGATATAACACCCTTCATTTCTGTCATCCTTCATCACCACCCAACATGCTGGTTTCTCTGCTTACCATCCTGTAAAAATACCTGTGCTTTTTCCTCCTTCCCCAACTCCAAGTCAAGTATCCCAGTAACAAAACAACTCAACCCTTTCTACTGGCCTCTTTGGGCCAAATTCCTTCAATTGCTTAGAAGGACATACCCTCCATCTACTTGCCTTAACTCAAATGTGCCTTGCTCCTGAAGACAGTGCTTCCTTTACAGCCATTAAGAAGCTGCTTGATTCTGCCTTGCCTCCAGATTGCACGGGGCTGGGAGGAGAGTGCCAGGGTGTTCTTGGATTCTACTGCTGCTTCCGGATCATTGGTTTACCTGTATACATCTTTGAGGCCATGCTACCTAACAAAATCATCCTGTATGCCTCCACGATGATGCTGTCTGCTCACTTCTTGAGGACAAGACTTAAGATTCATCAAGCCTTAATATCTAAAAAGCACTCAGTGCATATATGGGCCACCAATTTTAGATAACTGAAAATAATTTTATTTAAAGTCTCCTAGCTATTTCTACCCAGTCTTCGTTGTGGGCTCATCTTATTCTTCTGCCTCTTATATGCTGCATTCTCTAGGGCTCTGTATTGGACATCTTTTCTTTTTAATACAATCTCCTTTACTAATTGCATGTGTCCAAGGTTTTGATTATAGCATATATATGCCATTGGCTACCAAATCTTTCTCTAGCCCACACCCCCATCTAAGTTCCAGATCTATGTAATCCAATCGCTTTTTGGACTTGCAGCAAAAGGCACCCACTATACCCACTACAGACTTTCCCACTGAACACGTTCAAAACTTAAGCCACCATCTTCCTTACCCTTGCCCTCAATGGCCAGTATTTCCTTCCTTGGTAGGAGCATCTTCATATAGCCAATTGTCCAAGTCAGACATTTGGAGATCATTCTAAATTCTTTCCTTTTCCCGAATTCCTTATATTGGGTCAATCACAAAATCTTAACTGTTTCAACCTTCTACATCCCTTCTGAATCACCTTCCACTTTTCCAAACCCTCGACCCTAATCTTGGTTCAAGCTGTTATCTCTCAGACTAATGCAACAGCCTTGTGATTATGGTGTATATGTGTGTGGTGTATAATAAAATGGATAGTAACACCAATAGAGAGAAAGCTCAGGGACCATCTGAAGGTCATAAGTACTCTGGGTAGATAATAGAGTGAGGAACAGAGCAGAGAGCGTCCTTCTTATGAATGTAAGTTCCTACTAGAATGTAAAGCCCACACAGTAGGGACTTTTACCTTTCTTGTTTACTACTGGATCTTAAGTATCTGGCTCAGAGATGATGCTCAATAAACATTTACTGAATAATGAACTTCCTGAAATATCATAGGCAATATTAAAAAGACACTCAAGAAAAATACCAATAACCAATAAGAAAGACCCAACAAAAAAAACTAAGAAATTGAATAAGAAATAGAATGAAAGAGTTTGCAGCACAAAGACTGAAATAAACTCTGAAAGGTAATGATTACAAAATTTGCAATGAGAATTCATTGAAGAAATATATATTGAATGCCTTATCAGGCCTACATATCAGCACTGTGCAAGGTGCTTGGGATACTGTGAAGATCAACAATGTTATTGGCTTCAGTGAGGGGTGGGGGATGAAATCTGTATACAAAGAGATGAAAGAGGAAACTGAAGCTATTCTAAGTGAACACAAAGAGGCTAAAGAGATTTTTGTGGGGGTGGCGTTTTCATATGCCTATATATTTGTCAAAATGTTGAATTGTACAATTACAATGGATGCATTTTATTGTATGTAAATTATTCCTCAATAGGTTGACTTTTTAAAAAAATTAAAAAATAAATAGTGTAGGAGTTATATTACATTTGCCCACTTTTAAGAAAAGCAAAAAAAGACAAGAAAGGAAAACATAAAATAAAGATTGCAATGCTAGAGTAATTATGTACACAGCTGAAGGAAATAAAAATTAACACTTTTATATAAAACAAAATAGACAACAAACTAGAAAATCAAATCTAAAACATAGAAAAATTAAATAAGTTGGTAAGAAATATGTGAGAAAAATTAACCTTCAAAAAAAGACAAAGCTATATAACCTATGAATAATAAGTGTGACAAACTGAACCGAGCATGTAATTAAAGTTATAAAGGAAGAAAATGTCCCAGAAGTGATTATAAAAAATTGAGAAGACTCACTGAGATTTAGCATCTAGAGGACACGCCAAGATATTTACTCAGAAAACCCTGCACCCCAAGATCAGAGAAAAAATACTTTAAGAAAGGATAGAGTAAGAACTTAAAGCAGATAATATGGAATTGGAATATAGATAAGTATATCCTCAGATTCCTGTTTTCAAAATCCGCCAAGAAGAGGACTGATTTTCAGTCATTTGTTGTGCTGTTTTGAGGGTCTGAAGAATAACAAAGTAATATCTACGATTTATAATACAGGTGTCATGCACAGAGTACTGTGCTAAGTACTGGATATACATTATCTCATCTAACACAAATGAGATAAACAAACTATGACTCAGAGAGATTAAAAAACTTAGGCCAAGATCACATATCTAATAAGTCGCAGAGTTAGGTTCTGAACCCAGCTGACTACAGCCTGTGAAGTTCAACACCAAGCTATGCCTCCTCCAGAGGCTGATATACTCTATCCAATCTCTGATAAGTACTTGATATAAGCCAAGTTGTTATCCATTTGAAAAGGCATTAAAAAAAACCTGTCTCTGGCATTACAAAGCTTAAAAAGATCATCTCTCTCCACACTACTTTAACTGTTCCTACAAATAGTTCAAGTGCCAAGCATGTCTTAAGAAAAGGTAAGTGGTTGAGAGCATTATAAGGGAAAGAGTTATTGATATACACAGCAAGAATACGTGAAATAATTGTGTTTTAATTTATTTAAAAAGGAGGAGAGTGACCACTGAGAATTGCTGTGGAGTGAGGAGCTGGAGTTACTATCAGAAAACCTACTTTGGAGACCAAAGCTTCTCAGTTTTGGGGCAGCTGTTAATAAAACCTATTGTATACTTCCCTGTTTAAAATTCCCTAATGGTTTTCCATTATCTTCAGGATAAGGGTCAAAAGTATTAGCATGGATGTATGTATAGTCCTGTTCATCAATCCCACTCCATCAAGTACCACTTCCAGCATGGCCCACCAGCTCCGGTCATGTGGAAAGACATGCAGTTTTCTTAGCTCTCCCTCCTTTGGGCCGGGTATTTCTCCATACATGGAGTGTCCTTCTCCAGCTTGATTCCTTGGCTAACTCCTACTCGTCCTTAAAGACCTAACCCAGTTAGAAACAAATATGACAAAAGATTAATACCCTTAGCATATAAATAGCATAAATAAATCAAGTAGAAAGACATTAGGACCACAATAAATAAGGGAGAAGCATGAAACAGCAATTCACAAGAGAGCACAAAGAGTGGCAATTTAGAGAGATGGACAGATACAGATATGTGAATGTTCAGTCTCAGTTATAATAAAAGAAATGCAAATTTAAACAAGGTGTAATTTTCTGTTCACCGAATTAGCAGAATTAAAAATTTTTTTTTTTAAAAAAACAAAAGGCACATTCATCCTGCTGCTGGGAGTATGAACTATACACTTCCTGTGGGGAAAATAGCATAATAATGTGTAGTAATGTTCATAGTCTTTTATCCAGTAATTCTACTTTTAGTGATCCTCCAGAAATAACTTAAAACATATACAAAGATGTATACAGAAAGATGTCCATCATAGAATTATTTATAAGCATTAAAAATAGAAACAACCTTAAATGTTCAACAATGGAGAAGTAGCTACATAAATTGTCACTATGTAGCTTTTTACATAGATGTTTCAAAAAAACTTAAGGTCACAGGTACAAAAGTCAAAGGTATAAAAAGGTATAAGGTGAAGTATTGGTGTCCCTCCCAGTCCTGTCCCTCAGCCGGTACGCTGCCATCCCTCGGTTCCCCTCCCTGGACCCCCATTCCTCAGACGGCATGCTGCCGTCCCTTGGTTCCCCTCCCTGGACCCCCATCCCTCAGACGGTACACTGCCGTCCCTTAGTTCTCCTCTCCGGAATTCTTAGAAATGGAAGCGGTAGGGCAAAGGATATGTGTATTTATAGTTTTACTAAAATATTGCCAAAATTCTCTCCATAGAGGTTGTACTAATCTACGCTTCCACCAGCAATGTATAAGTGTGCCGTCTCCCAACACAATCTATCATCAAACTGCTGGATCTTTGCTAATCTGACAGGTGAAAAACAGTATTACATTTTTAATTACATTTTTGTTATGGATGATACTGACTACCTTCTCATAAGTTTGTATTTCTCTATTTATATCCTTTGCCTTTTCTTAAGTGAGTTACTTGTTTTTTTGATTAAGAAGGTCTTTGAGAAGCCAAGTCCTGGGGCCAGCCCTGTGGCCGAGTAGTTAAGTTGGCGCACTCCAGCTTCTGTGGCCCAGAGTTTCACTGGTTCGGATCCTGGGAGCAGACATGGCACCGAGGTGGCATCCCACATGGCACAACCAGAAGGACCTAAAATAGCGTATACAGCTATGTACTTGGGGCTTTGGAGAGAAGGAAAAAAAATAGATTGGTAACAGGCGTTAGCTCAGGTGCCAATCTTTAAAAAAAAAAAAAAAGAAGCAAGTCCTTTGTGAGGAGTTGCAATATCCTCCCTGGTTTGTTAATTGGCTTTGTTTACAATGTGTGTGTGTTTTTGTCATGTGGAAAAGTTCAGTTTCTATGCAGTCAAGTGTATTAATTTTTATGTTATGGCTTATAGGTTACATATCATATCATATGGACAAAAGCCTTCTCTACTATGAGGTTACAAAAACCATTCACCCACGTATTCTTGGGAACTTTTATGGATTAACTTTTTACGTTTAATTTTTTGATCTCTGTAATTTATTTTAGTAGAAGATGTTGAGTATGAATTTGACTTTACTTCTAATGTTAAGTGTTTTAAAATGAAGGATCTAACTTTATATTCAGGATGATCTCAATTATGGAAAATACAGGTATAGAAAAACTACAAGGAAATATAACAGCATGTAAACAATAATTACTTTTGATTACTGAAGTTTATGCTTTCTAAATTATTACAGTAACCATTATTTCTTAATAATTTTTAAGTTCCTAGTGAAAAAATAAAATCAGTAATATACCACAATAAAGAGAAATCAGCAATAAAGGAGGTTAAATTTATGTGAGAAGAGATTGGGGAAGAAAACACTTAGATAAGTACATATAGTCAGGTGAGATATATTATGCGTCATTAAACTAAAGCAGTGCCATGGGGAAAAAGAAGGGATGGATCAAGAAGTATTTAGTAGATAAAACCAATAAGCTCAGCAAGTTTATTTTTAGACAGTTTATATTGAGGCAACGTCCAGCAGGCTGCCAGAAATATTGTTTTGGATTTCCGGCGAGAAGCTCCAGGCTGGCAATGAATTTGAGAATCGTCAACAAGCAAGACTGAGGCAAAACCATGGGGGTAGATGAATTTGTTCCGAGGAAAGCAGTAGAAGGGGAAAAGAAGCTAGCTTTGCAGAGACCTGGAGAAACAGTATCAATATTTAAGAGCAGGCAGAGAGGTCAGAGTACAGGCAGGAAAGAGAGGAGACAAGAAGGCAAACCTTAAGAGCGGAGAGGAGATAAGATTGTTCAAAAGTCCTAGAAAGGATAAGACAACGGATAAAAAGAGCCCCAAGGAATTTAGCAGTGAGGATGTCATTAGCAACTTCAGCAAGAACATGAGCATAGACTTATGACTACAATGTAGTATATGTATGGAGAAAAAAATCAAAATTCTTGAAAATATACTCAAAAATAATAATTAGGCCTAGAAATAAATTCATTATATGATAAGAAAACATTTGTAAAATAATGAAAAAGATAAGGCATAAAATCTCTGGAATGTCATCAAAGCCATACTTGGATGAAAATTAATGGCTTATATATGCTAACTAGTAACAAAATAAATTCAGAGTTTAATAAATTAGGAATATTTCCTAACATTTTAGAAAGGCAAAACAGTATCTCACTAGAAAATAGGAGGACACAAGGTATTTAAAAAATATGTCAAACAAATTAAAAAAAAATTTAGTGGAATTAGCTAAGACAACTGAGTCTATTCTTTTATGTTATGGCTTCTAGGGTATACATCAGAAAACAAAATTATGAGAAAAAAGAAAGAGTGAGGAGGATTGGAAGTTTGAGAAGAGGGGTTAAAACAATCATTTCAGAAACTGAGAGCACGAGCAGACTGCAGGACTTGCTAAGCAATAAGAAGGGGTCAGTCGAGGTTGGTAACATCCAGTATGGTGGTACCAATTTGCCAAACCAAGTGATTTTTCTCCAGCTGTGTTCAACCGCCCAGGTGAAGTTATAGAAAAGACAGATGTCTGAGGAAATCCACAGTTGCAGTTTTGACAGGTGAGTGTAACAGAAGGGCAAAGAGAGAAAGGAAAACTTTCCAGGGCTCACAGGAGGTGGTGCTAGGAACTTCCTCCCCCAAGGTCATGAACTTCTGAAAGCACCAGTTCTTAGAACTGAGGCGATCCCGCCCCCCCCCCCCCCCCCCCCCCCCCCCCGACCCCGTCAACCCCTTCTGCAGGATTCAAGTCCTAATCTCAATGTTCAATAATAAACAGTCAAGGAAATTATGGTAAATTAACAGACTATATCTATCAAAATAAAAAGCCAAAAATTACGTACCAACAAGGAAAAGTATATTCCACACACTATGATATGACCTAAAAAACAATTGTACATATCTGCAAATTTTAAGTGAGGTTCTTTGGAGATTTTTTTTTTAAAGTAACTTGTCTCCAAAAAAAAAACCTAATAGAAGTAATGGAAAAAAAGAAAAGCACCACCATCCTGTAGCAGGTACTCCCTTCAGGCCTTAGAGGAAAAGTTTGGGACCATTTCTGTCCAGGCTTCCTTTTGTGGTGCTTTAAAATGTTTAAGATCTTTAACCTATAATTTATCAGAATTAAATTTCTAATTATCACTTGGCCTATCTTCATAGCCACTGACATTTTGTTGCAAACAAGATTTTTCAACATGTAAACCAATTTATCAAAGTAAAGGCCACCCACAAAATGCTGTCTAGCTCTTTTGCAGTAAGGCATACAGATCAAGCAGTGGTGAGGCCCGGCTTCTCTGTTATTTGGTTGCAGACGTGACTATTAGACAGTGCAGTACCCCGCAAGCTGGAATCTGAGAGCTGATGGCTGCAGCTAAGACCCACAGTCCCCTCCGCACATGTTCCTGGACTAAAAATGAACACGTCCTTCCTCTGTGGACTCTTGCAAACTACTCTTGTGAGGGAAAAAACAAAGATAATCCTCAGGTATTAACTGACCTCACATCTACATATTCTCTTCTTACGGAACTGGCCATATTCGTTTTAAAAGTATCTCTGTGACATAAAAGCTCTGAGTGCAGCGATGGGATTTTCTGGCTTCTTTTTTTCCCTCCACCTACCAGAAATGAGTGTGACCTAGTACCAAAATAGCATGTTTAAATTTTCATCATATAATAAGGGTTAAAAGGCTACAGAATATAATTTTTTAAATTTTATTTTAAAATTATACTGTGAACCAGCCAAAAGACATGACCTTTAAATGATTTAAAAATTATAGAGAATAACTATCTATGGCAGAATATTCCATTAATTCTGGACTTTCTACTTTACGGGAAAAATAAAGCACCAGCAGTGGAAATTCCTCTTGATCGTTAAACTTAAATTTCTTCATTGAAGTTTCCTACCAGTGCTGCTAAAAAGAAGCCAAATAAAACGTCTTTTGTTTTATCCTTTCCTCCTGCCATTAGTCATCACCAAGAATAAATGAGCAAGGAAGCTGAAAGAGCACAGGGGACACAGATAAGTCACCTAGCTTGTGCTCAACATATTATTAAGGATAATTCACATAGCAAAAAAATGCAAGTCAATCAATGTGACACACCACATTAACAAAATGAGGAATAAAAACCACATGATCATCTCAATAGACAGAGAGAAAGCATTTGACAAGATCCAATATCCATTTATGATAAAAACGCTCAATAAAATGGGTATAGAAGGAAAGTACCTCAACATAATAAAGGCCATATATGACAAATCCACAGCCAACATCATACTCAATGGGGAAAAACTGAAAGCCATCCCTCTGAGAACAGGAACAAGATAAGGGTGCCCATTCTTGCTACCCTTATTCAGCACAGTACTTGTAGTTTTGGCCAGAGCAATTAGGCAAGAAAAAGAAATAAAAGGAATCCAAATAGGCAATGAAGAAGTGAAACTCTCACTGTTTGCAGACAACATGATTTTATATAGAGAAAACCTAAAAAATCCATTGGAAAGCTACTAGAAATAATCAACAATTACAGAAAAGTTGCAGGGTACAAAATCAACTTACATAAATCAGTTGCATTTCTATACTCTAATAATGAACTAACAGAAAGTGAACTCAAGAACACAATTCCATTCACAATCGCCACAAAAAGAATAAAATATCTTGGAGTAAATTTAACCAAGGAAGTGAAAGACCTGTAGGGGAGGAAGACATTTCCTCTATCCGCTCTGGGTTTTTCTGGCCAGAGAACGAATTAAATTCACATGACACAGACACAGGAAAAAATTAAACAAACCTTCATAACATGTATACACGGGAGAGGCTCAGGCAACCCGAGCAACTCACCAAAATGGCAGAAGCCACCACCTTAAATATCATCTTCAGCTAAAGACAAAGGAGGATGTTGGGCGTGGGGGGCGTCAGTCATGGGAGATTACCAGACAAGTACAGTAAACAAGAGTCAGGTTATTATGCAGACTTGAGTCCTTGCCTTCCACATTGATAAGAGTTTCTAGAGATAAGGTCATCCCTCCTGCCTGGTACAGAGAGGGAGACAACTTTACAGATGGAGATTTCCTTTACAATGTAAATATCTCTTAACAAAGAGCAAGTAAATTCTATTTTTCAGAGTTTCTTTCCTGTCTGCAGTTTTTTAAAAGTAACCAGCCCAAGGGGCCGGTCCGGTGGTGCAGCGATTAAGTGCGCACGTTTTGCTTCTTGGCGGCCCGGGGTTTGCCGGTTTGGATCTTGGGTGCGGACATGGCACTGCTTGGCAAAAGCCATGCTGTGGTAGGCATCCCATGTATAAAGCAGAGAAAGATGGGCACGGATGTTAGCTCAGAGCCAGTCTTCCTCAGCAAAAAGAGGAGGATTGGCAGTAGTTAGCTCAGGGCTAATCTTCCTAAAAAAAAAAAAAAACAAAACAAGTAACCAGCCTGAAATAATCCTCATGCCCAAGAGACATATCTTGGGGTGGCCAATTCCAGTCCCCCACAGACCTATACAATGAAAACTACAAGACTTTTCTGAAAGAAACTGACAATGACAAAAAGAAATGGAAAGACATTCCATGCACATGGATTGGAAGAATAAACAGAGTTAAAATGGCCATACTACCTAGAGCAATCTACAGATTCAATGCAATCCAAATCAGAATCCCAATGACACTCTTCATAGAAATAGAGCAAAGAATTCTAAAATTCATATGGGGCAACAAAAGACCCTGAATTGCTAAAGCAATCCTGAGAAAAAAGAACAAAGCTGGAGGCATCACAATCCCTGACTTCAAAATATACCACAAAGCTATAGGAATCAAAACAGCATGGTACTGGTACAAAAACACCGATCAGTGGAACAGAATTGAAAGCCCAGAAATAAAACCACACACCTACGGACAGCTAATTTCAACAAAGGAGCTGAGAACATACAATGGAGAAAGGAAAGTCTCTTCAACAAATGGTGTTGAGAAAACTGGACAGCCACATGTAAAAGAATGAAAGTAGACCATTGTCTTACACCATTCACAAAAATAAACTCAAAATGGGTCAAAGACTCGAAGGTATGAGCTGAAACCATACAACCTCTAGAAGAAAATACAGGCAGTACACTCTTTGACACTGGTCTTAAAAGGATCTTTTCAGATACCATGTCTTCTCGGACAAGGGAAACGAAAGAATAAACAAGTGGGACTTCATCAGACTAAAGAGCTTCTATAAGGCAAAGGAAAACAGGATTGAAACAAAAAGACAACTCACCAACTGGGAAAAAATATTTGCAAACCATATATCCGACAAAGGGTTAATCTCCATAATATATAAAGAACTCATGCAACTCAACAACAACAAAAAAATCAAACAATCTGAGCAAAAAATGGGCAGAGGATATGAATAAATGTTTCTCCAAAGAAGATATACACATGGCTAACAGGCACATGAAAAGATGCTCAAGATCACTGATCAGCAGGGAAATGCAAATCAAAACTACACTAACATATCACCTTACACCCATTAGAATGGCTATAATAACCAAGACAAAAAATAAATGTTGGAGAGGTTGTGGAGAAAAACGAACCCTCATATACTGCTGGTGGGAATGCAAATTGGTTCAGCCACTATGGGAAACAGTATGGAGATTTCTCAAAAAACTACAAATAGAAACACCATATGATCCAGCCATCCCACTACTGGGTATCTATCCAAAGAACTTGAAATCAGCAATTCAAAGAGACTTATGCATCCCTATGTTCACTGCAGCATTATTTACAATAGCTGAGACGTGGAAGCAACCCAGGTGCCCATCAACTGATGAAGAGATAAAGAAGACACGGTAGATATACACAATGGAATACTACTCAGCCATAAAAAATGACAAATTTGTCCCATTCACAACAACATGGATGGACCTTGAGGGTTTTATGTTAAGCAAAATAAGCCAGATAGAGAAAGACAAACACTGTATGATTCCACTCATATGTGGAGGGTGGGCACAAAGGGTGAAGGGGTACATTTATAAGATGACTGACAATAATGTACAACTGAAATCTCACAATGTTGTAAACTATCATAACCTCAACAAAAAAAAAAAGAAGAAGGGGCTGGCCCCGTGGCCGAGTGGTTAAGTTTGCGCGCTCCGCTGCAGGTGGCCCAGTGTTTCGTTGGTTCGAATCCTGGGCACGGACATGGTACTGCTCATCAAACCACGCTGAGCCGGCATCCCACGTGCCACAACTAGAGGGACCCACAACGAAGAATATACAACTATGTACTGGGGGGTTTTGGGGAGAAAAAGGAAAAAAATAAAATCTTTAAAAAAAAAAAAAAAAAAGAAGAAAAAATGCAGAGCACTTTCCCCTCCCCCTTCCTAGAATGTATGAAACAGCAGAATATTTGATACATCATTCAGAAGGAAAAAAATCGACATAAAAACATTTCAGGTATATAGCAAGAAAACTAGAAACCAGGAGGTAAATAAAAAAGGTCTTGGGGCTTGGAGTTTATGGCAGCAAAGTACAGTCAAAACTTTGGTGAGCCTCCCCTGACTATTCTGGCTTTGAAAGGACAGCAAGGGACAGCTAAGTCTCTGTTCTCTCAATCCTTGAATAGTAGATTGAATCCAGGGCAAGGCAGCCCATTAGCTAACTTTACTTTGCCTACTTGGAGTTGAAGGGTTTTGAACTCTATATGTAATTTTATGCAAATTAACACATTAATCATATCCCTGGATTTACTGACAAAATCTGGTAGCCTTTTCCCCCTTTGGAGAGCTTTAATTTTGCCTTTCATAGAGAAAAGGCATCGCTAAAGTCTTGTCTAGTCTAAAATTCTATGAATTTAAAAATGCAATTAACCTCTATATCTCCTGGGATGTCATAAGCAGCATCAGGCATGGAATACCATGCACCATAATAAAGGGATGGTTATTTTGATCTGAGTGCTGTGTTGCTTTGAAATAAAGTTTGTTTGCTCAGCCATTTACAATACAAATAACTTGTTATTGCATCTTTCTTCTAAGTAGGTCAAAATATTTCCGTGCATTACATAATTTATTTCCTTAACATCGCTGTGAATCATCTAGTAGGTGTTTGTGTTAGAATTTAATTTTATTTTAAAGAATTTGAGGACTTTGACTGAAGAAAATTGAGTAAACATTTGCATTTACAAGTTGTTACTATTTATCATACTACTTTTTCATATTAATACTGAATAACATTAGAATGATGCTTGGCATTTATTTGCCAAAACAAGAAAAAAGTATACACGGTAGGTCAAACTAGAAATGCAGTCTCAAAATAAACTCTGATGATTAATATAAACCCGCCCCATAGGACCGGTGACCTGAGTCTTTCCCTGCGGGCATATTACATCTCTCCCCTCAGGGCAACTGTGGCTGAAGGAACCTGGCCACAGGCTGTCCCCGTTACCTTCCATGTCTGTGGTCACTACACAGAGCTCCTGTGCCAAAACTGCCTGCTTGACTGGACAGCCGAGCTCCTGGAAATTCTCATGATTCTCCAAGGTGGTGACACTTTCTGGACACTTAAGAGCATGCCTTGATTAGAAGACACGGAAAAGACAGGCAATTGAGTGTCATTACACGACAGGAGCCAGGATACTTGACAGAAGTGTAGAGACGTGCAGGAGAGGAATGTCCTACATTGCTAATAAAACTCTTTACTATATCTCACTGCATGTTTTCCTTCGAAATTTGATATTCTTCTTATTATTGCTTAGGTCCAAGGTTCCAGCAATTGCTGCTCTTTGGATGCTGACCATAACTGTTTAGATACCAGGTCTAACTGGTAAAATATGAAGAGCTTTATACTGCACCACTCATATTTTAGCATTCAAAACCTTAGGGATCGGAAATCTGCAAAATAGTTTCATTTTGAGTTGCATGAAACTTTATTACTTGGCCTAAATCCAAGGCCAACTTTTCAATATATGTAAATGTTCAGAGCAAGAACATATTTGGCCTCAGTGTTGTATTTAATTCCATGCTCCAATAAGCCCTGTCCAGAATCGATAAACAGCATGTTCACAGGGGTTATTTAGCAATCATTTTAATGTAGAGCAGACCAACTTAAATGAGTTCCATCTTCTTTATCTACCTACTAAAATTTTTAAATTGTCCATCCTGCATTAAAAGCCACATAAGTGTGACAAATTGTATTTACCAAAATACTTAAAGGAACCACTGTCAATGGATTAACACAAAACAAGAAGCCCCATCCTCTCAGCCCATGTTCAGTGCACTGGGTTCAGTCAGGAAGCTCTCCCCTCTGCATTCTTGTGCAAAATGTAGGTTTCCTGGAAGTAAGGAGGTCTCATGTCTATGATCAACAATGGCAGGCAGAAAATGAGTGATTTGGTAGATTTGGGGAGGGCCTTCCAATTTCCTAGCTGTGCTTTCAAGAGCCTAAAGCAGGTAAAAATCAGATTTGACATGTCGACCAGCATTTCTCAAGTGCTATCTGAAAATCATCCCCTTGGGAAGAGTTACAAAGAATATTTGCACATTAAAGCAGTGAAGAAACGTGGAAAGCTGAGAGACAAAGTCAAGACATCTGGATTCATTCACGAAACCTCTCCCCACTACGACTCATACCCATTACATTATGGGAAATGCTGATGTAGACAAACTTCTACCCAGGCAGCTCCTTCAAGGTTCAGAGCCTGGAAGTTGAATGGGCAGGTCCCAGACCCTGTGGCAACAGTTCCTATAGCCAAGTCCTGATTAATTCATTAAAGGCTATTTACAGAGTATCAGAACCAACTGTGAACCCTCCTCTCACAATAGCTAACTGATCCAACACACTTATTGCACGCCAGGCAAGGCTTTGTTACTTTACTTATATCTCTTTAGCCCTCTAGCAACACAGCCTAAGAGGTGCATCAGTGGATCTTAGATGTGTGAATTCCATCACTTACAGCAGAAATCTTCAATATATGCCCCATCTCCTTCTCCCAAAATGTCCCCTGCCACACAGATCCCATAGCCAGCTCCAAAGTCAGATCACAGTAATGAAGGGGATCAGAACATTGCACCTCCAAATATGCCACTTTGGCATTTGCTTATTTTGAGCTGTGGCAACTAAGGAACAGCAGATGCAGGAAAGGCTCTCTGTCCTCCTCCTTTCTGCCTGGAAGCAGGGCATACATTTCCCACGAGATAGGTGTCCTCCCGGTACCAGGAAAAACAACACCCTTGTCACCAAAGATGGGAGTCTATGCTGAAATGAGTCTGCATAAACAAACTGTACTAAAACCATCCTTATCCTCCATTAGTTTCCCCCATATATTTCCTACTCACTTTCCCACTAGAAGCCCAAATCTTTTCCTTTGCCTAGTCACTTCTCCACAATTTAATCCTCCTTTGTTAAAATGGTATATGAGCCCCCAAGTCTAACTGCTTCTTTGGGGTTTCACGTTTCTGTGGAGACCCCTCTCCTAAGCCATATAAAAATATTAATATGAAATAAAATTTGTATGCTTTTTCTCCTGTTAATCTTTTAACAGTTTAATTTGCAGGTTCTAGCCACAGAATCTAAGAGTACCCTCTTATATTTTTCCTCCCCTACAGTGGTCTATGGGATTGCTCAGGATTGTGGGCAGTTTTGGCTTTCAAAGATGCTGAACCAAGGAAGTGGAATTGGTCTGACCTGAGGATCTTTCATCAGATTGGTATTCTGTAGCTCTTTCCCCAGCTTGTCCCTTCACTCCTCCACTGTAACTAACCACCTTGCTTTGCTTAAAGAAGGGTGGTCAAGAATTTGACTATAATTTCAAGCTATATTTCTTAAAACAGCCTGTACCATATATTTTCTAACATGATGTTAAAAAAAAAGGAACAAAGTAAAAACTCTCATAACAATGAGATTTAAAAAGACAAAATTTAGCACTGCTTTATATTTGAAGTATTAGCTTTTGGGGAATCTTCACCATTATTTAAAAATATTTATTCTGTTTCCAAAATCCCTGACATGTGGAGAACACTACTTTTGTGAGATGTGCTTAGTACTCAAAGGAAAGTCATTGGTCAATTGTTTGTTCACTCATACACTCATCCATTTAGGCACCAGATACTGTGTTAGCTACCAAAGACTCAAATGGAAACAGGCCAAGGCTTGATAAAGCTCCTGGGGTTAGGGACACATTATAAATTGCTACACCAAGGGTATATATACGCAGTGTTCTGAGAACAAAGAGGAAGAAGGGAGTAACTCGGCCCAGGGGTTTGGGACGTCCTTCTGGGAGGGTGACGTCTTTGAAGGATGAATACAATTTCACCAGAGTGGAGAAGCCGTTCTGCAAAGGGAGGTCAATGATAAACGTAGAACTCAAAATCCCATATTTCTACATGACTGGGAAAATGTATGGAAAAGGAAAGAGAAAAATATGGAAGAAAGAACAGAAAGTTTTGGAGGAAGGAGAGAGGGAAAGAGAAAGACTACTTTTTTTTAAACCTGATTACCTGAACATGGGATGGAATTCTCTGGTAATATTTAGTTGCTTGATTGAGAGAGAAGGAAAGCACATTTAGTGAAGTTGTAGTTTCAGAATTAGAGCTTGCAAGCAAAATTTAGTTCCCTCTAATGAGCACATCCAACTCCTGTGCCCCACTGCTTCCTAACAATGACCCCACTCCCAGGCCACCTCCTGCCTTAGGGTTCTGTGGCACTTAGTTTCTAGCACTATTGCTTACCCTCATTATACTGCCTTGTACTCTAGGAAATATGGACAGGTCTGTCCACCCACTAGGTTCTTCATCTCTTCAACAGGAACCCAGACCCTGTTCATCTTTACTTCCCCACAGACCATACTATGCTTTGTGCATAGAAGGTGCTCTATAACAACTGGGATTTTTTTTTTTTTTTTAGAGTGAAGTATAATTGACATATATTAGTTTCAGAAGTACAAAATGATTCAACACCTATGTACATTGCAAAATGATCACAATAACCCTATTTACCATCTATCACCATACAAAGTTACAGATTTTCTTTTTCATGTGATGGGAACTTTTAAGATTTACTTTCTTAGTGACTTTCAAATTTGCAATACAATATTATTGACTATAGTCACCATGCTGTACATTACATCCCCATGACTTATTTATTTTATAACTAGAAGTTTGTACCTCTTGACCCCCTTCACCCACCTTCAACTTCCCTCCCCTCTGGCAACCACCAATCTGTTCTCCATATCTACGAGTTTTGTTTTGCCCAATTATTTCATTTATTAGATTCCACATATAAGTGAAATCATATGGCATTTGTCTTTCTCTGTCTGAATTACTCTACTTAGCATAATATCATCAAGGTCCATCCATGTAGTTGCAAATGGCAAGATTTCATTGTCGTTAATAGCTGAGTAGTATTCTATCATAGATAAATACCACATCTTTACACATTCATCACTTACTGAAGAGACTGTCCTTTCCCCATTGTATATTCTTGCCTCCTTTACTGTAAATTAATTGACCATATACGCCTGGGTTTATTTCTGGGCCCTCTATTCTGTTCCACTGCTCTATGTGCCTGTTTTTACAAAAATACCATACTGTTTTGATTACGATAGTTCGAAATCAGAGAGTGTGATGCTTCCAGCTTTATTTCTCAAGATTGCTTTGGCTTCTCAAGATCTTTTGTGATTCCATATCAATTTTAGGACTGTTAATTCTATTTCTGTGAAAAATGCTGTTGGACTTTTGATAGGGATTGCACTGAATCTGTACATTGCTTTGAGTAAAATGGGTATTTTAACAATATTAATTCTTCCAATCCATGAGCATGAACTATCTTTCCATTCATGTGTGTCTTCCTCAATTTCTTTCATCAATGTCTAAATTTTCAGTGTACAGGTCTTTCACCTCCTTGGTTAAATTTATTCCTAGGTATTTTATACTTTTTGAAGCAATTGTAAATGGTATTGTTTTCTTAATTTCTGATAGTTCATTTTTAGTATATAAAAACACAACAGATTTTTGTATACTGATTTTGTACCCTGCAACTTTACTGAGCTCATTTATTAGTTCCAACACTTTTTTGGTAGAGTCTTTAGAGTTTTCTATATATAAAATCACATCATATGCAAATAGCGACAGTTTTACTTCTTCCTTCCCAGTTTGGATGCATTTTCTTTCTTTTTCCTGCCTAATTGCTCTGGCTAGAACTTCCAATATTATGTTGAATAAAAGTGGTGAATAAAAGTGGCGTTGTCTTGTTTCTAATCTCACAGGAAAAGCTTTCTGCTTTTCAGCATTGAATATGATTTTAACTGTGGGCTTGTCATATATGGCCTTTTTTATTTGAGGTACGTTGGGTCTGTACCCACTTTGCTGAGTCTTGTTTAATCATAAATTGATGTTGAATTCTGTCAAATGCTTTTTCTGCATCTACTGAGATGGTCATATAATTCTTACTCATTTTTTTTTTTTTTTTTTGTGAGGAAGATTGTCCCTGAGCTAACATCTGTTGCCAATGTTCCTCTTTTTGCTTGAGGAAGATTGTCGCTGAGCTAACATCTGTGGCAATCTTCCTCTATTTTGTATGTGGGATGCCTCAACAGCATGGCTTGATGAATGGTGCATGGATCCACACCTGGGATACAAACCTGTGGACTCTGGGCCACCAAAGCAGAGCACATGAATTTAACCACTACACCACTAGGTCAGCCCCTATCCTTCATTTTCTTACGTGGTATGATGTTGATCAATTTGTGGAAGTTGAACTATCCCTGCACCCCTGGAATAAATCCCACTTGATCATGGTGTATGATCCTTTTAATGTATTGTTGAATTCAGTTTGCTAATATTTTGAGGATTTTTGCCTATGTCCATCAGGAATATTGCCCTGTAATCTTCTCTTTTTGTGGTGTCCTTGTCTGGTTTTGGCATCAGGATAATGCCAGCCTCGTAAAGTGCGTTTGGAAGTGTTCCCTCCTCTTCAATTTTTTGGAAGAGTTTGAGAAGGATAGGTATTAAATCTTCTTTGAATGTTTGGTCGAATTCACCAGTGAAGCCGTCTGGTCCTGGACTTTGTTTACAAGGAGTTTTTTGATTATTGATTCAGTCTCCTTACTAGCAAATCAGTCTATTCAGATTTCCTATTTCTTCATGATTCAGTCTTAGAAAATCATTTCTTCTAGGCTGTCCACTTTGTTGGTATACGCATGTTTACAATAATCTCTTATGATCCTCTGTATTTCTCGGTTTAGCTGTAACTGCTCTTTCCTGATTTTATTGATTCGCTCTGTCTTGCTTTCTCAGTGAGTCTGTCAATTTTGTTTATCTTTTCAAAGAACCAGCTCTTAGTCTCACTGATCTTTTCTACTGTCTTCTTAATCTCTATTTCATTTATTTCCACTCTGATCTTCATTATTTCCTTCCTTCTAAGAACTTTGGGCATCATTTGTTGTTCTTTTTCTAGTTCCTGTAGATGTCACGTTAGAGTTTTAAATATTTCTCTTGTTTCTTGAGGTAGGCCTGTACGGCTATAAACTTCCCTCCTAGGACTGCTTTTGCTGCATCCCACAGATTTTGGCATGTTGTATATTCACTTTTATTTGTCTCAAGTTATTTTTTTATTTCTCCTTTGGTTTCTTCATTGACCCACTGGGTGTTCAGTAGCATATTGCTTAATCTCCACGTATTTGTGATTTTTCCAGTTTTCTTCCTGTAATTGACTTCCAGTTTCATACCATTGTGATTGGAAAAGATGCTTGGTATGATTTCAATCTTCTTCAATTTATTGAGACTTGTTTTGTGGCTTAAGACATGATCCTATCCTGGAGAATGCTCTATATATACCTCTTTAGTCCATTTGGTCTAACATGTCATTTAAGACTGATGTGTCCTTATTGATTTTCTGTCTGGATGATCTCACCATTGATGTTAGTAGGGTATTAAATTCTGCTACTATTATTGTATTGCTGTCAGTTTCTCCCTTTAGTTCTGTTAATATTTGCTTTATATATTTAGGTGCTCCTATGTTGAGTGTGTAAATATTTACAAATGTTATATCTTCTTGCTGGATTGACCCTTTACCATTTGTGATGCACATCTTTGTCTTTTATTACAGTCATTTTTTTCTTTTCCTCCCCAAATCCCCAGGATAGTTGTATATCCAAGTTGCAAGTCATTCTAATTCTTCTATGTGGGATGCTGCCACAGCATGGCCCGATAAGCAGCGCGTAGGTCCACGACCAGGATCCAAACTGGCAAACCCCGGGCCGCCAAAGTGGAGCATGCAAACTTAACCACTTGGCCACAGTGCTGGACCCCTACAATCTTTGTTTTAAAGTCTGTTTTGTCTGATGTAAGTATAGCTACCTCAGTTTTCTTTTGGTTTCTATGTGCATGAAACATCTTTTTCCATACCTTCACTTTCAGTCTGTGTGTATCCTTACATCTGAAGCAAGTCTCTTGTAGATGGTATACAGATGGGTCTTGTTTTTTTTTTATCCATTCAGCCACTCTGTGTTTTGACTGGAAGATTTAATCAATTTACATTTAAAGTAATTATTGATACGTATGTACCTGTAGTCCCGCATCAATTAATGATGGGGACACTTTCTAAGAAATGCGATGTTAGGTGATTTCACTGTTGTGTGAACATCATAGAGCGTACTAAGATCAACCTAGCTGATATAGCCTACTACATACCTAGGCTATATTAATCTTAATATTAATATCAATCTTATGGGGCCACTGTCATATATGCAGTCTGTTGTTGCCCGAAATATTGTAATGCAGTGCAAGACTGTATTCCCATTTTGTTAATTGTTTTCTGACTTTTCTGTAGTTCTCGTTTCTTTTTTCTTCTCTTGTCCTCTTCCATTGTGGTTTAATGCCTTTCAATAGTGTTATGCTTAGATTCCTTTCTCATTATCTTTTGTGTATCTACTATAGGTTTTTGCTCTGTGGTTACCATGAGGCTCACAAATAACAGCCTATATAGATAACAGCCTATTTTAAGTTGATAGCTAGTTAAGTTTGAATGCATTCTAAAACTCTACATTTTTACTCTTCCCCCTTTACATTTTATGGTTTTGAGGTCACATTTTACATCTTTTTATTTGTATATCCCTGAACTAATTATTGTGGTTATAGTTATTTTTACTACTTTTGTCTTTTAACCTTGATACTAGCTTTATAAGTGATTAATCCACTACCTTTGCTATATATTTACCTTTACCAGTGAGATTTTTACTTGCATTTGTTTTCTTGTTACTAATTAGTGCCCCTTTTTTTTTTAGCTTAAAAAAGTCCCTTTAACATTTCTTGTAAGGCTGGTTTAGTGGTGATGAATTACTTTAGCTTTGTTTATCTGGAAAACTCTCTCTCTCCTTCAATTCTGAATGATAATCTTGCTGGGTACAGTACTCTTGGTTGGAAATTTTTCCCTCTCAGTATTTTAAATGTATCATGCCACTCCCTTCGGGCCTGCAAAGTTAGTGCTGAAAAATCTGCTGATGGTCTTATGGGGTTCCCCTGTATGTAACAAGTTGTTTTTCTCTTGCTGCTTTTAAGATTCTCTTTAACTTTTGACATTTTAAATATACTGTGTCTTCATGTGCGTCTCCTTGGGTCCATCTCGGTTCAAACTCCCTGAGCTTCCTAGATCTAGACGTCTGTTTCCTTTCTCACGTTAGGGAAGTTCCTAGCCATTATTTCTTCAATTAAGTTTTCTGTCCCTTTCTCTCTCTTCTCCTTCTGGGACCCCTATAATGCAAATACTGTTCTGCTTGATGTTGTCTCATAGGTCCCTTAAACTATTTTCAATTTTCTTAAAATTCTGTTTTGCTGCTCTTTTTGGGTGAGATCTACTGCCCTGTCTTCCAGATCACTGACTCTTCCTTCTGCTTCATCTAGTCTGTTGTTGAACCCTTCTAGTGTATTTTTCAGTTCAGTTATTGTATTCTTCAGTTCTGTGTTTTCTATTTGGTACTTTCTTATATTTCCTCTCTCTTTGGTGAAGTTCTTGCTGGGTTCATTCATTCTTCTCCCAAGTTTGGTGAGCATCTTTATGACCATTACTTTGAACTCTTTATCAGGTAAATTACTCACCTCCATTTCATTAATGTTTTTCTTCTGGGATTTTTATCTTGTTCTTTTGTTTGGAACATATTCCTCTGTCTCCTCATCTTGCTTGACCCTGTAGGTTTGTTTCTATGTATTAGTGAAACAGGTATCTCCCCCAGTCTTGAAGGGGTGGCCTTGTGTAGAAGATGAAATTTATTGTTTAATCTTGCCTTAGCTCTTGGTTGTCTCTCAAACTTTTGTGATTGCTTAAGTAGCTGGATTTTTTCTTGATAGGTCCCAGTTACTGAGGGTATGCCAAGACCTGTGAGTGTTCTAGAGGGAGAGATCTCAGTCAGCACCTAGTTATAGGGTGACTGAAAGCTAGACCCTCAGGCAGCAGCTTTTAAGGTATGCAAATATACACAGTCCCATGGGACCACAATCACAGACCCTGCTGGCCTCCAGACCAGGCCGTCTGGAGGTGTCCCCTTAGCAACAGTTGCCATAATCGGGTTTCCAGACAAGTGTATGAGCTCCTTTCTAGGAGGTACCAGCAAGCCATAGCAAAGCCAAGGGACAGCACAAAGATGGCATCCCTTAGCCCATGTTCCCTGAGAGCACTTCACAGTCTCTAGATATGTGGTAAATCTGAAGGCTGCCCCTGAGGCTGATGCTCTAGGACAAGTAAATAGGCCTATTTCACAGGAAGACTAGGTGTGTTTCAGTCTGCTGTCTGTGCAATGCCTTGGAGGTGGCAGTCTGCCAAGACTCTCCAATTGTTACAGATCTGTGTGGGCCAGAGATGCACTGCTCCCTGGCCACCAGAGCCAGGTGCTCAAGGGGTGTCCCCTGTGTGGGCTGAGTGAGCCTGCTGCCTTTGGTGGGGTCACGTGAGCAGTGCAGGTGTGGGGGTCTCACCTGGTTGGCTTTGGTAGGGTCGCAGGAGGGGCAAGGGGCATGTAACTACTGTTGAATTGAAAATTTTTATTTAATTAGAAAACAAGGAAACAAAAACTCTCAGAGAAACCTGTGCCCCAGTGGTAAATGTAAGATTACTATTCTAACAGGAGTAAAAATTCAATTACATTTAGCCAGAAGAATTATACAAATCAATAGACTAAACTGACAGTCACTGATTTTTTTTATTCTAACAAGCAATTTCAGATTCTTTTTTTTTGAGGAAGATTATCCCTGAGCTAACATCTGCTACCAATCCTCCTCTTTTTGCTGAGGAAGACTGGCCCTGAGCTAACATTCATGCCCATCTTCCTCTACTTTATATATGGGATGCGTGCCACAGCATGGCTTGCCAAGCGGTGCCATGTCTGCACCCAGGATCCAAACCCGTGAACCCTGGGCTGCCGAAGCAGAATGTGCAAACTTAACCACCATGCCACTGGGCCAGCTCCTAGATATTGTTTTTATCTTTCACCTACTAATTACATGTTTATATATTTTCTTCATTATTCATTTAATAATCATAGCAAATTATTAATATTAGACAGTTCTGGAAGTAATTTATATATATCTCCAATTAGTAGCATAGTATATTTCAATATTTGCTGTTAGACATAAGGTATTTGATCACACAGTTGACCATCACAATTCTACTCCTGTAACAAAATTTAATATGTGGAGGTAATTACTTTCTGATACTTTGGACTGAAATACTTACTAATATGTTAGACAGAAAAATAATCTAGTTGTGTTAGTCTTAAAAACACAGTTTAAGGCCAGTTCTTTTAACTCTGTGTCCAAGCTTTATTACCTGATTACAAAGTCGTTTCATCACAAAAATTGTGTTTACTGACAGATTGCTACTAAAAAACTATGAAAATATAAAATATTCTCACTAGTTTTGAGATTACTAATATGTATATAATATACTGGCTTGGAATAAAAAAATGTTACCACTATGCTAAATGCTAAACTCTACCTTTCTGAGGGAAACTCTATGTCAACAAAACTATGACCACTCGAGAAGAGCAAAGTCTAGTTAAGTCTCTCTCTCTCTCTGAGCACACAGGGAAAGCCATTTTCCTGTCAGCAGATATTGAGGTTTTAACAAACAAGTAGAGTGGTCCAAAGAGATAATGGCTGTGAGCTCAAAACACTATTTTAAAATCTAGCTTTAGATAAAACTTTCTGACACAGAGTCTTAATTTTTGGCACATGTTAAGAGCTCAAACTAACCCTATAGAATAAACCAATTTAGTTACATAGGGGTTCATTTCAAAAGCAATTTATTTGAATGTCTCATTGAAAGTTATTTTGTTCAAAACAGATGGTCCATCATAATAGCCCATAAAAAACATCTCTGGGACAGAACTGGAGGCTTGGAACTTGAGTAAATCCAAAGTTCTTAGGGGTCTCTGGCTCTCTCCACAGTAAATCCCTCAAGGTAAAGGTAAATCTTTTACTTTCTACTCAGTCTAGTGTAATCTGTTATAACTTCACATCCATTGCTTTTCAAAAGGTATCAAAACTTTGACTGAAATAAGTACTATTCACGGGAGACTGACTAAAGGCGAGCCCTCTATCTATTCCTCTGGATACTCTAAACTCTATCTGTGGGTCGCACCAGGGACCTGCAATCTTGGCCTCTTGCAGAACTGCCTTAATCACTGCGGACTCGTGCCATTAGCTAAAGTTAAGAGATGCCAGAAGAAACTGCTGTTTGAAAGTGGTTGTATTTATGCCGACAACATTGCCCTTCATACAAAGAGCCACGAGAGAAATTTCTTGGGCTTTAGTGCCAGGAAGAACTGTTCTTCTAAGCAATTGGCTGCTTTTATATCATGGACACTGTACTCAGATAACTAGCCATGGTCCCCTTTTCACACAGGCTACTGGGAAGCTCAGAGCCAGACCTGGGGCTGTGCTCCTGGCTGCCAAATGTCCTGTCTTCTAAGCCCTCAGCATTCAAGGTCTCATTTTGGTTTTCCTATCCTTATTTTCCTGATTTTATCACTTCAAACACACATACAATCCTGAATCACTGGTTAAACACATATTGAAATAAGTTATGACTAAAATTAAATGCAGCTTGTTTTCAGTTTATTTGAGAAAGGATGGGGTTCCAAAATTTCTTATTAATTGAGAATTTGGAACAACACTACTAAAAGAGGTAAGGTTCCCAAGCCAGTTCAAGGAAATTTATTTAACCACAATATAAAAAATGATTGTGTTAAGAAAAGCTACTGTCATTCAAGACAGGTTCTGCAGGGTAATTCTCTATTTTAACTCAGTGAGAGTAGGGAAGTGAATACAGATATTTGAAGAACAATAAGATGTTTATTTTATGATCCTTTGTATTTTGGTAAAGCTTCTATATGACAGGACGCAAATGTGAATTTTGGTTCAGGGTCAATTCTTAATATTTCCAGCAGCAGAAAACTAATCTATTTGAATTTTACAAGCAAATTCAACATATTTCACATAAACATAATAATGTATTGGACATAGTTATTCATAGTCCTAGACTATGGCTTCTATTTACTGGGCTCTTATTCAGCATTTATTCATGTGCATTCTACCTAGTCAAATTTTCTTGAGAAATTTTAGCTTCTAAAGGAAAAATTCTGCTTCTATTAACCCTTTGTGCTACTTTTAAACACATGACTTCATAGAGTGGCACAATTAGATCTGAGATTTAGAAAAACATTCTGGTGGCAATATGAAGGATGCCTGGTAGAACTAAGAACTGGAGGCAGAGAGATCAGTCGAAGTCTGTTATAAAATCCAGACAAACACTGATGAGGGCCAAGAAAGACAATCACTGTGAGGACACAAAGAAAGTTCAGTAACAGAAATATGTGAGAAAGAATCTGCTGGGCAAGAAGACCGATGACTACGCGTAAAGTAAAGAGAAAAAGAAGTGATTTCCAGCTTGAGAGCTGAATATTCAGACAATGAGAAGGAATGCAGGAGGGCCAAGTTTGCTGGGAGGGCTGGAATGGGTTAGGGAGGGATGCAGAGCTTGAGTTTAGACACACTCAACTTGTTTGCACACCCAGAAAATGCAGGAGGCCCTTGGAAAGAAGAGTTTGCAGGCTAGGGGAAAGGATCAACCAAGAGGTGAATCATCAGAGCACACAGGTGGAGGCTATGATTGATGAGTGCAGCGAGGGAGGGTGTGAGAAGGTGGAGATGGAATAGAAGAGAGCTCTCATATTGAAGGAAGAGAGTCAGAGGAGGAGCGCCAGCAAATGGGGAGGAGACTGGGAGACAGTGGTGTCCTGCATGCCAGGGAGGGAAGGAAGGAAGGAAGGAAGATGATTGTGCCAAAAGCTGAAGACATGCCAAACGGGCCAAAAACAAAAAGTAACAGAAGGCGTATGGCAAGACAGACTGCAGCGGAATGAGGAGTAAGAGAAGCTGACAGAGTGGAAAGAGTGTGTAGACCATTCACCGTGAGCAGGCTGTCGGGGATCATCTACATCCTCAGTGGCACAAACCACACTGGTCTTTTTTGTAGGGGCTCTTTCAAAGTAATGATGTCTTCCTACAGGACCTGTTTATTGTCCTATGACAAAGGTTCCTTTAGCAAAGAGCCTCAGCCACCATTCTAGTCATCTCCACAAGGAACAGCACACAGACCCGAGGCAGAACAAGAGCACGAGCAGACAGAAGGATAAGACGGAAGGCAATGACTGCAGCCAGGACGCTCACACCTCCATAGCTCTGCCCTACCCAGAAAGAAACTGGGGCCTGTGGTCCAGGAAGGTTTCCTTCCATTACAGTAAGTGGGGCCATAAAGTGGCCTTGGCCCAAATGAGATTCATACCCCCAAGAGACTTTCCTGGGAAAGACCACCTTTAGGCAGTCAGCCCCGCTCCGCGAAAGCCAGCCTCAAGGTCTCTGCTGAGAACCTCTCCTCACAACAGAGACCTTTCCCAGGCTTCCTGCTGTCTTCTTGATTATTCTCTCTGATAAAATCCTGTCTCCTATCTTCCCTTTCTCCCTTTTTTCCTCGCCCTTTACTACTACTTAGCAGAAATATTTTACATTAACACTGCTCCTGCCCCTCCACTGATATTTTGAAATATGGCATGTACCCAAGTTAATTTATTTTCAATTTATAAAACTACAGCCTCTGTGATAATATTGCCTTAGGGTATACATACACAATACAAAATATTTACTTAAGAAACCTAAAACAAATTATCTGCTGCGAGCAACATCTATGAAAAAAACCATGGTGAAATGACAGTTTTAGGTATCTATTTTATCCTATCTTAAAAGGTGAGCACACAAAGGGGCAGCCAGCCTGTGGGAGTAGAGGAGTTCCAAAGCCAAGATATCTCTGCCGAAAGGATTCAGGGGCTTCCAATCTCCCCACAGACAGGACAGTAAACCCTCAGTAGCAGTATTCAATGTCAGTTTTAGCTCTGTGAGCAAGGCCAGGAAAAGGAAGGACTAACAAGAAAATGCAAATAATTATTTAGGGAATTAAATTATAGAGCTCAAACTCTCACCTGCACTTTGAAGTCAAGGGGTAGTGAGTACAGAAAGAGATCCGCTGTGAGGCTGGCAGGAGCTCTGTAGCAGGGGTTTTCACATGCACCCTCTTGGCAGGACACCAGAATGTGCTAGCCTATCTCTTATGTAAAGAAGCCCGTCCAAAGGTAAAGAGTTGCAACTTCCTGCAGAGGCAGGTGGAGGTAGAGAGGGCTACCTGTCCCTAAGTCAACACGGAACACGGGGAAAAGCCTTGGCATCAGAGGACGCAGGTGTCAACCTAGCTCCACACCAGCTGCATGATTTTAGGTTTGCTACTTCAATTCTATGAGCTGCAGCTTCCTCATCTGCAAAATGGGGGAAATTAAAAGTAGCTGCTTCATAGAGTTTTGATGTTGATTAAATGAGATAATGCAAGGAGAGGCCTACCATGTCTGGCCCATGGGAAATGCTTAAGTAAAAAAATAGCTATTATTGTATTTGTAAAATGGAGTAATAATACCTATTTCATAGTGATTCTATATTAAATAATACATATTAAAGTGCATAACATATAGTGCTTGATATACAGCTGGTGATCAATGTTAACTCACTCTGAAGCCTCCCTTTCTTCTTCTACCCGCTAACACTGGGGGATCTGTGTGAACATGGAACTGATACCCCTAAGGCAGTAAACAGCCTCAGCGGCAAGGACAGATTTTATTAACATTATAGTTTTAATCAGGATTTGAATGAAACCAATTCTCCTGATGCTTTGATCCCTGAAATGAAACTGTAACTCAGCCTCAGCAGAATGCAGAATCTGGTACAACAGAGGTCTCTGTGAGTCTCCTACCTGCAGTGGATCTAGTAATCAACAGTACTGGAGGGTTTGTTACTTCACAATCTTACTAGAACGAAGGACCCTGGTAAGTCTTATTCCTGCTGTATCCCCAGGGCCAGCCCAGTCCTGGTACACAGTGGAAGCTCACTAAATATTTGTTAATTAAATGCACATGGCTCACAGGCATATATTATATATTAAAGAGTGTCAAACAGTTACTGTCCACAAGGATCAAGGAGGGGACAACAGGCACTGGAGGTAACTGGCAGCTGTTGTGTTGGTGACAGACAACTCACATACTATAAAATAATGACACATGACGCTGGTGTGACTCAGGAATACTGGGGGTTCCAAGAGAGCCCTTCATCTTTAGCAAGGCCACAAAATAAGATTTCAACCTAAATAAGACAAACCCAAACACTGCCAACCATGTTACCACTCCTTGGTTTGTAAGTGCTTTACAGATTATAAAGCCTTCACTCACAAATTCTCTCACTTAATAATTTGCTGGCTTGCTTTCACTTTTTATTAGAGTCCCTACTACAGGCAAAGCCAGTAGCATACTAAAAAAATATAAATATGATAGGATTTCTGCTCTTAAAGAACTCAAAATATAGTAGAGACCAGCAAATCCGGCTAACTTTTAACTTTGTCCGTCTGCTCCATCCACACTTGACTCGAGTTCTGCCTCCATCCTGTGCTTCTTTCATTCACAGGCTCCACTACAGAGGCAAACATCCAGGGCTCTGACCCTGGGTGCGCAGAATGCTGCTTTCTAATCCTGCTGTCCACAGTGCCCATTCTCTTGCACAAGTTAAGGACTTCAACCAGACTCTCGTTTCTTAGGTTCCAATATTCTGAACATATTTGTCTTCAGGCCAGCAATGAAAATATAAAGGAATTGCAAAATGAAAACAGGCTGTGCTGAAAGATAATAACTCTTTCCTCCATTCTTAAACAAGAAGAAAAAATGGAGGATACAGTACAAATAAACACTGGATTCCCTTTTATTTCCTACAGAGTTAGAAGGAGGCAGGGAAACAATCCCTCGTGATAATAATTATATACCTGAAATATATAAAATGTTTCAAGTGATTGTGGATTAAAATTAATTACTATGGAAATAATGTTATTGCCAGCAGATGACTGTATACGTTAGTAGTAGAGGTTATGAAACAAGTAGTTTTTTGCACTTTGGTTATTTTTAATTACCAATTCATTAAAACAATTATTTTGGTTGTTTAAAAAAATTTTTTTAACAGTCGGTTTTTTTTTTAAGATTGGCACCTGACCTAACAACTGTTGCCAGTCCAGTCTTCTTTTTTCTTTCTACTTTTTCTCCCTAAACCCCTCTAGTACATAGCTGTATATTTTAGTTGTGGGTCCTTCTAGTTGTGGCATGTGGGACGCTGCCTCAACACAGCCTGATGAGCTGTGCCATGTCCGCACCCAGGATCCGAACCGGCGAAACCCTGAGCCGCCGAAGCGGAGCACACAAACTTAACCACTCGGCCACGGAGCTGGCCCCTTATTTTGGTTATTAACTATTTAAAATAATTTGGCTATTTTAATTGCTTATTTTAATTTAATTTAAAACAAAGAGGCTTATTTCCCTCTATCTTATCTTACATACTGGTTCTTCTGACCTTTGAAAATTCTTCTCAAACAGATGGCGGCATCTTAATAAAACAATATGTCCACAATCACCACCAGTGACAGACATTTCCAACAACATGGCCCTTTCTTCTTCCCATACCAAATCTTATTCATCATCTGAGATGTCTCAATATTTGGGATAACTTTTTCTTGTGTTTTGATTTTTTTAAAGGGAAAATGAAATGGCTTTTAAGAAACTATATTTTCAACACATCTTGCTTCCTGAATTGAGTCTACTCCTTAATAATGCTAGTGATGTGAAATCACTGTAATAGAGCCCCCTCCCCTGCCCCTGTTCCTCCTTTAGGGGACAGACAAATCTGAAGAGCTCGGCGTGGAAGAGTACCTGGCTGAGGAGCCAAAGGCAGAAGAGCAGGAATGTCGGGAAAGGAGGAGAGAGAATCCTGTCTAAAGCAGCTCGTGAGTTCAGTCAGAACCTAAGAAGAAACAGTCCCAAACCCGGGCCCTTCCCTCTGTGGTGAGCAGCAGTTCTGCCCTAGCTTGGGATAGAGGGTTGGGATCTGCTCTCTCTAGGCCCATCGAGCAGGAGGCTCCAAGAGGGTCTCAGCAATGGTGCAACGTGGAGGGGCAGCCCGGCAGTGGCAGGAGGTACATGGCAGACACAGTGAACCAGTCTGTGCAGCCGGTGAGCGGGAGTCCACGGTGGGCTGGGCTGGGGCAGGTGAGCGGGCAGTCCCCTGGTTCATGCTGCTGCTGCTTACACTGCTAACGGTCTTCCCCAAGCTTGGGGAAGCCAGCCTGGGAAACAACCACTCTACAGTTGTGTGATTACTTGTTAGCAGTTTGCTTGACTACACATACAGTACATTGATCCCAATGAGAAAGAAAGAAATGCTGGTTTCATTTGCAGGAAGACCTTTTAAAATATCAGGTGAATTTCTGGGGAGAAAAAAGGACAGATATAAATTTGGTTTGGGAAAACCAAAACCTATCTTAAAATTCTCTGAGATTCCTCTGTATTCAGATATGTGAAGAGGAATGAAGGAAAAGAAAATTATGTGACTGTGTAGGCCCTGAACATGATCACCCCTGGTAGTTTATCAAAATCTTTTCACTCCTACTTGTTAATAAGCAGTTGTCCATACACACAGCATTCATCCACACTGACCACATCTCTTAGGCTCTTACAGTGTGCTACCACTGAGGAACCAAAGCTGACTCAAGCATGGTTGCTCCTCCCTGGGGATGAGAGTCTGGCGAAAAAGGGGCAAGAGTGACGGGGGATTAACACGGCAGGACTTTACACGAGGTGGAACAATGCGGGAGGGTACCGTGAATACAATTCATACATTCGCCAGAGTTGAGCACCTGCTCATGCCTGGCGTTGATGCTGCGGTTATAGTGGTGGCATCCTTGACCTCCTGAGGCCTGCAGTCAGACTCGGGGGAGACAGTACTCAGATAATCGCAGAGTGCACGCAAAATTCCAGCTGGCGGGAGTGTCACAACAAAGAAGTCTACAGGGCCATGAGAGCTTACTTACAGGACTGGGGACTGGCTTCACTGGGTCCAGGTAAGTGAGCAGAGAGGGGTGACCTATACGAAGGGAGAAGAAAGACCTTCAAGACAGAGGAATGGCATGAGTATGAGGGAGCAGAGGACTTACAGGGGTTGAGAGAGAAAAGACCAGTGCGATGAGAGCACCTCCCAAAACAGGAAGGTGAAATGATATAAGGCTAGAGGGCAGGGAAAGTGACCTTGCAGGGAAACATAGGCCATGGTAAGAATTTTGGACTTTATCCCAAGAGCAATGAGAAGCAACTAAAGAGTTTTTTTCCCCCTTTATGTTTCTTTTAAACATCACATGATAAGGGAGTAAAGTGGGGTTGGGAGGTTTCAAAGAGCTTATCAAGAGTTGGCCTATTAGCTGAATTTTGAAGGATGATTAGAAAAATTTGCTGTATGAAGAGAAGAAAGCATTCCAAACACAGGAATCAATACGTGATCACAAAAAGGCCTAAAGCCCCGTGGTACCACTAGGAAAATGGAAGAAGTCTGACTGGCTGAAGTGAAAGCAGATAGGAAGAGAGGAGGCAGAGCAGGAAGAGTGGCAAAGGAAGCTAAGAAGAAGGAATTTTACTCCAAAAGCCATGTAGAACCTCGGTGCATTTTAAGCAAGGGGAGTAGAGTGGTTGGGTGAGAGCATACACATTCTGGAATCAAAGTTTTGGGTTCAAATCTTGGCTCCACTCCTTACAAGGTCTTTAAATTGGATAAACTATTGTACTTTTTCCTCAAAGAAACCATCCACTTACCACACTTAGCCTGGTGCTCAGCACCCAGCTCAGTGAAGTTAGCTACTTGCATTTTACAAACTTCATGGTCAGAGCAGAGTACAGGGGGGACATATAGCAGAATACGGCCGTAGCCATGGAATGGGCTAAGGTAGTGGGGACAAAGAGGCGGGGATGCACTGAGAGGGATCCAGACAGGGGAGAAGAGCTGGCAACTAGGCAGAGAAGAAGGCACCCTGGACGAACGTCTACTGCCCAGCTCATTGAGGCAGGTTTAGACGCGGTGTGAATTGCCTACTGTGTCTCTGAGGGGCACCTGCAGGAGGCCAGTGACTAATGCATCTGGTGCTTGGGACAGGGGCCTGGTCTGGAAACAGCCTTGGGAGCCAACAAAAAGGTGGCAATTGAAACCATGGATTGTGATATCATTGCAGGGAAAGTACAAAGAGGGAAAAGAGGAAGGACCAACTGCAAGAACCTGAGGAGTATGGATATACCTTTGGGTATATATTATAGTCTCAAGTGAAAGAAGTTCTTCAGGTATGGGGAAGGAGGGCTGTGTAACCCAGGTGCTGAGACTCAATGTTGTGGTGAGGACTGTGGGGCCTAGAGTAGGCGGAGCGTGGGTGCAACACCCCTTCCAGGAGGTGCCTGATCAGGGTCTGCTTTTATGTAGTTATACACCCACTGGGAAGTTCCTTCTGTTAGAGTCTCAAGTTTGGTGTTAAACATTAAGTTGCCACTAAAAGCTGTGCTTATGCTTCAGTGTCTCCACAAGTTTAGAGGTCCACCACAGTGCTAAATCTTTTCATCCTTAGTCTGAGAAGGAAAGAAATAGAACATTAGACTCTAGTACAGAGTGAGTGATCAATAAAGATTTGCTGAATGAACAAAAAGGAGACAACTGGACCAGGACAGAGGACTGATGGCTTTTTCTGGCTCCAGTCTGGCTGCAAGGAACTATTTCTCAATTTATTTAGCCTTTTTGCTTAGCAAAGGGCAAAGAGGATTTCAGTTAAGAGATGCTTCTGCCTACAGAAATGGTTTCTGGTTAAAACAAGATCACTCTTGGGGTTGGCCCCATGGCCAAATGGTTCAAGTTCTGTGTGCTCCGCTTCAGCGGCCTGGGGTTTGCTGATTCAGATCCTGGGTGCAGACCTACCCCATGCGTCAGCCATGCTGTGGAGGCACCCCACATGCAAAGCAGAAGATGACTGGCACAGATGTTAGCTCAAGGCTAATCTTCCTCAAGTCAAAAAAAAGGGGAGGATTGGCAATGGATGTTAGCTCAGGGTGAATCTTCCTCACAGAAAACCCCCCAAAAACAAGATCACTCTTAGCGATCAGATTTAGGGGAGGGATAATTATATAGAGAAAATATTTGCATATATTCTTAAAAGGTGGAGGAGCAAAAAGAAATATATGAAGGGATTACATGAATAATTATGCTCTAGAGCAATATTCATAATTACAATGAATTGATCATATAAGTAACTTTGAATAAACCCCCTCAAAAAATTACTCCAGGAATAAAACAATAAATATAAAGCTAATAGATGCATTAATGACATCCAATGAAGGTAGCAGCTATCTATCAAATAAAACAAATAATTACTTTGAGAACCAACACAATCAACAAATTGAACCCTGATGAACATTAACTGGCAAATTAATAACATTAATACATAAAAGATACATAATTGGAGAAAGAAAAGTGATATAAGCACATAGAGAGTGCTGCAGAATAATTAACACCCAGGGCTAAAGAGACGCTTTAAGATGGTGACTGAAATGTCCAGATGCTCCCCTGGAGCTACATCACTGCACACAAAGTACTCACAGAAAATGCCTTCCTCACACCAAGGAGCCACTGTCCCTGATATATGATGCTTCTTTTGGAATGATTTTTCTTGTTCCAATTATATTCTCTCAATCTAAGTTCAAGCCATTCTCTCTAATCCAATATATTCAACCTATCACTAAGACCAGCGAATTCTATTTCTCCATATATCTCAACAACTAGTCTCTTCTCTCCATTAACTATCAGCAGTGCTCCAGTCAGGCCTCCACCATCATTTGACTACACTGAACTAATGCGATTACCTCCTAGCTGGCCTCCATGTCTTTAGTCTCCTTCCCATCTGGGATGACTTGGCTAAAAGGTGTATCTGCAGTCCTCTTAAAACACCTGAATGGCTCTCCACTGCCTAGAAACACGTTCTAGCATCTTGGCATGGCATACAATGCTCTCTGTCATCTATGGTCCCAATTACCTCATCTCTCTACCCTCATCTTCTCTCACTGCCTGCCATCAGTGATAGTAAGTTCTGGTAGTTCTTCACCCACCACCAACTACAGTGTTTTTCTGCATCTGCCCCCTCTGCTTCTGCTTCTTTTCACCAGCGAATTCCTACCGAATCTTTACAGCTCAGGTCAACCACCATCACTCTCTTAACCCCAAACCCCTTTCAGGGCAGGCTATGTTGCCCCTCCTATCTGCTCCCACAATAACCTGTTCAATGCTCTATAGGTACATCGCCACCACACTGTAAAATTCTCAGTGAGTATCTTACTCTATGCACTGAACTCCAAGCTCCTCTTGGGCAAAGATCATGTTGTTTATCTCTGTGTCTCCAGCAAGGAGCAAAGGGTCTGGCACATCACAGGTACCCAATAAATACGTGTTGAATGAAGGCTCAAACCAACCTCATCATATGAAAACTATGTATTACAGTGATAGAGTTCTCTGGATTGCTAGTAAATACCTGGCGCAGAATGTAGTTCAACAAGTTTAAATGAGTTGGTTAAATAACTGATAGCTACTACAAATTTCAAAGATTTGGCAGTTGGAAAGTAAGAGATAACTATGTAGTAACTAGTTTACTTGTGTCTGCTGAGATACAGAAATAATTCTGGAGTACCTACCACTGTATGCCAAATATTCTGACAGAAAGTTTTGCAACTCTAGCATTCCTAATTTCTAGATGATATACTGGGGAGTAAATGATTTATGCCAAGGTCACAGAGCTAGTAGCTAGTTGACCTCAAATTTGAACCAAAGTTTCTTGCTTTAAAGGCCAGGAATTTTTCTAAACCAAGACTGCCTCGCTCATGATTCTCATTGATAATAGTGAAAACAATGTTTAAAGCAAATTAGTTCAGGAATCACAATATTAGGGAAAGAAGCGAGGGGGAAAAGAAACAGGGGGGAAGTTCTAGTATCAAGTCATTGTGACTTTCATTTCTCTTTCGTCATGACAGATAATTTCTGTGAGCTGTTTATTTTAAATCTCAAAATATCTGAGTTAAAAAAAAAACTATTATACTTTCAAATAGAATTACAATAATGAGTGGCTACAAAGCCAGATAGATAATCAAGATGCCATAGTGACATATGATTATGTTATAACTGGCAATTTGGTTGAGATCAGCTGAAAAAATCTTATTTGAGGGGCTGGCCCCGTGGCCAAGTGGTTAAGTTCATGTGCTCCGCTGCAGGCAGCCCAGTGTTTAGTTGGTTCGAATCCTGGGCACGGAAATGGCACTGCTCATCAAGCCATGCTGAGGTAGCGTCCCACATGCCACAACTAGAAGGACCCACAAGGAATCTTTAAAAAAAAAAATCTTATTCAAGGCATTCCTATTACTAATCTAGACAAAAGCCAGGTGGACTCACCTTAATTTAGCTGAGTCTTGCTAAATCTAGAAATGCACAACTTGATTCATGCCACTTATCTAGTTTTATTACTTAATTTGGTTTCTCAAGGTTAGAATTTTCCTAAATTGGCTAGGTACCAGTTAATTGAGAAATAAATGCTAAGACGTATGTAAAAATCTATTACCTGATGAAGTGGGTTTCAGTGTCAGGAAAGGGGTGATAGAGGAGAAGTAATACGATATGAAGGACCTTTCATCCACAACGAAGTATGCAAATGGCTAATGATGCAAGTCATTAAGAGGCACTCAATTTTCTATGATGCTCATTATAGCAGTTTTCAAGCATAATGCTTTCTCAGTACACTTTGCACTAAAAAAAAGCATTACCTTACTGCAACACAGAATAACTTAAAGATACTTTAATGAAATCCTATTTACTTGTAATTGCATTTTGCGGTCTAACTTTACTCCTCACTTCCTTGTATTCTCTATCTTTATTTTCTCTTTGCCCTGATTCTCTCATTTACTATTTTTAATTATAAGAATTATTTCATTTTATTGTATGTATTCTTGTAAGTTTTAAAAATGCTTTAGGGGCCAAGGTGAAGTATAAACAGAGTAAGTACAGTTTGGAAACTCTTACAAAATAAAGTCAATAAATCAGCAATGACACAAAGATCTAATAACTTTTTTAATACTTTCCTCTATTGTGAAGAGTAAAAAATAATACATTATTCCCCACCACCTCAAAATTAGGTTGCTGAATATCTTAAATGTTTTCTTCTTCAACTTAACCATACAATTTTTATTTATTTTTGAAAACCATTATCACTCAGAATGGAAGAACTTAGCAACCATAAGAGAAAAAATGTATTTTTCCGGAAACTCCAAGCATACTTAATGATCATGAAAAATCAATAGTCTAAGAAACTGTTTTTCTTTGCACAAATGAATTGCCTCTAATTGTTGTGGGGCACTGTAGAAGGAAGTGATCGGGTAACAGCAGTTCTAACGAAGTGCCATAGGCTACATGTGAGCACAACAGCATAAATTCAGAACAAATTTAAGACTTCATTGGGTAAGAACTTAGAAAATTTAACACTGGTCTTTTCTCTTTTATTCCTTCCCTCCTTCTCTGTGTAGCCTGTAATAAACAAGCTAAAGCAGTTCTCAGAGAGAGGTGTGATTTGTTCAAAGTTTTTATAGTGAACAAAAATCTCATTTGGCTGCTTATAACAGAATTCTATGGTTTACGTGATTACTTAGACATATACATTTCAAGACTTAAGAAGAGGGAAAATGTTTTACTGGGGAAACAAAAATCCTAATAATCTTGTTGTTAAGAATACCAGTGAGCAAAATGCAACATTTTATGCTCATGAACCTGATACCGTCCCAGGTGATGCTTGTGTAGCTCTAAATTGACATAAGGGATGAAGGAGGAGAAAGAATGAGAGGACAGAAGTTCCCACATATCAGCAGCTTCTGGTTAAAGGCAGGTTTTAGTTTGAGAACAAAGCAAAGATTTTCCCAGTGTGGAGGCTGGAGTTACGTTTATGAAAATGAAGAACATATTTAAGGATTTTAGGTTTCTAAATGAGAAGAGATGTATAAAGTAAAACTGGAGTGGAAGTTAGGGCTAGAGGATTGAAACCATCACTACAATGTTATTTTTATAATATCTGCACAACATTGTAATAGATAACTGACAAAACATCATCGTGACAAGTGTCTCTGCAATGCTACTACATTCAGCAAATCTTGAATTTGGGCATTATCTCAATTTGCATGTTTCCTCTGTGAGTTTCTTGAGCTGTCCTTTTATGTACATTTCACATGCCCAACTATACTACAACCTTATAACAGCATCTTGTGTTTGTAACCCATCTACCCTGAAGTTCTAGTGTGATAATACATTTACTATCGGTTTTCAAGAGATGTTAGCAACAAACTGATTTGTCTATTTGTTCCAAGGTGAAAGAACATTTGGTATTAATGTCTTCAGTGTAGCTGTCCTGTTTTAGAAAGGGAAAGGTGCTTGGTGTTAATACCATTAACATTAGAGTTGGTACTATTCCCCTCAGCAGAAGAGGAAGTCATTGTGAAAAGTTCCACAGCAATGAATACAGACACAAGTGAAAGAAACCCTCTGCCTGGTTCCTACTTTCTCCAGGAGCTCGCAGTACCAGGTCCTCCGCTTCCAGTTCAGAAAGAGAACAGACTTCTGAATATGAGTCATTTCTTAGGTCATTCATTAAGACTGCAATCAGAGACTCCAACAATGTTGCATTCAATTGTGTAGCACATAGTAATTGAGACCTGACATTTATCAACGGTCAGTCATTTCAGCAGTCATGAAACTAGAGAGTCTGTTTAGCTATTTCAGCTGTAAAAAGAAACTGTGAAAACAAGTATCTTCGGGTTGATGTTTCTAAAACTTTGGAAGGCAGAGTCAAAGGATGCATGGGTTGAAGGAAGTTTCTACAGAATGGTGTGGAATTGTGGAAAAAGCAGTGCACTGGGAGCTGGGTGGCCTTCTAGTTCCCACTCTGTCAATTACCAGTTGTGAGACAGTCAAGCTGCTTATCCTTTCTATGCCTCACCTTTCCTTTAGACCCATTTTGTTACTTGCTGGCTATTTCACCGAGCACTCAGTCCTCTATGATCGAACCCCAATCCAATGCTTCGGCCCCAATTACCTACATCTGGTTCCAATGTGCCCCTTGCACTAGACTTCCTCAGTGCCTTATTGTTTGTGCCCGGAGTGCTCCTCAAGCTATGTCCACATGTCCCCATCTGTGACAGACACTAACTGTTGGCTGACCCAGCAGTCATTAGCCACCTTCCACTATAGAGGCTAGAGAAGCCATAGCCTAATTTTCCAGCCCCTTGCTCAGCTAGTGGTAGAAATGTAATCGAATTCTGGTCAATAAGGTATAACCAGAAGTCTGCTAGAAAGCTCCCACGGAAGTGCAGCCTTTCCTCATGAAAAGAGAGCTTATCCTTTCCTGGTTGGGAGTGCCCTTCTTTCTTCTTCTTGCCTAGAACAGATGATATTTGGAGCTTCAACGGTCATTTGCAACCACCAAGCATAAGCATGAGAGTAAAACTGAGACTTGAAGACATCTTGGCATCCTCTCGCTGATAAATCAGCTCAAGTAGTTACATATCTCTAGACCTTTTCTATGCGAGATGAATAAACTCCCTACTTACTTAAGTACTGTGTAAAGGTTTCCTATTACTTGTAGTCAAAAGCATTCCTAATGATATCTATTTTTAAGGTGGTGCCAAAGAGGCCAGCTGCTCTATACAGCCTTTCTTCCTTCGTACTTTACTCACAATCTTCTGATGGTACTTACCACTCTCTACTACCATTAATGGGAGGCTCATTTTGATTTGCAGCTCCTAGCACAATGCTTAGTGTCAAATAAGTATAATAAAGGCTCAAATATTTAATGAAGAATGAAGGAGTTCTGACAATCGATTTGGTAAGCATTTGGGCTTTACTTTTGCCCTTTCTCACAATTTACAATAATCTATTTTTTTAATCTATAGGAGAAAATGGCTAATAAAAATTACCTCTGGAAAAAATTTCCTTTTGCTTTTCAACAACAAATATTTATAAGCATATACTAGGCAGGTATTGTGCTAAGCACTAGGAATAGAGATTAGACAGAATTTCTGCCTTCAAGAAACGAATGGCAAAGAGACAAATAAACCAACAACTATAAGTGTTTGATATGTGTAATAATAAATATGAGAACATGGTTCTTCCTCACATCCACTTATCTTTTACTTTATCCAGAAACTGGCTGTCAGTCTTGGCATGAATCACCTCAAATTCCCATCCTCTTACATTCCAACTTATCTTGACCTCCTTCACTACACTGATGGAAAAGGAAGTGTTCCTCCTTTTTCCGAGACCAATCCTACCACCTGTGCTCGCAGATATACCACTTTTCACCCCTTGTGGGGTCTTGCTCTGGTGGTTGTCCACACTCCTGTACCATGTTAACCAAACTTCCTGGTGGGGGGGGGTCTACATTCACTGGGGCAGTTTACTTCCTTCTGATTCACTTTTCAACCCTCAAAGGTTCTGCCTTAAGCACTTCACTAACACTGCTCCGGTAAAGGTCCCCAGAGATCTCTATATTGCCAAATCCAGGGACCACATTTCTCCCTTTATTTACTGGACATTGCCAAAGCAAGTGAACCTGCTGACCACAGCCACGTTCCCCAAATAACTGATTGTCTTGACTTCTGTGACACTACTCTCTTTGCTTGTTCTCTTCCTGCTTTTCAGACACTAGAGTAGTTACCCGAGTGTGGCCCAGGGACCACTAGGGGTCTCTGAGACCTTACAGGCGATCCATCGGGAAAACTATTTTCATAATACCAAGAAGATAGGATCTTTTTCACTCTCATTCTCTTATGAGCATACAGGGGAATTTCCCAGATGCTAGATGATGTGTGATACAGCATCAGGCTAGGGGGAAAAATATAAGAAGCCAGCCATCTTCTACTAAGCCAAACATTAAAAAGATTTGCAAAAACCTCAATGTCACTCTTGCCACTGATTATTTTGCGGGAAGAAAAATGGCTATTCTTCATAAAAATGTTATCTATGTTAATATCTAATGTGTTTATTAAGTCATTTAAAAATAGGTGTTTTAAAATGTTTTAATTTCTAACATAACATTGATAATTATGACCCACGTAAACAAAAGCTTTTTGGGGTCTTCAGTAACATTTAAGAATGTAAAAGGATCCTGAGACCAATAAGTTTGAGGGCCACATTCTTAGACTGTGTCTTCTTGGCTCCCTTTAGTGGTTGTTCTTTGGCCAATCCCTTACATTTTGATGTTTTTTAGAACAGCATCCTTAGGCCACTAATTTTCTCACCATAAACCAGGATTTCTCAACCTTTGCCCATTTGACATCTTGGGCCCGATGAGTCTTTGTTATGGTGACTATCCTGTGCTTAGCAGCATCCCTGGCCTCTAACTACTAGATCCCAGTAGCATCCTCCCACCCAAGTTGTGACAACCAAAAATGTCTCCAGACAGTGTCAAACAAAACTGCCCCTGCTTGAGAACAACTGCCCTAAATACTCCTCCTGGAAATTTCACCTAACATCAAGATTTTAATTCCACTTATTGAGTGCCAACTCTGTGGTAGGCACAAGTCTAAGCACTTGACATATATTAACTCATTTAAACCTTACCATTCTATGAGATAAACCATTTTACAGATGAAGAAATTGCAAAACAGAGATATCAAGTGACTTGCCCAGGGTCACAAAGCGAGTGAGTGGTGATGACAACTCCAGCCCTGACTGCTTCCCTGAACTGTAGACTCTTCTGAATAACTGTCCCTGCTGGGTATCCCAGACGACATTCACTCAAGATGTCCCAAAAACGATCTCAAGTCTTCTCTCCACAAGACCAGTTATTTCTGCATTTCTTAAATCAGTAAATGGCACAACTTTTACACTTAACCTTTCTGTGCCTCAGCTTAATTAGTAACATGGATGTCATTCTACACTCTGCTTGGATGCTCCCTTATTCGTGAATCCAATCATTCAGAGTTCTAACAATTTTACCTTCTAATTATTTACCAAATATGTCTTTCTTTTCTATCTTTCACTATTCCTACCTTCAACAGTGCCCCAATCTCTCCTAAGCACTGTTGCTATCAACTCCCATTTGGTGTCCTTGTCTATAGTACTGAAAATTATCTTCTGCATTGCTGCCAGAGTGATCTACCTAAAATGCAAATCTAGCCACATCACTTTGAGCTAAAGCTCTTTACTGAATATGTGGCCCTTTCCAACCTCAGTCTTGTCTTCTCACCATGCAATCACACTTAACTTTCCAGAAATTAAACAATCTTCTACTGCTTGTTGTTAATGGAGCACACTACACTGCTTCATTCCTTTGATCCAGTGCCATCTTCTGGGAAATGTCCTTGATTCTACACCCAGTGCATACCTGTCACAGCACTTTACAGTGAAAATGATTTCTATGACAGTGTTCCCCAGAGGTCTGTAAAAAAGCCATTGATGGTAGGTGCCTTGCTGAGCCCAAGGCTCTCATCTTTCTATCTCCATGGTCTGGTATGGCACTGGGCAAAGAAGTCTTCGGATAAGTGTTTTGGAAGCACCGAAGTAAAAGCACACTTAGGAAGAGGACCTCTTTGGATGGGGCTGGGGGCTGTGGACAGGAGAATCAGCAAAACCTTTGTCCTGAGAAGGTCATTGTTGAGCTGAATCTCAAAGGAAGAGGAAGAAATCAAGACAAAGCTTATTAAAGGGCATGACAGAGAGAGAACAGTACAAAGGGCAAGAGGTTGTCTTTGAAATCTGCAAGACATAGCCTTAATACAGAAGAATATATTTTATAACAAGTAATTTTATTATCGCAGGAGATGATACGAGTGGGAATCTCAGGTTTTAGGTCCACGATTTCAGGAAACGGTGTAAAACGATTACCAGATTCCTCTGGATAATATATTTACATGTGGATAATAAATTTAGCTCAAAAGCATTACTCAAAGGATAATTTGAACAATCATTTTCTAAATGCGTATTACCTTATAGTGGCTCACATAGAAACTCATTTCCAATTCCCTGCCTACTAGCTACAGCTTTGAATGATTTTCCTGCAGTTACCCCTGTTGACTTGGCATTTATTCACTTGGTAAAAACAGCCTCATATGTGGATTTCATCATCTGGCTCATAAATCATTTCCAAATGGAATTTTAGAAATGGAAAGGTTCTTAGAGCTGACCTGGTCCAACAGGTTAATTTTACAAACAAGGAAATTGAAACACAGGTTGAGTGACTTGTCCAGGGTTATATTATTCTGAGGGCTCCTACTCCACTTTTCTACAACGTGCTCTCATGTCCACCCTAACCGTGCCGCTCTGTCTCCAGTGTGTGACCCACGGCTGATTCTCAGTTCTTGTTTCTTCTCAGTAAATTTAAAAGACAAAATATCTTCCTCCAGACTGTGGCGAAAATTATTTCTTTCCACTTATTCACTTGCAAATTTTGTGGGTTCCTTCAACAGATGGGGTTGAGTTCTTGGTGCCAAGTACTTGGCTAATTTTTCATTAAAAATTCCACCAGTATCTCTGCTGTTCCCAAACTTTACTTTCAAAAGCCAAAGTCATTAAGCAAAAGCATGCTCTTCCATGAAATGTTTCTTTTAAGCACATGACTGAGTGGATATGACCTCATTGGTATGACCTAGATTGTCATTCTCATGAGTTGAGAAGAGTATTTTTTCTAGACAAGAATCTAAAAATTAGACAGTCACTGCTTGAGAGGTTTAGTGTTCTAGGGGATAACCAAGGTTGTATTGGGTCTACTCATGAGGGGGCATGCCAGCTAGCTCATAGACCTACTGGGAGGGAGGGGCCTATCTAACTAGCACTGTTCCAGGGGTAGGCTCTGCTCCCAGGACACCCAATCCATAGGCTGGCCAGTGACCAAAAGTGAGACCTGCTGTGAAGGGATGAGCTGCTCTTATCGGATTCTTGCTTTGGGAATATAGCTCAAACTCAGAGAGAATCAGGTAGTTAGCAGAAAACACCACATCTGGAAAAAACGCAGAGAAAATCCATAAAATACATACACTAACGATGGGTCGAAAGTCATAAGGAAGCAAAAAAGAAAACAGAGGCTCTAAGGTAGACAAAACATAAAGAGTCAAGAATATGAATACCGGACTCAAGAGCAAATGTGAGAACGGGGCAGGCATGGAAAAAGATGTGTGCTACATTAAGGATATAAGAGTTTAGACTCTCACTCCCCTGCTGCTAAGATCCTTGACGCTGTATCCCAATTTGACGAGGCCAAGAAAACGTTTCAGCTCCTGGAAGCTGGCGAGACCTTTTTTCCTTTACCGCTACTTGTGCCTCCTTACAAACCCCGTTCTCCCCCGCCCCTTCCGGAGCCAATGCCCTAAGCAGAACTGACTGGATTCTTGCAACCAAACAAACTAATGAAGACACCCAGGACATGGAAGGAGGGATAGAAGCGAGCCTGCAGCTTTGGACATGTGCTGCCGCCCGGTCACATCCAGTCCCCCTGCCAGTTCTTTGGGAAGTTCTAGATGTGCAACAACCCGGTCCTAACCTGAGCGCCTGCAGCGTCCACGTCTGTCCTATCACCAAGCATGCGCCCAGAGCAGGGACCCCGGGATCCCACTCGGCGGAAAGCGTCACGAGGTCTGAACGCCTCCTCTGATACAACCAAGGGCAAGCCCCCTGCCCTTCCCCCGAGGCTTCAGGGGGCCACACATGTGGGCAAGGGCACCCTTTTTGGGGCGAAGCCTCCCGGGCACCGTCACGGGACAGGGGCTCCCTGCACCCAGGGCGCCCCCGACCTCCTGGCCCCGCCGCCCGCCGGGTCACCTGTAATTGTAGGCGCTGAAGTGCTTGCTCTCTCTCAGCATCGCCCGGTACAGGTCTAACACTTGTGCGCGGCTGGAGGCTGCCATTTTGGAAAGAAAAAAAGTAAACGGGTCCTCTTCGCGGAGGCCCCGAGTTTAACCCAACCCACCAAACTTCAGTCTCTGCAAAAGCGGCGATGGAGACCAGCGCCGCGGGCTCGCTCTTGCGGGGGGCCGAGCCCCGGCATAGGAGAGCAGCGGCGCGGCGCGCGACTCGGAGGCGTGCGCAGGCGGGCCCCGGGCAGCTAAGGGGGAGGTGTTTCCGCTCGCCGCCCCGCCCCCCCGGGAGGCTCCGGCGCGGAGCGGCCCGCGGACCGGCGGAGCCGCAGGGTCCCCCGAGGGGAAAGGGCTGGGCTCCGGGGTTGGCGGCGCCTCGGCACTGAGCCTCCCTCCTCGTACAGCCCGTCAGGGGGAGTCTTGGTGGACTGCCCGCGTGCCGGCGGGGACAGCGAGATTCAGAGGCACGCGCCAAGTCGCGCCTCGCGAGGCCCGAGGCCGCGTTGCCCGGGTTACCGAGCGCGCGCCCGGCCGCCGCCCCGCCCCCCGGCGAGGCCGCCCTCGGCGCTGCCTGAGAGGCGCGCGGGGTCTCGGGGGTGCCTTCGCCTCGGCCGCGCTCGTTCGGTGGCTCGGCGCGCGGGGCACTGGGGCGCGGGGGCGCGGAGGTGACGGGGCAGGGCCTCCGTGGCGCTCCGGCTCCGCTCAGGGCGACCGGCTGAGGGGCCTCGGGGGCAAGGCCCACTCTCCTGTCAAAATGGCAGCGCCCAGCGTGCTCTGAGGGGAGCTGAGGCGGGGGTCGCTTCCTGGGAGAGGAGGCGAGCCTGCTGCGCTTCCGAGTTGAAGCTGCCGCCAGGGTGGGTATCTGGGCGAGCGGCGGGTGAGTGCGGGCCCGCTGCAGCGTGGCTCGAGCGGGCGGGTGGCGCGGGGCGGCCCCGCTCGGGGGGCATCGGGTCTGCTCGGAGCTCCCCGTGGAGTGCGGCGGCCAGCCGAGTCTTGTCTTCTAATAAATACGCGCAAAAGGCAGGGGCCCCGGGCCCCGGGCGTGGGGCGTTACCTGGGGAAACGTCAGGGATTTAAGGGCTGCTGGGGTCAGTTCAGACGCCAGGCAAGCGGCAGGGCAGGGCTTCTCTGGGAGCTTTCGTGGCTGACCTTTCTCCCGTGGCCTTGCTCGGAAGACTTCGAGTTTTCTCAATCGCCGCCTTACAGTGGCGGACAGAGTTGTCGTTGCGGTCCCTGTGGTGGGACCCGGCGCAGGGAAGGAAGCCAGAGCTGGTTCTGGTTACTGTGTGTGCGGAGCACTTGCCCTGGTTTTGGAATATCGACGTTACGAAGAGCCACAACTCTCTTGCCCCAGACACAGCGAGGAGTAACTTTATACGTAATAAACAAGTTTGCGCTGACGTCCATCTTTCTCTAACTACGGAGTTATGGTTCTATTTCATCTCTCTAACTTTATCTGATGTTGCAATGACACTTCCTTTGTAGCAGAGCAACCTCGATTTTCAGGAACTTTAAGTTCAGGACACACTTCTCTGACCTTCCTACACTTTAGTGTACTTGCAACGTGGTGTCTTTGCATCCATACTTATTAGTTATATTGCAATCGCATTGTTAAAAAGATATATAAGAGAAAATACTTTCATTAAAATCTTTTTAAGCTCCCTGTCTGATTTTTTTAAGGTCTGATACATCTAAGAGTCTCAAAATAAGATTTTTTACAGGGTAGCAGAACCTCTGCTACTCTGGCAGGTTGATCAGGCCATCAGGCAAGTCTTGCGTCAGGCTTATTGAAAGGGCTTTTAATATTTTGAGTTCATCCTTTGGTATTTCTTAAAGGATTAAAAACTGAGGGAATTGCACATTATTATAGGATAAGATCCAGAGCCGTTTTCCCTTAATATCATAGACTGTTGAGGGCTGATGATGTGAAATGGTTCTGTGGCACCTGGGAAAACTGCAGTGTTAATGCAACTTAAAAATAGAGAAAGTATCAAAGTTAGAAGAAAAAATATTTTGGCTTGCTTAAAAATAATGGGGATTACAGGGTCCAGCCCGGTGGCTCACAGGTTAAGTGCGCAGTCCGCTTTGGTGGCCCTGGGGTCTGCTGGTTGGTATCCCAGGTGCGCACCTACACAGGGCTTGTCAAGCCATGCTGTGGCAGGCATCCCACATATAAAGTAGAGGAAGATGAGCAGGGATGTTCACTCAGGGCCAGTCTTCCTCAGCAAAAAGAGGAGGATTGGTGGCAGATGTTAGCTCAGGGCTAATCTTCCTCAAAAAAGAAAAAAAAAAATAATGGAGTTTACATTATTCTGTTTTGCTTTCATCTAGAAGGTGAAATTGTAATAATCATTACTGTATACAATCATTTTTGCCTAATTATCAATGTACTCTGTAATGTATACAATTAGTGTATCTAGATGACTTTAACTTTGCTGTAATCATATAAAGCTTTCCAAATAAATATATAAAGTTCAGTTTGTTTGGGTAGCCTAGTTATCTGTTAGTACAAGAAGTAGTTGAGATTAGCAAGGTGATAGCTTCCCAGTTGATTTTAAACTTTCACAAAAATACTTTTATTTGAATTACTGAATTTTGTTTGAAACAGTTTGTTTGAAACCAGTATATTGGATATCTTTGCCTTGGAAGATTAATAAAAAAATAGTCACATTTCAAAGTTAAATCTCTATTTTTGTATAGCTTCATTGCAGAGATGACTATTTTCAATAATTGTTCTATTTGTGATTGAAAGGGCTAGAAGCTGAGATGGACCCTACTCATATGTTGTGTCCTTAATGTGCATTCTATTCTGGGCTGAGCATTTTCTTAGGTTTAATATTCACCTGTCTGTAGTTAGGAAATACCAATAATTCTTTAACTACCCATGTAAAATCATGTATTACTTTGTATTAAAATTAGGACTGCTAATGAGTACTTAATGCTTTTCGAAGAGCAATTTCTCCAACCATAATAAGCAGTATAACAACAACTTACAGATGTTTTCCCAGAGTTTATAGTTTAAATACAATTTGTATGTAGTTTAAAACATGGGCTGGAAAGTACAAAGTGTGGGAAAGGAATCACTGGTGACCCGCTATGGGGTCTCAGAGCATGAAGAGGTCACGTCCATAGCTGGTGCCTGGGCCCAACCTCAGACCAACAAAGTCCATGTGGCTGGGGCCCAAGCTGCAGGGAATTGTTTTTTTAATTCTCCAGGTGATTGGATGCAGCCAGGACAGAAAAACATTGATCTGTGGGAATTAGGGAGCTTTATGGAGGAGGTAATGTTTGTGTTGGATTTGAGAGGATTTAGATTTGAGCTGGGCGTGAGGAATCACAAGGTTTGGATGTGTGGGTGTGGTAAGATGGCTGCTGTGGGCGGGAGGTTTATCCTTGGAAAGGGTAGAGGAGAGTGAGCCTGAGAGAGGTCTAGGGAAAAATAATCGTGGCCTTGGGAGGGCCTTGTGTAGAGCAGCAGAGTACGTGAGGGCCGGTACAGTAGATGTGGCTGGAAAGGTAATCAGAGCAGCTCTCTTAGGTGGTAGATGTGAGTTGAGGCCTTATATATCTCAGTTAATCCTTTGGAGACCAGATGGGAAAGCTGTCTCCATTTAAGGAAAGGGAAGCGAGAGTCAGGCTGTTGAGGCGGTGGGAGTGGGCATGGCCCAGGTTGATCTGTCTGGCTGCAGCACTACACTGCTTCACAGAAGGTCCTCAGTGCCAGCTTCAGGCACTGGACGTTTCATGCTTGGATAATGTGGGTACATTTTAGTCATATTTGAATTTTAACTTAGTTGGATTCTCACTTATTCGTAAAGCTAACTGGTTTGTATAGGAAATATTACAAATATTCAGAGACTCTCAAATGTTGATTTTTCTGCTAGCTTTTTAATCTTTTAAGATAAATTTACGTTTTTTTCTATTAACATCTCTTTGAAAATACTTAGTGCTTTTTTAAGGTTGTCTATTCATGTGCTCGTGTGAGAGACATTACCTCTTGGGGGATTTTTTGAGACTCACATTTCTGTAGAAGCTCTCTTCAGATATACTGAAGAAACTTTGTTCTCTGAGAAATTTAGAAAGCAACTAGATATTCTAGCTTCACTGATTGGAGGCCAAGGGTTCCCTTCTTTGTGGGCAGCACCAAGAAAACTGACAATTGATTTTGTGTAAGGTGTATTAAATGTACTTACTTCTAGAGGGTCTTTTTTTCTTTTTTAAGCAAATTAATTCTTTGCCTTCTAAAGGAAAGAAACCATCTTTTCCTACTACATATCCCTACCAACACGAGAATTCCTTTACAATGTGATTAATGGCAATGTTCAGTTACAGATCACCTTCATTCTTCTTTTTATTACTAGTTTTGAGGGATAACTTTTAGGAATAATGTTTTCGTGTTGTCTGGATGTTTTAGAATGATTTGTTAATCAAAGTAGCTACATGTGATGATAATGATAGCTATTGTTCATTTAGAGTTTATTTTTTCTTCCAGGAGCTTTGCTGAGCACTTTACAAACATCCCATTTCAGTAATTCTTCTAAAGACAAATTTGGAGTTCTGATTGACTTCTTTGAGTGAGAAGTAATAGCTGCATCTCTTCTTTGTCCAAATCAGTTGGTTATTTACAAAAACACTTAGGATTTGCATTGTTCACTCTTGGTTTGGAAGAAAGCAGTCTGTGTTTTGGTAATCACTGGTGAAATACTAGGTCACTGTCTTAAGATATGCAATACTGATTTCTATGAAGTTAACTCATCTCTTGGGAGGACCATATATCTTTGACACTTAGTCTCTTTGGACTGCTATAACAAAATACCATAAACTGGGTAGCTATGAACAACAGAAATTTATTTCTCACAGTTCTGGAGGCTGGGAAGTTCAACATCAGGGTGCCCGCAGATTCAGTGTCTGGTGAGAGCTTCCTGGTTCATAGACAACCACCTTTTTGCCGTGTCCTTGCCTGGTGGAAGGGGCGTGGGATCTCTCCAGGGCCTCTTTTATTTTATTTATTTATTTATTAATTTTTTTAAAGATTTTATTTTTTCCTTTTTCTCCCCAAAGCCCCACGGTACATAGTTGTATATTCTTCGTTGTGGGTCCTTCTAGTTGTTGCATGCGGGACGTTGCCTCAGCGTGGTTTGATGAGCAGTGCCATGTCCGCGCCCAGGATTCGAACCAATAAAACACTGGGCCGCCTGTAGCGGAGCACGCGAACTTAACCACTCGGACATGGAGCCAGCCCCCTCCAGGGCCTCCTGTTATATAACAGGACTGATTCCATTTCTCAGGGGCCCTAATGATCTAATCTCCTCCCAAAGTCCCTGCCTTCTCATACCATCACCCTTAGGATTTTAACATGAATTTTTGGGGACGTAAACATTCAGTGCATTGCAATACTTTACTGGAGAATCTTATTAGCAATAGAAGCTGTACAGAGAATTCACGATTTCTTTGCCATTATAGTGAATATTTTTATATCATTTAATATTTTATAACTCTTTAAACTAAAAACTTATTTGCTGAGCACAATTGAAGCAATTCAGCTTGGCAAACCTGTTTCCTGTATGTGTAATTGTGAATTTGAGTTAACTAATAATATTTAAGAGTAATAAAAGCCTAGCTTGTGTGAAATGGATTATACTAATATTGGCAGATTAGGTAATACAGAGTTAGCTTCAGTTAATGAGGATACGTTTCTTGGTAGAATTATCTTTATAACAATTCCTAGAATTCTAGAGTGCAGGGGAAAGTGAAAATAGAGAAGTCATAAATAGAAGAAAGCTTATCAGGCAGCATCCTTTCTTGCCTCCTTCTTGACACTTCGAGGTACAGACATTGTTATGGTTCAAATCTTTGAGCACTTTGAAACGGGTATGTGTGCCTGAGCGTTAATGTTGGGAATCCCGTTCCCACCTTGGCTTCCAGCTGCAGTGAGGGCACCCCTAGCGTCCTGAGACCGGCCGGGTATGATGGTAGTCACCATACAGCTTTCATCTGTAGAGGCCCAGTCTTCAAAGAATCGCTATATGCACCACTTTTTAAGCCCCTGAGTAAATTTTCCCAGATTAATACGTTTCAGGACGTAAGCTCAGTTTTACCAGAACTGCCCAAGCTGAGTCAAGATGGCCCTCTGTTGAGGACCTTGTAGAGGAGAGTCCATGGATGCCGAGTTACAGTGTTTCCTGAAAATCGTTTTCTGTGGTCTTGAAAGCTATTTGAAAATAAAATGTTCAATATAGTACCAGTCCTCAGGTAGATTTATATGAATTAATGTTACCAAACTATAGACAGTAATTTATATGCCACCATCCCTACCCCCTCTAGTCCCCCCAATTCCGACCCCACTCCCCCCACCCCCAAACCTGCAACACTTTTAGGATAAAGTCTAAACTGCCCAAATAGCCTATAAGATGCTGGGAAGTGTGGCCCCTGCCTACTTCTCCATCCCCATATCCTACCGTATTCTTTTTCACTTGCTGTTTTTTAGTTCTTTAGTGTTTACCTCTTTCCCGTCTACCCTCGGGGCCTTTGCAAATACTGATTTAGCTGCCTGAATGTTCTCCCCTCCTTTCCCAGTTCTTCAGATCTCAGTTTAAGAGATCCTTACTCAAAGGTACGTTCTCAGTCTTGAGCAGATCTTCCTCTTTTAATCCCTCTTAGTACTGTGAACTGCTTTTTAGCTGAGAGTGACAGCAGTTGAAAGCAAAAGGAAACCAAGTGGTATTGATTTAAACCAACATACTGGCTTTATTGTCTCATGTATCGTGAAAGTTCAGAAGTCAGATGGGCTTTAGGGTTGGTTTATTTGAGTGGTGTTTGCCAAGGACCTAGTTTTATCCTTTTCTCCACTCTGTCTTCTACAGTATCAACTTCATCCTCAGGCTGGTATCCTCTCTTGGTTGTGGAAGGCCACCAGTAATTCTGGGGTACTTGTTTCCAGAATGTCAGAAGAGCAAGAGAGCCTCTGCACCAGGAGTGCCCAACTGTCCTCTTCGTTCACCTTGTTGACCCTAATTGAGTTGTGTGCTCCATCTTTGAACTGTGGCCAGGGCGTAGAATTACGAATAGTTTAGGCTTGAGCCACCTGCCTGACTTCTAGAGGTGAGAGTGGGGACAGATGCCCCCAAAGTATACAAGCTGTGAAAGTCAAGGGATGGGTATGTAGGCATGGGGTACACACGGTGAGATTGAGGTAGTTACTAAGAGAAGGGGGGATTATTTTTTGTAAAAGACAAAGTTCACTACAGCAGTCTTGCCAGAGTTACGCATTTCTTTGATTATTTGATTAATAGTTTTCTCTGATATAGGCCATATATTCCATGAGGACAGGGACCATATCTGTTTTTGATTATGATTGTTTACCCAACACTTTGCATATACTGAATGATCGATAAATGTCAATGGTTGAATGAGTGAATATCACATAAGCTCTAAAAAACTCACCTGTAAAAATTATTGGGTGACTGGTAGATAGTGTGTGTTAGTTGGCCACACAGCAACTATATACTTCTTCCTGGCCAACAGAAAACTCTGATTTTGTTTGGGTGGCCATGTGCCTAGTTCCTGGAAATGAATAATAGTGGTATGAAGCAGTCATGCTCATTCCATTCCCTTTTTCCCAGATGCTTGGTTTTCCAACCTTTCTTATAGCCAGGGGTAGCTACTAGACAGAGATCTGGTTAATTAGACAAGGAGAAGCCGCCTGGAAGTTTTCTGGAATAGATTTTGCTTTCTGTTAAAAGTTAGGTAGTACAGAGGAGGGCTTGTTTATGCCCTCTCTTCTTTCAGTTTGGGATGCTAGTATGAGGACTAATGCTTGAAGCTGAACAACCATCTTGTAACCGTGGGGAGAAAAGCCTGAGGGAAAGGACAAGCGAATACAGAGCTTCCAACCCAGTGCCCTGACTTTTCTGAGCTGCCTAATGAACCCTGGAACTGGATACCACCAGACTTGTTGATATACAAGAAATGTCTTTCTTTCTTAACCCGTGATTATTTGGGCTTTCTTACAGCTCAACACATCTTGATATAGTGCTGAAAATAGAGTGTCATTGCTTCAGTCTTGCCAAAAGTCTTTATTTGGAATTTACTACACTTGTTAGTTTAAGGTCGTTTCTCTTTGCTACTTGTGAAGCTTTGGGACATTTTCATTATAGAAGTCTGTTATGTGTACACACAGGCTAGACTTTTTTCCACTTCAGGACTTTTGTACATGAGCGTCCCTCTCTGGAATAATCAGTCTTCTCCCATACTCTTCATTTGATTAGTAACTACTCAGCTTCAATGTCCCATCTTCAACAAGGTCTTCCCTGGCCACAGTGTAAATTACACCTTCTTTATTTTATTCTTTCTTATAACATCTTATTCTTTATCTTAGCTTTTTATAATTGATGAATTAAAATTATAAAATTATATACCTGCATAATTATAACTTATTGGTTTAATGTTGATTTCTCCCACCAGAAGTCAATGCCATGAGTGCAGGGCCCATGTCTGTTTTGTCCATCACTGTAAGTGTAGTGCCTAGTAGGTGCTCAGTAAACATTTGTTGGGTGACTGAGTGAAAGAGAATAAGACTGAAATCCTTGGATTTCTGGATCTTCCATCTTGCTGTCCCATCACCGTCACCAATTTAAGGCAACCTGAGATGTTCAGCCACAGCACAGAATCTTTCATTTGTTCAGATACATCGTTCCCTGTTGGCCAGAGTTTAGGTTTAGATTTTATAACGGGAGTAGTACTCACTTAGCATACTAACTGAGAGAGCGTCTTGTCAGTTTTTTTTAGAAGAGTGATACATATTTTGGACACTTTTTCTCTTGTGTTATGATTTATTCTCCCAGAATTTTGCATTATCTTAAAATAGGTCTTATTGGCACTGTTTTTCTAATTTAATGTGAAGAGTCTGCTAGTGAACATTTTTATTTTATATTTTGGATAACCCTGGAAGCGTAGAAATGGAGTCTCATTTTAGCAGGTTATTGTGCTTGGTTACTAGGCATATTATTTAAAATTGCATTTGGAATCCCTGTATTTTCTTTCTAAAAGAGTAGTCTCAGGAGAGGCCATATCAATTGTTATTATTTTTTTTCTAAGATTGGCACCTGAGCTAACAACTGTTGCCAATCTTTTTTTTTTCTGCTTTTTCTCCCCAGATGCCCCCAGTACATAGTTGTATATTTTAGTTGTGGGTCCTTCTAGTTGTGGCATGTGGGACACCGTCTCAATGTGGCCTGACGAGTGGTACCATGGCCACGCCCAGGATCCGAACCAGCCAAACCCTGGGCCGCTGAAGCCGAGCACGCGAACTTAACCACTCGGCCATGGGGCTGGCCCCCATATGAGTTATTGACACAAGTTATTGACTTACAATGAAGATGCTTTTAAATAAAGCTTTTTAGTTTCAGCAGGCTATAATCCTAAATTGTTGGTAATAGTTTTACTGTTTCTAGGGAGATTTATTGTGCATTTTTGAAATGATTCTAAATGCTGTATGTATGTGATAGTAAGGGAGAAAACTTGACTAGGATTTGGTTGATTTGGTTACATTTCACAGCTCTCTCATAGCTTTTCCATATCATTTTAAGTAAGTCACTTAATATTTAAGTGATCATATAATTTATTTCCTAAATCAGGATACTTGTGAGATCAGTGAAAATGGGTGCTATTCAGTAGTGATGCTGGGGCAACAGGCATAAATCTAAACTGTCTTGGGGAAACCGAGATGTATGGTCACCTTATTTGGTACAATAGTCTGTGATGATGATGTTACTCTGTTTACCCTTGGCTCTGAGGACTTTCCAAAATTAGAGATGCCTTCTCTGTTGTGACAAGGCCTTAGATTGTTTTGTTTGCAAAGAGATATAAATTGCAAGAACCACTATTCTGAGGCTCATCAAAGGCTTCACTTCCCTTTTATTCCCTACAGGATCCCTGTGACCTTGCTGCCCTCTGCCCAGAGATGGGATTGTCCACTTGTCTGGATTCCCAATCTGCTGTGGCTCCATTGGCACTAGGAGATCGGGGGTGGAGTGGTACAACAAAAGGATTTTCTATGCTTTGAGGTTGAATCTCTGTGTATGACTAGTTGGCCGTGCTAAGGTATGAGAGGAAGGGAAGTGTTCTGCTGCTCTTGTTTCACCTAATACAGAAACTGTGGGTGTGTGGTGATATCTTATCACAACCATATTTTGTATTGTTAGGGCTTCTAAAAGAAAGCTTCTGCATATTAATAGGAACATAGAAAAAGGTGTCAGACATTTCAGAGCATTTGCAGGCTTTTTGGGTTGTTTTCCATGTTGCAGGTCTGCAGCCTGTTCTTTGGAAGGGGTCTGGGTTAAGACAGTCATAGTCTGTTAACTCAGTCTGCCCCCATGAGAAGGAAAAATGATCGCATGTCAGTGTTTGTGGTCCTGAGCCTCATGTAACCGATTTTCCTGAGGGTCACAGACAATCCTTAGAGTCCTCTTCTTTTCCAAACATTTTCTAATCCATTGCCAGACACTGCAAAAGACATCTGACATACACCCTCTTGCTTGGTTCTCATATTAACTGAATGAAGTAGATATTGTTACTCAACTTTTACCAGAAACAAAACAGAAACCCTGAGGCTTAGAGAACTTAAATAAGTGGACCCAGTTCACATGGCAGATTTGATATTTGAACTGAGGACTGTTTGTTTCCAAAATGTTTGTATTTTCCAGGCTATATCATGCCATATTTGATTTGGTGGTATGAAGCATGAAAGCATCCTTGAGAAGCTAAAAAGTGATTTACATTGAAGTCTTGTTTTCTATAATTAGCGTCCTCCTACAGTGAACCCTGTTTTACCTCTGGGTAAGCCTTCATTTTCAAGCCCTAGTTGCCCAAGGTTTGCGTTATTTTGCATTCTCTTTGGTTCTGTGCTTGAAAAAATTCAATTAGTGTGTAAATGCTTAAGTAAATACGATTAGAGTGAATGATCATTACTATGCATTACTAACCAAAACATATTCACTGAGTATTTGCTACTTGGTCAGTAATCTGATAAAACTTAGGCTTTGGCATTATATTTTGCTAGATCTCTCTGAACCTTTTTTCAATTGCACTATCAGTTTTTGCCCCCCCTAGAACCGCTATACTGCAGGTTCTGCAATTTTAGCCTGAGGAATGTGAATCTTAAAAGATTCGTGGTGCTATCAGTTAGCTCAGTCAATTAGAACAGTGGTTTCCAGTCCTTGTGCTAGAAACTGTGGGAGCCACAGAAAGAAAAGGCTTATGAATTCCTATGTTTCCGACATATGCTTGTCCTCCCATTTTTCAGTTATATGTGGGTAGTATAGTGATTGGAAAAATATTCAGTGATTAAAAGCTACTGTGACCCATTAATGCTTTTAAGTAATTTTGAATTATACAGCAGACGTTAAAAGTATATGTCTGTGATCTTGTGGAGATTGGATAGTTTTTCAAAGTTAAAATTTATTCTCCAACTGAAATAGGTTGGAGAATTCCTGGTTAGGTCATAATACTGCCAGGAATGTTTCTCCATGCTGTTACATTTCTCTCTCTTCAGTGGCTGCAGAGCACATTCTTACCCCCTGCATGAGGCAGAAGCATGTCCTCTCATCACTCAATCATTCTCCTGGGTCAGGTCATCCTTGGCTCCTACCTCTCTTTTTAAGTACAAGCAATCAGTCAAGTCAATCTATGTCACCTTTAATCTACCTCCGATTTTGTCTATGGGCCAAACAATATTTTAATAGCAGATCGATGCTGAAATAAATTATTAGATTGTGCTTTGCATAGGATTCAATAAATATTTGCCAATTGACTTATCAATAAGTCAATGGAATATCCTACTAGTGCTGTAGTTTCATGATTTACTACTGTCCCTTGGTTTTCTTACCTCTTTCCCTCAAAATTAGATTTCATTCATGCTGCAGGATTCTTGCATTTTAAGCTAAATAACGTGAATTTTGTGGCTATGTTTTGACAGCTCTGTTCTTTTTCTCGTTCGCCCCTCTGTCATCCCTGGTTCACAGCTCATGAGCTCCCACCTGCACTGAGGGGATTACTCTTTGCTTACTTTGTGCCAGGTGTTGCGCTAGCTGCTTTATGTGTTAACTTATTTAATACTCATAACGCTCCTATAGAATGAAGAAACAAATAAATAGTGGCCTGGCTGGGATTTGGAGTTAAACACATTTTATTGACTGGCCCTCCTACATACTCGCAATTTTAAGCATTTCTCTTACTCTACTCTTCCTACCTTTCAGTTTACCCTCTTTGCTACCACTGCCCCACAAGCCTTTTGTCTCCATCAGGACTTAGAATCCATTGGCCTTTCCCCCTTTTATTGTGCCGTATCCCTCTCATATCCTTACTTCCCTCCTTACCCACCCTAGATTTTGTGTTCACTGCTTTTTAGTATCATCCTAATTGGTCTGCTTCAGACTAGTGTAGTTCTCATTCTTAATTATTTCCCTACTCTGCTTTGTTGATATGCTTTTATTAGTAGAATTGATTTACAGTATAAGGAAGAAACATTGGGGGCATGTGTACACGTGGCTACCCGCCATGTATTTCTGCTTGTGATTCAGTGATATTGCATATGTAACCAATATGTTGACCCCCCAGTACCTCTTTAAGATTGTGTTCAGTAGGGTAATACTCTGCCTCTAGATGAAAACTTACTTCTTCCATCACCCACTCCTCCTGCAAAGGACTCTGTGATGAGAAAGGGTGGTAGTGTGTACCTGACTTTTTTCTCTTTCTTTCCTCCTCCTTCTCCCCTGAGCTAGCTGTCTACCACTTAGGCCCCTGCCAGGGTTCAGGAGTGGAGAGAGGAGAGGAGAGTATAGGGATTCGATTCTACATTAGCTGGGTCACTTAGTACTCTAGATTTGACAGTCTAATTGGGCATTTTTCTGAGTTCTTCAGAGGACCCCCCTACTGCGTCCTTCCAACTTCAGCTTCCTTAACTTAGGTGATTCTTCTTTGACTTTCTATGCTCCCCTTCACCCCTGGCTCTTCTGAGGTCCCTTCCACAGAGGAGATGTTCATTGTTGCTGTCCTCTCACCTGCCAGGTGCTCTTGGGCAGTGCTTACAATAGCTCCGTGCTGGCTCTTTCCTCTTGTCCTCCTCTGGCCCATGAGACATGCCCACCAGTGGTAGGTACAGTAACTTCTCTAACAGAGCCCTCTGCTCTCTCTCCACCCCGCCTCAGGTTTCTAGCATTTTCCAGTACCAGTTGGGTGCAGGTTCATGGTCTCCCTCACTGCGTGGAGTACGCATCAGCCCTCTTTCAAAGGGATCCATTGAAGTTCCTACTCCTTGAGCTAAGGAGGCAGACACCCCCTCTCCTTCCCTGGAGGGAGTGAGGCTAGAGGCTCCACCAAAGCTTTCTCTGAAGGAATCCTCATAAAATCCCTTTCCTTTCTCTGCTCTGACCTCTTTTTGTATCTTTGGGTGATTATAGTCCTAGAGTTGTGCAAATGACTTTCACTCATTTCCTTTGTAAACTGCATTTTGATATGTGGCATTTACTCAATTTTGCCTCATTTAAAACTTCAATTTAAAATCTTGACACACAGTTTTTCTAAAAATGACCCATGCTCATTATTTAAAAATCCAAATACATTAGAAAAGTAGAGAGACAGTTAAGCCACCCAAGTCTTACAGTCTAGAAATAACTGTGGTTAATATTTGGTAATCATCATTGTAAACACTTCTCTGAACTTTTACAAAGATTGATAGAAGGATGGGTGGCTAAAAAGTCTTTTACAAAGATAGGATCATATAATATAGTATTTTTAATTTTTAAAAATATATTTAATTTTATTTAAATGTAACAGAAGAAAAAGAAATTATAGAACTGAAAGAGTTGTTGTACTTCAAAAAGTCATGGAACACTGATGTTTGGATCATTATGACTTTTTTTGACAGACTTGTTTTGATTTTAGCTGGTGTATATGGTTCCTTTGAAAGATGGAAAAAATGAGTGCATTTGCGTTGCCTTCTGTCTTTCTTCCCTGCTCCATCCTTTGATTTGTTAACTTTTATTTTTATGTTGTCAAGATCTTTGACTTTCTTTTCTGTTGCCGATAACTCCAGTGGTTGTTAGCTATACTCTTTTAAATGGTTTCAGTGCTCACCAACAGTTCTTTTATAACAGTTTTTCCATTTCTTGGATATTTATTTTGACCAATCTTTTTTTTGGAGGGAGGCTGGATTTTTTCAAGGGCTTATCAGTGTTAGGTCCTTGAGTTCTTGTGTGATTGAGAATATGCTTACCTTTATGCTGGAAGATACCTTGGCTAGCCTTAAAACTGTTGCCAGACTGACTTTTCTCTGTCCTTAGGTAACTTGCTTTTTCTGCCTAATAACATGGAATCTAGTTCAAGATGTCATACTCTGAACCAATCTGCTGACTTCCAAAGCCTGTATTTTTCCCTTTTATTTCTTGAGCTGGACCAACTCAATTTTTATCCTCTGTTGTCTTCTAATCTCCTTTATGAACTCTTGTATATCTTCTTCGGTGCTCCTCAAGACCACTTTATCTTTTAATTTTTTTTTACTTAATTAATTTCTTAGATTTTGGAGAACAATTTGGCTGAATGCTTTCTTTGTTTCCTAGGGTAATTTCTCTCTGATGAACATTTTCTTCCTTTTTGCTTATATTTTTAGTTTTGTTTTCATTCACCAGTTTCTATGGATAGTCTTTGGCTTGTTTCTTTTCTGGTAATTACACATCTCTGGATCAAGACAGTTTCTGTTTGCTGAAGAATAGCTACTCTGCAACTTCACTTCAGGTTTCGTTATTTCCTAGTCTGAAGACTCCTCAGTTTTGGATGTTCAGGTGAGTGTGGTTTATGTTAAAAACTCTGTATTTTGTAACATAGTGACTGCTGGTTCCCTCCATCCCCGCGCCCCCTTATCTTAACCCTGTCTCTCTGGGCAGTGACTCACAGGTAGGTTCTAGATGTAAAGATAGTGCGTCTTTGCTGCTCCTTCTCCTTCAGCTCTACCTTCCCCTGAGTTCCAGGGTGATGTTTATAGCACATACATATGTCACTGTGTTGCTCCTCTAATATCGACTTAATTTACCTAAAGGATAAAAGTCAGGATCCTTAGCACCTCAGGATATGGCCCCAAACTCCCTTTCTTTTTCTGTCCGTTACCACTCTGTCACTTGTCCTCTACACTTCACTCATCCTAAACTACTTGCTCTTTCAGAATCTTCATACTCTTCGTGCCTCTGGTCCTTTGCCTGTATGGTCTCCACTGACTAGAAGTTTGCCATCAAGATCACTGGTGTGCCAGTAGGTGTTTAATAAGCGATGTTTATGGAAAGGGAGCCTAATTTGTAGTGTTGGCTGTGGTGGGTGTGTTTACACCCAATTTCAGGCTACTGACAAAAAGCCACAAAACACAGAATTGAGAAGAGATGTGCACAATCTCTGACGGTGTTAGCCATCAACCACTGAAAATTCACTCTTTGTGAAATCTTTTCTGTTATTCTCCCATGTAGAGTTACACTTCCTCCATTATCCTCCAGTGGTCATACTGTTTTGAGTTTTAGTTGGGGACCTATATATGTCTCACTCTGGTTTCCTGGTAGTCTGTGAGCTCCTTGAGCGGTATGACCAATTTTAGTTACAGTGTCAGATATTCAGTAAGCCTTTAAAGGCCAAGTCAGTGTATCAGTGGTATTTGTTGTTATGGTTCAGATGGGAGCATGTAGGTGGATCTCTATAGACCTGTTGTCCCTACTGAAAAAAATAAGTCATTGATGTTATTTTATGTTATTTATGTTATGTTATTTTCTTATATACCTTGATTTCTTATTCTTCTTATTTTGGTCATTATAATAATTATGCAAAATCATCTATAAGTTGCTAGATTTAATAGGTATATAAATCAGGTGGAAGACTGGCTGAGTTATTTTCCTGTCAGTCAATGACAATTGTTTGTAAATTGATCATACTCCTCAGCTTTTGTATCATTTAGTTGTAAAAGTGTTTGATACAGATTTCCTATATGAGTCTCATAATTTAAGGTGATTTGTTTTCTGCTTAGTAGTCGATCTGTATCTCCATTGCATTTTCCTTTGAAAACTGGTCAGGTAATGACAACTCCAAGATATTAAGGGATGTTATAGTTTTATACATGAAAGAGTAAGAAACCTATGCTGTTATCGTTCTTAGTCTTTTTCCTCAATATATTTGTAATATTTGTGAGGTTTAGACACTAGCAATGTTGCATAGGACTTCAGCAGAAAGAAATTATCTGGATCTCAATCTATATCTTATCCTCTTCTCTTTCTAGTTCCCCTCTTCTAAAAGGGAAACTACTGTCCAAAAGACACCTTTCTAGTGTGTTTTAATTGGGTTGTCTGTGAATTTTTGCTCCCTGGGTTTGAGAGTTGTTTGATTCATGAAGAGGAAATATCTCAAGGGCATAATTTATCGGAAACTTCATAACCAGAGATCAAAATATAGGCAGGGCAAGGGGAATAAAATCTGATTTACTGTACATCCATTTTGTGCTATATACTTTACCTAAATTCCTAATTTTAGTTTGTACGAGAACTTTAAGAAAGATGGCACTATTAGATATAGATGAATGAATTAAAGCTTAAAGAGTCTGTGATTTACTAAAACGTTGAAGCTAGAATTTGAACCTAAGGCCGTAGGACTCTAAAGCTACAGGGATCCATTTGTTTAGGATTTGGGTTCCTTCTTTGCCACTTGGCTAAGTATTCCATTCTTCTCTAGAAGTGGGGCTGAGTCTCTTGAACTGTTCTCCTTTGCTCTGACATTTAGATTAACCAATTCTGTCTTTTTATATTAAGGCATTACTGGCAGTTTTGTTTAACAAGTAAGCTATGATCTTATTCACAAGTTGGCTATGAGAGATCTTTGTTACTGGCTTCAGAAAAATATGGAGATTGTAGTACAGCTGTGAGGCTCTGAGAAATAATTTATTGAAGGTGCCTTATGTGTGAAGAGATGAGCTAAAGGATGCCGTTCATTTTATTTCCAACAGCTCATTTGGATTGCTCAGAACCTGACATAGCTCTCATTTTTGAATACCTGCTGTACTAGTTGTTGTACATCCTGTTAATATCAATCTTGGTAAAACTCCAGTGAGATCACGAGTGCCATTTTATATCTGGGGAAACTGAGGCTGAAAGAACTCTCACGAATGGGCCAAGGATACGCAGCTAGTTAATGGTGAAACTGGGATTTGAACTCTTGTCTGCTTATCTGTACGCTCAAGCTCTTCCCTCTCTCACAAGCTGCCTTGTCCTTTTACTTCTGTCTAGAAGAGAGACTAAGATTTGAATCATCTAAGCAAGCTCAGAGGTCAGATCTGTCTTCTTCATCTGAACTTGTATCCCTTTAGTTTTTCCCAGATCATACGAGCTGACAGTTGGATAACCTTTTGGTTTCATTAGCCCACTGGTTCTCTACCCTGGCCTCACATTACAGACTTGAGAACCTTTAAAAAATACCAATACTGGGGCTGGCTGTGTGGCGTAGTGGTTAAGTTCAGTGTTCTTTGCTTCAGTGGCCTGGGTTTGCGGGTTTGGGTCCTGGGTGTGGACCTATACACGGGTCATCAGGCCATGCTGTGGTGCCAACCCACATGCAAAATGGAGGACTATTGGCACAGATGTTAGCTCAGGGCTAATCTTCCTCAAGCAACAAAAGAGGAAGATTGACAGTGGATGATAGCTCAGGGTGAATCTTCCTCAGCAAAAACAGAAAAACAAAAAAAACCCCCAGTACTCTAGTTCCACTCACTCCAAGTTAATCATAAACTCTGGCCAGGGGCCCCAGCAATGTCTTTAAAAAGGGGGCTGGCCCCATGGCCGAGTGGTTAAGTTCGTGCACTCTACTTCTGCGGCCTGGGGTTTCGCCGGTTCGGATCCTGGGCGCAGACATGGCACTGCTCATCAGGCCATGCTGAGGCGGCATCCCACATAACATAACCAGAAGGACCTACACCTAGAATATACAGCTGTGTACTGGGGGGCTTTGGGGAGAAGAAGGAAAAGTAAATAAAATCTTTAAAAAGTGTCAGGGGCTTCTAATGTGCCATCTGGATGGATGACCACTGTCATCAGGCCCAGTCAGGCAGCTGACTGAAAAAGCAGAAGGTCCCCATCCGTGTGTATTGTGCCCTTGCTGGAGTGCCATTGCCATTTCTTACCAGCATTGCTGTGAGGAAGCCCTGAATTTAGCAGGAGAATGGCAGTACCATGAGGAAGAATACTTGGCACTTCACATCCCCACATCCAAGTGCTCCAGGAACAATTCAGATGACTGGGGACTAGATGTGTTCAAAGTTTCCCTTGGTAAGCCCCTTTTACAAGAGAAAGAACCTACTCTTAAGGGAAAATCAACCCTGTACTTGAACTTTTCCTCCCTTACACACTTTTTAGAATTGATCCTGTCCATAATCTTGGAATATGTGACAGTTAACACTACACTAAGACTTCTTGCTACCTCATTTAACCACTCTTCTTGCGACACATGTACCTTATTTTTTCAAACTCTAACAGCAGATCTCTAAAGCAAAATCTAATTTTGCATACACAAAGGCCCGAATTTATATCTTATCAGAACCGGTCTTAGCAAACCTTTCTATAGAAGCTGTGAAGATAATTTCAGGAGTCTTGAAAATGGCCATTATTTCTTTTTACTTTTTTGCAAAGTAGTATTTTTGTGAACACTTTAAGTGATCTCAATACTTAATTAAAAATGAAATTTTCATATGAAGAAGTAATAAAATGATTTTATGGGGAATCTGGATAATTTTTAATATGATTATCTAAAGGTGCTTATAACCTCCTCAAGGTTATATGCTAGTTGGAGTTCAGATGACACAAATAGTCTTTTGGAACATAAAGCAAAAAAAAAAAAAAAAGAAAAAGGAAGTGTATGGGTAGGATGCTAAGATAGTTCATGAAATCCAAGGCTGAGCTGAACAACCCTTGAGTTTGAGAAGCAGTTTGAAAACTCTTGGCCTTAGCAGTGGTGGGAACTTGTGAGTTGTCAGTCTAGAGCAGTGGCTCTTGAGCCTGGCTGCAAATTAGAATCACCGGGAGCTTGTAAAAGTACGAATGTCAGGGCTCCTCCAACAGCAATCAAGTAAAAATCTCTGGCCATGGTGCCTTGACACAGATATTTTTAAATAGCCTCCCAGTTAATCCTAATGTTCAGCCAAGAGCGAGAACCACTGGCTCCTAGTGCAGCCACCAAGATGTCTGATTTGTAAGGGCATAGTCATTGCCCATAAATAGTTTTGGAATCTTGCAAGGCTGGTCTTCTGAAATCTTTGACGACAGAGACATTTTCTTACTCTTTTCTGTTCCCCAGCACCTCTTCTAAGTACAGAGTGAATATTTGCAAATCAGTTTCATTTCTTTTAAGGCATTTGAGGATTTAAGCTGCTCTCTAGATCAAACTGATTTTATTCCCCCAGATAAGCATGGGCCTGTGTGCACAAATATTAAAGACTCACAAGAAACAAAATAGGGTCTTTTTAGGAGATTTAAAGCAGGGCAAGCAGGCCCAATGTAGTGGGAGTGACTGGCTGGTGGAGCAGAAGGTATTCCTGATCAGGAGGAGGAGATGTCCCCTTGTCCAGTCACTCCCCATGGGGTTAGGGGAACCTGGAAGGATCTCTCTGCCTATCTGTTTCTGTCTCTATGAATCAGGCAGCACAGGAACAAATACCTGTTACTGTTCTACCTTCAAATAAAATCTACCTGTGCTTCTCAAGTGCAGCCAGACTGTACTCCTGAGTCAACCTCAGAATACTGAAGGGTAAGGAGAAATTATTTATCCTCTTATGATGTTTAAGCCTAATTCATACGGAAGGTACTCTGTCATTAACTTCACCTTTCTATTATTCATTGATTAAATGGTGACTGCAGAGCAGGACAAACACACAGGTAATGGGTTTCATTTAATGTTACTCAAAGCTTTTTGCATTTGTAGATGGGCTGGTTCACAATATTTTCTTCAGATTAATTGGTACCTGTCACAGGTGGATATTTGACTTTTTGAAAGACTTAAAAGAAACCAAAACATTAAAAAAGTGGCAGCTTAGAAATGCAAAATGGTTTGCTTTTAAAACAAACTGAATTGACCCAAGAGGTTTTGGAAGGACTGTACTTTTCAATTAAAGTCTTGAGGAAAAGAAAATGGATACCAATTCCAAATGGGTGGTTGTAGATACTTTTATTTTTTTGTTAGAACAACAAAAATCTTTTTATTTACTAGAAAGGTACAAGCTCAGAAGCAAAAAAAATGCAATAAAACTTCTTAAAGTTAAGGAATGCCAACTTGCAAATGCTTTATATACGTTTGTTCTTAAAGTCAGATCATTTCTCAAATAATCTCTGTTGGTTATAAAAGGTGATGGCAATATCAAAGCTAAAATTTGTTTTTATGTAATAGCATATTATCAGAAATACCATGTTTAGAAGTGAATATATTTAAGATTTGAAAAATATTTGTGGACTTTTGCTTTTTGTTGAATCTATATGTATTGTAATTTATTCGTAATATGGAAGAACGTTGATTTTTTTCCTTGCTCAGCATTATTTAAATATTTTTTCAATAAAATCTTGACATACCATTGTTAATTTTCACCCTTAGACCCATCATTTTAAGAAATATTGTTGTGCCCAGCCCATTGTGAATATCTACATAATAAATGAGGGAAGTGTGAATACAGTGGTTCCATGTGAGTTGGTTTCTTATATCCTGCTCTGTTTGGACTAGAACCCTATTCTTTTAAAATATTTTCTCCTTAAAGTTAGACTTTATCTGTAATTAATCTAAATTATAACTTCAAATAAAGCAGCCATCGATTGCTGGCAGTTTTCAGCTATTACAGTATGACCCTGAAATGGACAAAGTACTGAACATATGGCATTGGAATGTCAGAGGTAGCTGGGCTTTGCCCCAGTTTGTGTGTCCCGTGCCCAGATTACCTTTTCCTAGTTAACTATGTTCAGTCTAAAATGGAACTGAAATGATCTGTGCTCTCTTTACCCCTAGGGACCTTGTAAAGATTAAGAATGTATTCTCATTACTCTGTGCCATGAAATGAGTGTTTGTGGTCCCCTCCTCCTGCGAAATTCACATGTTGAGATCCTAACTCCCAATGTGATAGAGTTAGGAGATGGGGCCTTTGGGAGGTGATTAGGTCATGAGGGTAGAGCCCTCACGAATGAGATTAGTGTGCTTATAAAAGGGACCCGAGAGCTTTTTCACCCATGATATTCTAATATTAGAAGCATAAGTTTTCTTCAAAATATAGTAAAATGAAGTGTTTTTACAGGGTCTTTTACTTAAAATGATAATGGTAATGGCATATTTTATTTGAAAGAAGGTTAATTTTAATTACTGAAGTATGTTTAGGCAGAAATGTCTCTACCCAATGGATATGGTGAGATGTATGGATTTAAAATATATTCCTTAACGTTATCTTCCATAACTATTCTATCTCATTGGGTTATTCTGTTTAGTTAGCATTGGGCTTTTCTTCATTAAGGCTAAAAAATCAAAACCTGATGTGAGAAGCATATTTCCACATTTGATTCTTAGTTAATTTGATATGAGAATGCACCTTTTTTTCTCTGATACCAAACAGTTAGGTTCTTTCCAGCAATGGAGGTTCTGTTTTTCTGTCTCTGAAATAAGTGGACTTGGAAGGAAATTGTCTAGATTCTTTGGCTCACACAGCATGGAGGAAGATAGATGGTGTTCTCCATCCATCCTTAGGAGGCCTTGTGTGCCAGAGGACAAATGACTCTAGTACTAGCTGTTGGCCCTCCTGCCTCAGCTCTGTTCAGAGGTCTTGGGGTACTTCCTGCGGATGCTTTATGTAGCTCCTTGAAAGGGAACCTGGCTGTAAGGAACACAGCCAGAGAGACCTGCTATTAGAAAGCAACTTGAGTGAAAAGGCAGTGTGAAGAAGACGAAAAGACAAGGTGCATGCAAATGGGATGAGGGAGCTGCTCACAAAGGCAAGCCTCTGAGCTGTAGAGGCACTGAGGGAGTTCTCCGTTTGGAGTTTCCCGTCAGCCCTGTCTTGAAGGCTGGGAGTGTTTTCAGTCTCCCACCTGTGAGCTGTCTGTGGGGCAGTGACAGTGTGGTGGAGTCCGCTGCACGGTAGCCAACTGCATTTCCTGGGAAAAGGATGTCCACCCAGTTTGCTGTATATTGCTGCTCAAAGTCTGTGAGTGAGTTGTTTGCCCTTGGCAGGAATATGATAACCTGCCCTCAAATGGAAACTGCTCAACTTGTGATGAAAATATCTCAATTACCCATGTTAATAGCAGCATGGAAGAACACAGGTAGTTAAAATTCACAGTAATTCAGAAACCTTGTTTAAGCCCAGTTTTCGTCTGCTAAGAAGTAACAAAATTAATTGCTCTTTCTGTACCTGCCCACTCGGAAGTTGGTGCTTCAAGAAATGAAATGACAAAAAGGCAAATGATTTAGAGGGACAAGGAGAACTGCCTGGGATAATACATGGACTGTTGTCTAGCTTCCCCTTTGGAATAGATTTGAGTGTCAGTTAAATGCTTTGCTTGGTGTTTCAAGTTTAATGAGACAGCTGCAAAATGCACTAAGATCAGTTTCTAGCACATTCAAAGCCCCTCCCACCTGAGCGCTTTGGTATTTTAGTTCTCTTTATTTGGAGACTGTTTCTGTCTTTTTTGAATGGCTTATCTTTCTCATCTTGGCTTAAACTTTACTTCCTCAGACAGGCCTTCCCTGGCCATTCTTCTTTATCTAAAAATAAGGTCTCTACTCCTATTTTTTAGGTTTCTATTTCTCTCTTTACTCAAACTGATAGTTTCACTTGTTGCCATGCCTGGCAACTAGCCAGTGCCTGTCACATAGCAGGAACCCAGCAAACATTTGTTGAACGAATGAATGAAAATACTGTGATTGCTTCAGAAAAAGGCACTTGGGATCTAGAGCAGCTCTGTCCAATGAGCTTTCTGTGATGATGAAAGTGTTTTACATTTGCACTGTCCATCATGACAGCCACTACCCATATGTGGCTCTTGAGCACTTGAAATGTGGGTAGTGCAACTGAGGAACTTAATTTTTGACTTTAATTTAAATTTGAATTTAAGTAGCCATGTGACTAGTATCTACTGTATTAGACAGCACAGATCTAGAAGATGTGATTTTATTAGTTTCCAACTTTTAAAAGTATTACCGTTGAATACTATCCCATTAAACGTAGTGAAGCTGAAGAGGCTTTCTAAAAGCAGTACCATGTGTACAGTTCATTGTAATAGGTGTGTTTTATGGTTTACTTGAAATGTAGAGGAAGCAGCTCTTATGTCCTTGGTGACATTGTATGATTTAGTATTATCATTGCATTTTCTTTCTATTCTTTATTTTTTATTTGTATTATTTTAACTGCATTATATTAGTGGGCTGGAGCCATCTTGGACTTTAGTTTGAGGGAGGACTCATCAGGGAATAAGAGTTGGGGTCGCTTTGCGTTCAAGCCTTCTGTGGTTTCCTTTGTGTGACTAACAATTGTCTGCAGGTATTTATGCAACAGTTGCCTTATGACTACATAGCATGGATCAGTCTTGGAGGCTAAAAGCTTTTCAAGTGAAGAGTAGGATTAAAAAAAAGGTGAATTACCAGATTAAACTTTATAATAGTATATTAGTTCTTTCCAAGTGAAGGTAAGATTAAAAAAAAAGAATTAAATCAGGGTAAACTTTAATAATTAATATATTAGAGCCATCAGATTTAAACTGTTGATGTTTTGTTTCTGTTGTCTTATTCAAGTCTTGAAATTAGAAATAAAAAGATTCTGGGGCTGTCCCATGGCATAGTGGTTAAGTTTGCATGCTCCACTTTGGTGGCCCAGGGTTCATCGGTTTGGATCCCAGGCGTGGCCATACACACTGCTCATCAAGCCATGCTGTGGAGGCATCTCACATGCAAAATAGAGGAAGATTGGCACAGACGTTAGCTCAGTGACAGTCTTCCTCAAACAAAAAGAGGAAGATGGGCAACAGATGTTAGCTGAGGGCCAGTCTTCCTCAGCAGAAAAAGAAAGAAAAAAGAAAACTGGTAGTTGCATCTTTTACTGTTTTAAAAATAAAGCAAATGTTTAAAAGTCATGTTTTTTTGGGGGCTGGCCCCTGGCCGAGTGGTTAAGTTTAAGCACTCTGCTTTGGCAGCCCAGGGTTTCGCTGGTTCGAATCCTGGGTGCGTCAACCATGCTGAGGTGGTGTGCCACATGCCGCAACTAGAAGGACCCACAACTAAAAATACACAACTGTGTCCTGGGGGCCTTTGGGATAAAAATGGAAAGTAAAATCTTTAAAAATAAATAAAAGTCATGTTTTATGATGGATTTTTTAAATTGTGGTAAAAAATATATATAAAATAAAATTTACAGTTTTAACTATTTTTAAGTGTACACTTCAGTGGCATTAGTACATTTATGTTGTTGTTTAACCATCACCACTATCCATTCTCTAGAACTTTTTTATTTTCCCAAACTCTGTACCCACTGAACAATGATTTTTCATTCTCCCCTCCTTCTAGCCCCTGGTAACCACTATTCTACTTTCTGTCTGTATGACTTTGATGATGAAGTTTTTCATTTCATATAATTCCCTAGTCATTTTCCAAACCAATATGTAATACTGATGTCTACGTGTCTACAGGGATCACCTCTTTTAAAATGACCTTGACCTGACTAAGTGGGTAATTGCCTTATACTGGGAAATGGTAGATACTTCTTGTTAAGGACCTGAAACCACCTGGTTTAGTCATTGCTCCTAGCCATCACTAACCTTATGTGTTCACTCTGAGAAAGATCATCTCTCATTTGAAAAAACAATAACTCTAGAAAATTACTTTTAAGTGACAGGTAGTGAAATTGGCTTCCTTGCATCTGTATTTTCATGTGCTTTGTATTCCAAACTTTTTACCAGTCTCCATTGAGAAAGACAAAAAGAATCAGGAACAGTTATTTAATATTTTTAATACCTCAACTTATCAGTATAATATCATTGTGAACACTGGGCAACTGTGCAAAAATGAGCACATCTAAACTTATGGATTCAAGATGGCCTTTTAGTCATTTAATGAACAATAGGAATTTTGGGACTTTGAAGAGAAGTGTTACTCTCATCAACTGACTTGGTCTTTATTGCTGTGAGTACATCAGTGTAACCAGGAGACTAAGGAACAGAGCAGGAGAGGCAGCTCCGAGGGAGAGGCTTACCACTGACATGGATGCCTAGTGGGAATGTAAAGGCCGCCCTAAAAGAAACACGGAGTTCCACAGTCACATCCTGAATGAACATTAGGGAAAGTTTCCTGAGGTACGTGGCCTGTAAAACAGAGGGTTCTGAAGGCCACACATCATTTTAGCTAGTACATGTGGGGAAGGGAGACGTACGTGACATGGGGCATTCCTGATGGAGGAAACCACCAGCATTTAGGCTTATGAATCGGGTCCAAAAAACAGCTGGAATTCTAGTTCTTGGGGGCAGTACCATTCAGCTGGAGTGTGGAGTCTAGTCCTTGGGACAGAAGGGGCTTGGGCCTGTGCAGAGCACTTTGCACAGTGGAATCCGGGCCTTTTGAAGCTTAATAAGTTGTGCTTTAGAAGGGTAAGTCCGGGCATGGTGTATACATAAGGTGAATCAGAGAAGATAATTATTTAAAGCGGAAAGGTTAAAGGCTGTTTAATTATTTCAGAGGAGGATACTGAGGGTCTCTAAATTATATCGGTTATAGTGAGATTGGAAAGGAGGTCCAAAATGGCAGTGATGCTGTAAAGAGAATTCATAGGACTGACCAACTGCCTGAATGTAGAGAATGAAGGAAGGTCGAGTGATCATAAAGTCACTTGGTTGTAATGCATATCTTATAAAATTCAAAAGGTATAAACGTATATATAATGAAAATTAAGCCTCTTTTCTCGGTCCCTCATCTCTTATCACTTCTTATACACTTTCTGATATCTGTGTATATGCATAAGCTACATTTATATTCTTGTTAAAAATGTTAAATGTATTTTGACTTAAGCTCTGGACAAAATAAAATATTAGATAAAATAAAAAAGGTTAGCTACTATGCACAGTTATCAATACCTTGTTTTTATCATTTAACAATGTATCTTGGAGATATTCCATGTCAATACTGTAGAGCTGCCTTATTTATTTACTTAGCTAGTCCCCAATTAATAGAAACATATTTCCTGTCTTTGGCTATTACAAATTGTTTAGTGAATATCCTTGTTCGTGCATCATTTTGTACACATACAAACAAGCATATCTATAGGTTTAAATTACTACAAGTGGGATTGCTGAATTAAAGGATATGTACACTTAAAGTGTTGATAGATATCGCCAAATTATCTTCCATAGAGGTTTTACCAGCAATGCCTGTTTCTTCAATCCTCATGATAGTATGATATCAAGCAATATGATCTTTCTCAATCTGTAGAATAAAAAATGTCTAGTTGTCATTTTAATTTGCATTTCTCTGCGACTGAGCATCTTTTTGTAACTTTCAGAGGCATTTGTAATTCTTTTTTGGGGAACTTTTTGTCACTAGCTGGTTCCCATTTCTCTGTTCAGAAGTTGGACTTCTAGGTATGCAATGGAAGGAGAAGAGAACAGGGCCAAAGATGGAACTCTGGGGTCACTGACTGATATGGGATGATTGGAGGATGTGGTTCTTTGAAGGAGACTGAGTAGGAGTGTTCAGAGAGGTGGGAGGAAGGCCAAGAGAGAGGCCATTAGAAACTGAGGGAAGGCACAGTTTCGAAGAGGATGTGACCAGTAGTGTCAAATGTTACAGAGAGTTCAAGTAAGATAAGCACTGAGAAGTGGCCACTGGATCGAGTAAATGGGAGGCCATTGATGACACTATTGCAAATAGTTCCAATGGAATGGTACAGCAGAACCTAGAATCCATTGGATTGAGAAGTGAATGGTTGAGAAAATGAAGATAACAAGTGTTTAATGTTTAAGCCTCAGTGCCTTCTTGAGAAATAAAGAGATAAAGCAATGACAAAGAGCGCTCTAGCTAGATGGGGTTGTCAAGAGTGGGGTGCCTTTTGTTTCAGTGGGAGAAATTTGAGCAATTTTGTGTGCTGAAATGAATGACCTGTAAGGCTTTGGCCTAGGCGAGAAGAAAACTCCCTTTTCCATTGGAACAGGATGCAAGCAGGAAAGATGGATGCCAGTGCACTTAAGATTGAATGTGTGCTATGAGGGGAAGAGGTGAGAATTGGAAGGATTATTACTTGGTCGTTCTAGATCTCTGTGTAAAGAAAGGTAAGTTATTTAAAACGAAAAGTGAGCCATGCGATTTTTGTGATGAAGAAACTAGATTCACTGCATAGAAACTTGGATGATTTATAAATCTTTAACTCCCAGTGGAGGAAAAGTTATTACTTAATAGTATCATAGACATTCACTTTTATTTAAAGAATCTTTGTAGAAGATGAATTAGAAACTCCATGTACTGTTTTTTCTAGTACCAGAGGGTTTGCTCAAATTATATTCCTTTCGTTGGCATTTTGGAGCTTGAGGACAACAGAACTGTTACAACATGAATTTTTAGAGCCTATTTTGTCCACAGTGAAGTGACTGTGAAGGCTGAAGGTCAAGAGTATGATTGATTGGGTGATTAGAATTCCTTTTAAAGCAAATTAGAGGTGGCAGGTTTGCCACTGGCGAAAAGTACTGCAAGGAAATGAATTTCATCAGCATATAAACATCTTGGATCATCAAAAAAGAATTTAATGTTTAAATATAAACACACATACACACACGCACACCGGAATGACCTGCATAGGAATTCCTGTTTGTGATATTTTACACCATAGTGTCTAGCCTGGTTTTTCTGTTAAATAATATATAAGCACTAGATTGAGTCTGTTTTTTATTTTTAATTCAGGGACTGGCACCCTAAATGTTAAATGTGTCAGTTCAGTTTATCTATCTGCTTTCTATATTTGTCTTTATATTTGGGATCTTCTAGGTGTTTGGATTTGTGATTAGGCATTTGTGTTTAGGATCCCTGGCTTAGAAGCAGAAGGCATGGGGGCAGGAAGGAAGCAAGGACCGGTGTTTAGGAAGGGAAGGCAAGGGTAAGGGACCAAGAATGGAGAAGGATATGTAGGAGGTGTCTCTTCTCTTGGAGTGTAAGATATGGCAGTGGTCTGTGGGGAACCAATATTTCTCAGGAACCTAATACATGTCAGACACCAAGCTATGCGCTTTCATGTATGTTACATCCTCACAATAAACTTGGCAAGGTAGATATTGAAATTATTTGTAGTTTCAAAGGAAAAAATGAAAGAAGGTGAGAAGATACCAAAAAAGAATTTCTAAAAGTAAAGAAAAATGGTGATGATGATGATTGTTAGAGATGAGCATTGCTTCAATGTAGCTATTTGGTGTTTTTATTCTAATTTTTTGAGAGGAGAATTTTTTGAGAATTTTTTGAATTTAGGTAGAGTCAAAAAAGATTAAAGTTGGTTGTTAAGCTGGGTATATGGGCGCTAGTTGAATTCTACTTTGTGTGTGCTTGCAAATTTTCATAATAAAATGTTTTTTAAATGATCGAGCAAAGAAGTAAAATAGTCTTGATTGTGATAAAAAGTGAAAATATTTATGAATAGCAGGGGGACTTTCTTTTCTCTTCCCCACTGATAGATGTGTATGATAGCATTAGCCTCTGAAGCTATTTTTGAGGCAAAATTATTAACCATTTAGGAAATAAAGACAATAAAATCAGTTTTAAAAAAATATGGTCATCTCAGCTTTATGTGTGAAGACTGCAGAAATTAGGTAGTTTCTTCATCTTCATCCGTTTGCAGTGGAAATTTTGTCCCAATGAAGGAGCATTTACGCTAGAAGGAAGCCCAGAGCTGGGAGGTGTATAGCTCCACAAGGAGGATCAGAATCTAGTCGGTGAGCTTCTCCTTCTGAACAACACGGTCGTGTGCACTGGAGGGAGCTACAAAGGCAGGACAGTAAGATAGCGGTTAATATTTATGGAGAGTTTATTCTGTGCTGGGCACTCTCTAAACAGTTCACATATATTTAATCCTTACAACAAGTCTAGGAGGGAGAGACTATTCTTTCTTATTTATTTATATATTTTTTAATGTGTTAAAATGTACAAGACATAAAAATTACTATCAACCATTTTTAAGCGTACAATTCAGTGGCATTAAGTCATTCACATGGTTGTGTAAACCATCATTGCCATCCATCTCAGAACTTGTTCATCTTCCACATCTGAAACTCTGTCCCCATTAAACAATACCTCTTCATTCCTCCCTCTCCCAGCCCGTGACAACCACCGTTGTACTTTCTGTCTCTTTTGAGTCTGACTACTCTAGATACCTCATTTAGGTGAAATGACATTGTATTTTTCCTTTTGTGACTGGCTTATTTCACTTGCATAATGTCCTCAAAGTTCATCCATGTTGTAGCATCTATCAAAATTTCCTTCCTTTTTAAGGTTGAATAATATTCCAGTGTGGGGATATACTGTAGTCCCCCCTTATCCGAGGAGGATGTGTTCTAAGACCCCCAGTGATTGGCTGAAACTGCAGATGGGGCCTAACCCTATATATGCTATGTTTCCTATATGTACATACCTATGATTAAGTTTAATTTATAAATTAGGCACAGTAAAAGATTAACAACAATAACTAATAATAAAAGAGAACAATTATAACAGTATACTATCATAAAAGTTATGTGAATTTGGTCTCTCTCTCTCAATACCTTATCGTACTGCACTCACTGTTCTTGTGATGATGTGTGATGATAGATGAAGTGAGGTGAATGACGTAGGCATTGTGACATAGCATTAGGCTACTACTGACTTTCTGACATAGGTCAGAAGGAGAATCAATAGCCATGATGATGTCGGTAGTTGGATGTCAGGATCAGACAATGGTTGGGGGTCCAACAAAGGGATGATTCATACCTTGGGCGGTATGGAACTGCATGGCACAAATTTCATCACGCTATGCAGAACGGCACACAATTTCATGCTTATGAATTGTTTATTTCTGGAATTTTCCTTTTAATATTTTTGGACTGTGGTTGACCATGGGTAGCTGAAACTGCGGAAAGGGAAACCACAGACGAGGGAGTACCATTCTACCACATTTTATCCATTTATCTGTCAATGGACACTTGAGTTGCCTCCACCTTTTGGCTGTTGTGAATATGTTGCTATGAACATGGGTGTACAAATGTGTTTGAGACCTTGCTTTCAACTTTTTTGGGTATATACCCAGAAGCAGAATTGCTGGATCATATGGTAATTCTCTGTTTAATGTTTTTAGGACTAGCCATACTGTTTTCTACAGTGGCTGCACCATTTTACATTCCCATCGGCAGTGCACCAGGGTTCCACTTTTTCTGGATAGGAGGTAGGTGCCATTCTTATTTCAATATTATAGAGGAGGAAGAGAGGCACAGACAGGTTAAATGAGCTCACATAACTAACATATGCAGGTCTGAATTTGAACCCTGCACTCCGACTCCAGAACCTTTGGTATACAGGTAAGATGAGGCACGGAGAGTCTCAGAGACACGATTAAGGGCACTATGCCTAATATAGTGTCTGAGCCTGGGTTTAAACCTAGGCAGCCTGCCTTCAGAATTCACATTGTTACGTACTTTTAGATTTAGGGGTTGGTTTTTCTTTTCTTTTCTTTTTTTTTTTTTTGATAAAAGTACTCTTTAAAAAAATTCCCTATAGTAGAAAGACATTAATCCTTGAATATCTTTATATGGTTTTTTTCCTGCCTTTCTGCTATGTTTTAAAATATTCTGTTATTTAAAATATTATCTTTAAAAATGTATGCCATATGTTTGATTTTCTCTTTATTTAAATTTCTTGGGTAAAATGTTGCCTTTAAATGTTTTGAATAAATATGAATTAATTGTAGTGTCGTGTTTTATACATCTCTGCTCTTCCTACCCCTGCCAGAAGTATGCTTTCGAATAAAACCAAGCAAAACTATTTAAAGCCAGATTTAAATTGGGGGAAACTTGGAGGGTATCATTGGTACAAATTGAGGCCTTTTTAAAAAATTTAAATAAAGTGAGTTTTCTAGTTTTATCAGCAGAGGAGCAACAGCTAGGAAATGTGCCCATTTCTTTAATCCTTGTGTATATTTTGCTAAGATGCTGTGTATTCTCTGTCAAGTAGTGGTCACCAGGGGCTTCGTGGCATTCTGAAAATAGTACTTTCCCTGAGTGATGCTGGCTCAGCTGGGCCTGTGTGTCTGTTCATGTCACAGACTGTCTCCAGAGCCTCCTACATTGCTGCCAGGGAGGTGCCCCTGAAAATAGAGACCGAGGGGCCTCCTTTACCCTGCTTATCTGGGAATGCCCTCTGGGTGGGTGATCTCTTTTATGCTACATTTTAAGGAGGGCCTCTGGGTGTGCATGGCCCTGAGCTCCTCTCCCAGGTTTGGGGGTGAGTGGCTTGTACAGTATACCATCATAGCTCGGGTTACTTTTAGACATAGACTCCTGGTCCCAGCATATGAAGGGTCCACAGTCATGCTCAGATGAACTCTGATGGAGAAGGTATCTTTAGGATAATCTCTAATTCAGTGGTTCAGTCCACCTGAGGAGCTTAAAAAAATAATGATGCCAGAGGCCCACTTGCAGAGATTCTGATGTTACTGGTCTGGTGTGTGCCCTAGCCATTGGGATGCTTAAAAAGCTCACAGGGACCTGCCTGGTGGTGCAGCAGTTAAGTGCGCATGTTCCGCTTTGGCGGCCCGGGGTTTGCCGATTCGGATCCCGGGTGTGGACATGGCACTGCTTGGCAAGCCATGCTGTGGCAGGTGTCCCACATATAAAGTAGAGGAAGATGGGCACAGATGTTAGCTCAGGGCCAGTCTTCCTCAGCAAAAAGAGGAGGATTGGCAGCAGATGTTAGCTCAGGGCTAATATTCCTCAAAAAAAAAAAAAAAGCTTCACAGATGATTCTAGTGTATGGTAAAGGTATAGGACTGTTGCTCCAATTTCTCTTGAGTGCTTTGTTCTGTGGTTTCTAATTACAATTTTTACCATCACAAAATATACAGAAATGTCTTTTCTCAGGGTGTCCTTATTAGCAGGGATTGCTGGAATGTATTCCTCACATACAAAGGGAATCTCTTCTATTTTGTTTATTTGTGGTAGAAAAGTATTTTTGTCTCCTTATGGGGTATGTCTCTGTATTCATACAGTTTAGTGCTAGTTGCTGTAGAGGACACATCTTTACTCTGCAGAGCTTTGAGATTAGGAATACAGAGGAAGGATAGCTATTTGTTCACCTAAATTTCAATACAAGCTCCAGGTCATTTTCAGTGTTGTGATGGCAGTTTCATTTTATAAACTGAAGACTGTAATGATGTCTGAGCTGACATTTCTGAAGTTCCTGAAGGCTTCTCATTTAGACACTTACCACCTCTAGTGCTTGCCCTCCTGTGCATTTAAACACTCAGCCATATCATTACTTTGGGAAATCTGGCTCTGTGTTTGGGTAAACCACATCGTCAGTCTGAAGGGTCTTTGGTTTAGAGGAATGGTTTGTCTGAGCCCTCCTAGGCCCTTGAGTTTGTTTAGAAAGACAGTGACAGGTCTAGTATTGTCCTCCTGGTGTTGGACTGGGAGCTTTAAGGTTATTTGGTTGAAAGGTCATCAAAGTTTAGAGATGAGATTTGGGGTTTGGGGAAATAAGTGTTCTCTTTGTTTTGATTTTGTTTTAAAAATGAGCGTTTAGATATAAAATTTTAAAACTTTGTCATTGTTTGTCATTTATCCATGAGAGCTCTGTCAGCAGTTGAAGCAGAAAGGATGGATCCCTGGTGGCTTTCCTGCTGTGTATCTCTCAAAGGGCTCACTTAAGGGCAGAACTTGATTGGGTTACTCCAGTAGTTGAGGACAAGGACTTCCTACCCAACCCAAAACATTTTCAAATATAGGCAGAGCAGAGGAATACAGACTATATTTCATAGTAGTTGTGGGGACTGGACTGGGAAGATAGCTGTCTTCTCACATTTGTGCGGATTTCTCCCCTTAGGTGAGTGATAGGTGTATGTGGAGGTGGGAGGTGGAACAAGGGCACTGTTAGATGAGAGGGACAGATTCCTTAGATAAAAGGCAAGGGCTCTAGTCATTTCTGATGTCTTAGAAAATGAAGTCTGTGCTTCCCAGGAGGGACTTTAAGGGGCTCTTGGATCAGTTGGTGTGGTTTTTCTAGTCTCTACTCTCATTGGTTTTCCTTATCTCCTTCCCTCTAATTATTCCCTGGCTGTTAACCTCCAGGGGCTGATTAGTTACACATGTCACTAAGAAAAAGTCAAGGGTTATAACAATGGGAGACTTAATTTTCTGTTGCCTTAACTTAGTTTTTAACATGCTGGATATTTGAAATGAAAAAGGCAGCAAGGTATTGGCAAATTCTCTTCAAGAATGTAGCCCATTGTTTTGTGGAGGATGTTCTGCCAGCCCCTCTTCCTGTCCTCATCCCACCCCCACCCCACCTCCTGGGTCTCTCAAAGCCAGAATCATTTCTAAGAGAAACAATTCAGAAATGGTTCCCTTCTAGCAATGATAGTGTGTGTCATCTTCATATAAGAAGTATAGAATCAAATACTATATTATAATAGGATGGGGAGGGGCCACTAATATAACTATAAAACACTTGTGTTTTTGTAAAAGTAACAAACGTTATTCCAATTTTATTGAACATGAGGATAACTTTTACACAGAGGTACTATCAGATGATTACAGTGAACTACCTCCTCTATTTCACTCATTCTCTGTTGAAAAACACAGATGAGTAAGATGTGGTCCTTACCCTCTTAAGAATTTACCAGGGAGCTCCTTCTACCATTTATCTTGGAGCCTTACACTCTTCCATAGTTACCAGTCACGTTCATCCCTCCATCCCCTTCCTTGTCCACTTACACATGCCTTGGTGACAGTTTTCTCACATCTTGGCGCACTTCCTCTTTGGAATGCACTGCTCTCTTTTCATTATGGCACCTACTGCTCCAAGTGTGGTCCTAGGACAGCAGTTTCAGCCCCCCCCCCCCCCGCAATCTGTGTTATAACAAGAACCCCCGGTGACTTGGGTGTACAGAATGTGTTAATATGCAGATTCTATTTCATTATGGCTGGGTGGGGTCTGAGAGTCTGCATTTCTAATGAGCTCTCATGTGATGCTGATGCTGGTCTGTGGACAACACTAGGGATGGCAAGGCTTTGCTCTAGAGAGCCTACCTAATCCTCCCTAGTGTCAGAGAGTAGCAAAGATGTTTGGCCTCCCTGATAATATGCGATAACATAGGTAGCTAACCAAGTACCTCTGGCCTAAATACTCTCATGGGGAGCCAAAGTTACAGAAAAAAAAGTGCCTGCTTACTCTGTGCAAGACACAGCTTTCAGAGCTTTATTAATATACTTGATCCTCACAACTGTCTTATGAGGTGGGATTGGTATTATCTTCAGTTTGCAGATGGGGAGATTGAGGCACAGAGGGGTTAAGTAATTTGGCTAAAGTCACATTAACAAGTGAAAGAGCAGGGCTTTGAATCCAGGCAGTATGGCCTCTGTACCCAAACTTTGAAAGGATTTCTGTGTGCTTCCTCTGTGTCTAAGGTGTCACATTTGCAGGGAAGTAGAGTCAGATCATGGTTCAGAAATGAGTCTGTCTTGGTTGGGTAGTGGGGTGGTTCCAGAAGACAAGCTGAGTACAGGTGTGTGGTAAGGATGGTTTAGCAACAGAGAGTAGGGCCACACTGTACATGTTCAATGGCCAGGATTAGTGGAGGAAGGAGAGGCAGGCAGGGTGCCTGTAGCTGAGGAGCAAGAGGGCATGTGCTGTAAACTTTTATCAAGTACTATAAAGCATCAGATACTGGGGTTTACATTCATTATTTCACTTAAACCTTATAATGATCTTATGGCATAGGTACAAATTTTACAGATAAAGAAACTGAGGTTTAGAGAGATTAAGTAATTTTCCCAAGGTCAACAGAGAGGAGGGTCACATAATTTGAATTTTAAGTCAGTTCTGTCTGATCTCAAAACCTGTTTCGGAAACTTCTTTGCTCTGCTGCCTCCCTGGACAGGGACTCAGAGCAGAAATTAAGATGCAGAGGAGAGATCAGAACTTGGTTATTGACACTGCAATATAAAGAGGTGCTTGGCCCTAGGAATGGGGGCCAAGAGAAGAAGATAAGAGCAGCAAAGCAGAGAACCCACAAAACTCATTCATTGCTGGCTGTTTAAAACTGGACTGGAGCTCCCAAGGAGCTCTCTGTGAAGGACTGGTACCCGGATTGGATGCAGGTTTGAAACTGCATGTGGGGTGGAGTGGCTGCAAGTTTAAATCAGTTTCCATCTGATGATCAATGTTTGTTAGGATTGAACACTCTTCCTGACCTTCTGCATCCTTCATCTCCGAGTTAGCCCAGGAGAGGACAGTCCTGCCGTCACTTTGACTCCTGTTTCTTAGACACACACCTGTGTGGCAGCAGTGGTGGTGCCACACTCCTCTGCTTCACCAGAAGTGAAAGGTGGTTTCTGATTTCTTCCCCTGATCTTTATGGTTATTGTATTTCTTACCACAGTCATTTCTCCTTGCTGCAAATGTGAAACTCTGAGCTTATTTACTTTAAATAATCATACAGCCCTGTGTGATCCCATATAAATCTCTTAAACAGATACTGAAAGTTTATGGTTTGCCTGGGGAATTCTCTGCCTCGGGATGCTTGTAATGGAGGGAATTGACTGGGGTTCACAGATCGGCGCTGCTCATTTTTTGGCAATCATTGACAAGTACACAGCATGTCCAGGTGGCTCTCCGTGAAGCTGTTTTGTGCACACGGCTCTCAGCCCCCTATGCAGTGTGGAATGCCGCTGGTCTCCTTCCTCCCTGGGTGAGATAGCAGGCTGCCGTGTCTGATGTGGCCCCTCTTCTCTTTATCTTTATGATCAAAGGCCTGCATTCCATTTTTTAAAAAAAGGTTATCTTTTAGTAATAGAAGTGTCAGAACTGTATTACGGAAAGCTGAGAAATAGGGAAAAAATATGCTCATTCACCATCCTATAACAGTGATTATCAGTTCTTTAACTTTTCTTCAACGATTTTTACAGAGTTGTACCATATCTGCATTTCTCCTTATTGCTACATAATCTCCACCATTACTATTTTAATGATTGCATAATATTTTGTTGTGATAATGTACCATTAATTAATTCTGTTGTTTACATGTACACTGCTCCCAACTTTTCACAGTTATTAATAACACCACAAGATGTATGTGTGTATATAGCTATTTCTGTATTTTGACTTAGCTTCTTAGGATAGAGTCTCAGGTGTGTCGTTACTAGGTCAAAGAGTATGAACAATTTTATAACTTCTAAAACATACTGCCAGATTGCTTTCCAGAGGAGTGGAACCAATTTACAGAGCCATCACAGTCATTTGTTTCCCAGATGGTGAGTTAGGGTTAGGGATGCAGCCTCTCACAGTAGGAGAGGAGGAGGAAGGGTGTGTGTGTGTGTGTGTTTGCAAAACTCACTGGTTCACTGGTTCATATGTGTATTGATTTAAGCCTCAGTGACTCTATACATTGTTCTCATTAATAGGAATATGCTATGGGTCTAGTGCCAATATAATAGTCACTCAGGTCAGTGTTTAATATAGCAGTGTGCTAGACATGCAGTAAAGCAAGTTATAAATATTTCCTGTTTCCCTGGAATTTGAAATTTTTAAAAAGTTGGCAAAGGTGAATTGACAAGAGCATTCAGTCATTGCGACAAGTTTCTTAGTGGCCTCCTACTTTTTGGGAATACCTAATGATTTGGAGATGAAGGTGGAAGTTGAAGGAGGTTGGTAGAACAGGCGAGGGGAGGGCATTGGAAGTACCTGGGCGTGTGCTCAGAAGTGTGCCTAGTCTGGGCAGCATAAATAATCTCACCTGGTAATTACAGTCTTTCAGCTGCTGAATGGAGTGCTTGTCTTGAAAAGGATTGTGAGGTCACATCTAGCTATTTGTTCTAGAAAATTGCAATTTTATTCAACTTTTTGTATTCCCCTTTGGATGGTAAACATTAAGTGCCTTAAAGTAGAGACTATACCTTTTAAAATTATTACTTTTTATACCCATCCCCTACAGTATCTAGCACATTGTGCACGTAAGTGGTGGTTTTGTGTCTTCTGATTGGATGAATGAATGAATGAGGGAAATTAATACTTTATCTTCATGGTCCCAGGAGTTCTACCAAAGCCCTGTGGTTGAGTAATGGGATCTCACAGTTCTTGTGCTCACATGTAAAACCTGCAGCAGATTTCACAGCGCTAGAGGAAGAGCAAATTTCAGCTGAGAAATTTGGAAAGGGTAATGCCGGAAAAGACCTTAGACTCATATATATTTTCTCCCACATCATCTAATGGGACCTCCTTGTTTGACCGATGAGGAAACTGAACTTACTAAGGCTAAATGTCTTCCCCAAGGTCGCACAGATAGTGGACGATGACTGGGAGCTCAGATCTGGGTCTTTTGGTTCCTGGTTTACTGTCCTGTCTGCTGTGCTGTGTTGGGAGAACGTGGGGTGCTTGTTTTGCTACTCCCACCCACCCGTGTCCTCAACAGATGTGTATTTGGAGTTTTCTTTGCTATATGCCCATGTTCTTCCTCTCTTTGTAGCTTCATAAAAATGTGTTTAGAGTTTGTGACCTTGATGCAATAGTCAGACTGGGGTCCAGAGTAGTAATGGCCTAGAGATTTGTATTGTGAGCCAAGAGATAGTGTGGGATCAAAAGTCTGTTCCATACAAAATTACAGCTTTGCATTATCTCTGAGTTTGAATATGAACTTTTTCCATTTTAAAGGAAGAATGTTAGTTGTGGTACATGATTTGAGTGTGTATTTGCCACAGCTGTGCTCCTAATAAAACTCTCATGATCCATATGCTTGCAGTAGAGATTTAAGGTTGTCAAGGGAGCGTTAAATTTGAGTTGCCTGATTTCTTTTGTGTGACTGAAATCCAAACCTCAAAATTGCATCTACTGGGTAGTGTTTTTTCCTCCTTCCTCTCCATAACCTCTCACCCTCAATATGACAAGCACATTTGGTTATTTAGTTGAAATTCTGAAGCTAAAGGCTTTAATAGGGAAGTGCTCATGGTGAATGTCAAATGAAACGACTGAGAAGACAAAGCAAGAAAGAGAATTAGCAGTCTACTGGTTCTTTAACAGCCGTGTGATTCCACCCTGGGATTTGAATGATTTGTAGATGACTGGACCCTGCTCGGTCCGTGGTGGCTCGAGTCCTCTTGAAATTGATGTTAACCTCATAAGCTGTCACTAGTTGTAGCTACTGGGTAATTGGGTTTGGAATTTATGGGTATTTACATTTCAGGGGGGCATTTACTGTGTTTCTGTAACTTTGGAGTAGAAATGTTTGTCCTTGGTATGACTGAATAGCTTGTTTTATGCATGGTGCTCGAGTGGTTAAAACTGTCTCAGTGTGTAAGCCACTTTCTTTCTGGGAGGGCATAAAGATAATCTAGTTAATCCTACTTGTGGACTGCTGGACAGGATGATTTTTCTTCACATCCCCACTAAACTAGCTCCATACTGTCTTCTGTGCAATAACTGGTAATATGGTTATACAGTAAAGGGAAGTTAGCAGTGTTTCACTGGCTTGACAGTAATAAACATTTTGTTACAGTCTGCTGAGGTCGGCACCTTTTTTACCTTTGTTTGGTCTTGAAGGGATTAAAATTTTTTTCACGATAGCAGCTATTAGCTTGTTCTCAAAAATTTAAAAAATAAGGAAAAATTGAAGTGAGAGAAAATTTTCCCAAGTTCCCTCCACCTGAAGGGAAACTACTTATTACATTTCAAAATTTTCTTTTGTTCTTTTTCTATACGTAATTTTTATGTGGTTATAATTAGACTGATTATGAAAATTTTACCTTTTTTTACTTAACACGTATTTTTTCCTTGTTATTATATAATTTCCTTTATGGAAGCTTAATTTTTCATTGAGAGGGATTTATTAAAATATTTGCTTATTCTGTCAGCATCTGGACCAGAGGCTCAGTTCTTTTTCATCTGTGGGATTTTGCATTGCCCCTGAGTAATGGAGACTGATGTGGGTAGACAGTAGTGGTGGGCTCCCTCCTTCCTTTGAGAGTCATTGATCTGCACCTGTCCAATATTTTCCTGACTGCAAATTATCCTCTGTTGAGCTTTTTGTGCATAAAGCTTTGTATGTATTTAAGATTAGTTCTTTAGGATATTTTCCTAGGGTAGACTTGCTGGCCTAAAAGGATAAACATTTTGATGTTACACATGCACGCGCACACATACACACTAGTTTGCTGTTGTATTATATTGTAAATATTGTTTTCCACAAGTTGATACTAGTAATGTCAAATGGATGAACTATCTGTATACTACATATAACACTGGATATTATTAGCTGTTAAAGCTTTGTTAACTTGACAGGCACAAAATAGCATTGAGTTTTTAATTTCTTTTCTTACTAGTAAGTTTGTGCCTCTTGGCATGTATTTGTTAATTATTTGATTTCCTATTTTGTGAATTACTTCATCTTGGCTTAAAGTTGTGGTGGGTAGGAAGGGGTGGCGCCTGTCAGAATCTTGGTGAGGTGAGCATGTTGAGACACAGAGCTGCCCTTCTGGCTTGATCTTGGCAGGACCCTCCGTTGTGCTTTAGCTTCTGCGTTCCCTGGTGGCAGGCAAGTACTCACTCTATCCACACTGCTTCAGGAAATGAGAATCTTTAAAGACTGAAGTAAAGGGAGGGTGTGAGATGCTACACCGAAATGATAGTATGATTTGTAGCTGTCCAAAGAGTAAGGACAATGTATATGTGCTGACAGAGAAAGAATTCCAGTGCATGTTGTTATTAAAAGCAAGATGTGGTACATGACCCTGTTTGTGGAAAGAATCAAAAAGAATATGTTTTATAGATTAAATAAACACTGCAGGGGCTCCCCCTACCTTTCCAAAAAGGATCACAGGAAACGTAAACTGTTGAAGGAAAAGTGACAGTGACTGAGGTGGAGACCAAGGAGGGATCTGGTTTGAATCATGTATATATGTATATATATGTATATGATCTGTTTTTAATATTAGTTTTAACTCAACAAAAGTGATCTGAGTATGAGATTACCTGGCTTTCTTTCTCTTTTTACTTCTCTGTATTAAAACATACACGCATCTACACAAACGTAATAAATGTTATTTATAAAAAAATTTGTACAAAAGTTTTCTTATTTGTAAATTGCGGTATTGGACTCAGATCAGCTTAATTTATTTATCCTGTCCTCTTTACATACGAGAAACCCTCTTAAGGGTGAGACTTTTTCAATTTTTGACCTTAGTGGTTTATTTAGCTGAGAAGAGGACCATGAGCCTCTTTTTAAGCACTGGCATGGAGGGTAGGTGAGAACCTAAAGGTTTGCAAGTGATGGGAACAGGGGGCTCATGACTGGATCTAGACATCAGAAATGAGAGACAAAGAGCCACCCACAGCCTGCTTTCTTTTGTAACTGCAACGCGTTTCTGATCTATGTTGATATAATTTATCCATTGTGGCACCATCTGAATTTACCACTGTCGATTTGTTTGGGGGTAAAAGTTAGTTTAAATAACTTTCCATGCATCACAGGATCTTCTGAATGTTTCTGGGTTTTATGCAGTACACATATTTTCATCCACAAACCACACTTAGGTACCATAAAAGCTTTTTGACTTCTAACGAACTTTTTAGATGTATGCAATGTCTGAAACTTGTAGATAATTTAGAAATGAGCAAATAACTTGGGACGATTTTCTGGAAGCAATTCAGGTTATGAATAAAGCTGCAATCCTTCTGAATACACCTTTAATTTGAAAGGATGGCAGTTTCATTCATAGCATTCATTTATCCCCAGAAATTAAAGTATAAAAATTTCAATGAGAACTTCTTCTGGGCTTTGCCTACTGTTAATCTATAATAAGTCTCATAACTTACATTTTTGTAGCATTTTTTTGTGTCGCAGAAGACTTTTTTTATACACTCTCATTTATGCTTCATAACAGCCCTGGGAAATAGACTGGGAATTATCTTTGTTATCTGAGGACTTATTGTTTGACATTTGAGGACTGTATTGCCAACCTAGATAAGATGTTAACAGTGGTGCAGAATATTAGAGTAAGACAGTGAAAAGAACCAATGGAGTAATAAAACTTAAAGATTTAGCTCATTTCTGTAACTGCTGGCAATGTGCTTTTTAAGGAGCGTTTTGAAAAGTAGGGTTATTCCCAGGATATGCTACAAGGTGTGGGGCTCTCTCTTCATGCCTCCTGTTCTGGGCTGTTATTTCCTAAAGAGCCATTTCTCAGATTTCAAGATCACAGTGCCAACGCTTGCTCTATCAGTTTTAAGGGATCCAACTTGGACTCAAAAAATTTGAGTGCCCAATATGTGCAAGTACTATAAGTGCTGGAGACCAGTCCAGTCCTGAATAGCGAAGTCACCATCCATTTTCTTAGGAGTTTCCTTCTGGTGCTTCCTGTTGGGGATGTGTGGTCACCAAGAAGGACATGTCCCTGCTCCCAGAGAACTTGGTGTTTGATGGGGGGTACTGTCAGGTCAATAGGCAGACCCAACACCTTGTATTCAGTGGTATAATCGGGGAAGTACAAATTACCAGAAAGCACATAGGTGTGGCCTCTAACCCAAATTTGAGGATTCTGGGTGTTGGAGTGTGAGTGTGTGTGTATTTGGAAGGTGGTGGGAGTACAAAGCAAACTTACCAGTAAAATGCAAACAACCAGCATCCTAAAAACAAACCTCAGTTTTATTTACTCAGATAATGGTTTATTAAAGGATCGTCTGAATCCCGTGTTGGAAATTTAACCTTCTCCTGTCTGGGAGGGATATGCCAGACAATACCAAGTCCTTTACCCAGGTCGACCCCAGGTTGCGTGTCTTCTGAGAGCTGCCAGCAGGGTTAAACCTTTTTAGCTGTGCACACCCAGAGAGACTGTCATCAGCTAGTTCTGGTTACCTAGTCATTTCCTAAATTACTACTAGTTTTATACTTTGTTTTTTAGCAAGGTATAAAATTTTATTGAATAAAGGCCAATTGGTGTAGGGCCATACTTTTATCATCTTATCTGGTTCCCAGCTGTATTCACGACTTACACATCACAGCTTTTACAGCACAGGTCTGCATGTACTGCATGTATAGGTGTTTAATATGTGTTTTCCTTGTTAGTAACTTGATTGGGTATCCCCCAGTAGGTAATTTCCATTAGAAAATTCTTTAAGAACTCTACTAGAAGTCGCAGGGAGCAAAGTAGATTTGCACAAGTCTTAAATGGAGGAGGAGTGTTCAGAGGGAACAGCCTCAGCAAAGCCTTGCATGTGAGAAAGCATGAGAAAATGTTGAAAAAATAGAAAATGGTTCAGGCAGGCTAGTCTGTGGTTTGGAGCAGCAAGTGGTAAGAGGTGAGTCTAGAGAGGTAAGCAGTGGCTGGTTCAGTAGTTCCCAAAACTTTCCTGTATGCTGGAATCACCTGGGAATTAAAAAAGATACTGATGACTGGCTCCCACCCCCAGACATTGTGACTTAATTGGTATGGGGTTTGCTGGGGCATTGGGAATTGTAAGGCTTCCTAGATTTCAATGTGTAGCAAAATTTGGGAACCTCCAGGCCAATTTATGAAGGGCCTTATAATTATGCTGAGGCATATGAATTTTATCCATAGAGACATTTTTGGCATTAGGGAACCACAGAAGGATTTTAACCAAGAGAGTGACTTGATCAGACCTGTACATTTGGAAGATCATGCTGGTTGTTTTTGGGAAAATGGATTGGGGAAGCTAAGATTGGAGGCAATGAAACCAGTTAAGGGGCCCCTGTAGATAAAGAGGGCCTGATGGAGGGAGCAGCAGTAGAGATGAAAGAGGTAGATGGATCCCTGAGATATTGAAGAGATGGATGCAGCAGAACTTGTGGTGGATGGGATGGGGTGTGTAGGATGGAAGAGCATAACCAGTTGACCTAGGTGGATGGAAGCAGGGAGAGGAGGGATGATTTGGGGGAAGGGGGTGTCATTTCCATGTTTCAGCAGGGATCACCAGCCCTGCTGGTTTCTTCTAAGAAATAACTGAAGAAGTTCATCAGCTCTTTACTAATCACTGACCTCATGTGATGAACTGCCCGTAGTCTGATTTCTCCTCAGGTAAAGCTTCTATTTTGTTCTTCTTCAGTTTGAGCAGATGTTTTTTCCCTAGTAGTTAATCATCTTGTATATCTCATTTGCATAAGAGATCTGTTTAAGGGGGATTCTCCCCATACTTGTGATCCATGAAAGTCCTGGTGGCCAAGGGCTTCCCAGTGGCTCGGTGGCATCTAAAGAGCTTCAGTTCCCTTTTGTCAAGAATGAGAGGTAATTGGGGAAATATAGATTTCATTACTCTTTCCTATAATTGAATTGAGAATTTATTACGTAAATCTTAAATGACAAAACAGGCAACTTCTGGGTGGAGATAATTGGTGCTTGATGATTTTGCTAATGGATTCTTGTCTTTGTGAAAAGATGCGCTGTAGGGGTCTTTTGTAACGTAAGGTTTCTATATTTGTTTAAATGACTTGGATGTTATGAATAATCTTTTGGAATAAGGAACAGCCTACTTGGGTATTATATAATCAGCTAATATTGTTGTGAGAATCTTGGACAAGCATTAATAAGGATTAGGATCCCCTCACTCCACATAACGCTAGATAATGTCAGACAAGGAGAATCTTCCTTTATGTATGCACTGTCTGACCTTTCTCCGTTATGGTAGCTTTTGTGTAAAGTTGTCCCATCTCTTTCCTTGCATGCGGTGCTCGCAAAACCCCATAGTGAAATCAAACCCTGTGTTTGACATTTAGGTCTGTTGACATGAATGTCATTCTAAAGTCATAAATTATACATAATGAAAATCACTATAGATTTACCTAGGTAAATGAGTAAGTTTTGAAGCCAGAAATCATAGAAGTTGATGGGAAATTCATTTGATGGTGAGAAAGAGGAGCAAAGAGAAATTATCAAAATACAAACTGAAAAAAAACACAAACCCACAATCTGAAAAATAGTAAGACCTTAACATTAAGTATTTGCAATGGAGTGATATCTCTACCCCATCTTTCAGAGAAAGAATGATATACCAGCAATAAAACATATATTTCCCAAAGTACCAAGATCTACTGTTGGCAATATTTATTTTGAAAAGAATTTGTTTGTTTTATTTCTAAAGGATAGATTGATTTTTGGGGAAAGGGGAACAGAGGGCACTGAATACCTAAGACATTTGTGGTGAGCTGGTTATAAATGCATGTTTAGAGGCAAATGACTGTGATAAACGACCATATAGGAACCTGCTTTATTTAAATGAAGTCATTTCCCTCCTGCCACCTTGCATAGCATCAACAAATGAGTCGTGCATGAGAAGTACAGCCCCATATACTGCTGGAGCTCATTCTGTCATCCTCCTAGGGCTTCATTATGGAGAGGGATGCTGGTGGCTATCCAGATGCCTAACTGGCAGCCTTAACTGACTAATGGAACCATGTTCATGTTGGCTGACATCTGGTTTTGGAACTTATTTATAAAGAAAAAATCCTTGTAATCAAAACAGCCAGAAAGATTTTTAAATGTCAGATGTATTTCTCAAGATTCACCTAGGGTGAGTATCACTGGAGGAGGAATTAGCTACTTCCCGCAACACTTGTGTGTGTGGAGTATATTTTTCCTGTGTGTAAATAGTACTTTCAAAATAGCATGTTATAAGCAAAACCCTTGAAACAAACACAGACTTTGGAAGTTCTGAACGTTGTCAATAGGATTATAAAACTACCAAAATGACACATTAATAAACCAAAAAATTTTATGGGACAACACATAAAGAGCTTGGAAGTCCACGTTCCTGTCCTCACAATAAGAAAGGAAGCTCAGTAAACTGGAAATCAACAACTCTTCTTAGATCCATCGGAGAATTGAGGTCACAGGGCAAACCACTATGCCGAGACGTGGTGAGAGAAGGATGCCTAGAGTCACAGTTTACCAACAGTGGAAGTTCAGGAGCATAACCCTTCTCCCTCCTACAACCCCCCTGCCCCGCACCTCTGCCCCGACCCCTCCATGACTGGTAGGAACAGTTAAACTATAATAGGTGAATTCTGGAGGCTCTATGTGCACAAGCTTGAGAGTTAAAAACTCCTGGGACCCAGTACTGGGGGGCCTCTATACTTTAATGAATTTTGCTTCCAGGAACCCCAACAGAATCTTGGAAATATCCTCTCCTGTTTCTGACAGTTGGAGGGGAAAAGTAACTGTTTTGAAATAGGTCCAGAGCATTCTGTTCTCCTAAACAAAAAGCTGCCCTCAAAAGAAACTATTTTAGCAAAGCTTAACAGACTTGGTTTTTACCAGAAACTAATTGACTTGGGTCAATTAGTGGGAAGTACCCAATACCAGCCCCTCTAAACTTTTGGTCTCATCTAAGGGGGAAAAAGAAAGCTGAGACACACTTGTGAAAGTCACAGCCCAGGGGCACAGGCTCACTTAAAGACTGAGACCTAATCAGAGGACTCTAGAGAGGGCTTCCCTGCCCCCACCACCTTAACACCACATCAGTCAGGCTGCTGGATAATAATGAGAGTCCAGCTAAAAGAGCTACAAGGCTCAGACTCTATTTAAGGGAAGCCTAAGGCAACAGGAAAGACAAAAACAAGGACACTGGAGGAAATTTTAGCCTCTGACACCCACAACTATCTCCTAGCCAGATAAACGTAAAACCTCACACTAAAGGCCTATTTACCTCAGTTGCTTTTATACAATGTATCATGTCTGACTTTCAACAAAACATTACAAGGCATGCCAAAAGGCAAAACACAGTTTGAAGAGACAACAGAGTTAGATGTGGTAGAGATTTTTGAATTATCAGACTGGGCATTTAAAATTATGATTAATATGCTAAAGGCTCTAATGGAAAAAGTGGAATAAATGCAAGAACAGATGGGTGTAAGCAGAGAGATGGAAACTCTGGAAAGAATCAAAAGTTAATGCTAGAAATCAGAAGCACTACAATAGAAATGAAAAATACCTTTTGGCTCATCAGTAGACTGGACATGGCCAAGGAAACAGTCAGTGAGCTTGCAGATACATCAGTAGAAACTTCCAAACTGAAAAGCAAAGGGAAAAAAGAATGAAAAATACCAAGCTGCTCCAAGTTGACATTGGCCTGGCATGTTATGACTGAGACAGAGGTGGCTATGAAGGTAATTAATATGAGTCAGCAGAGCTTTTACACCCTCTGGAGACTATTGCTCCAAGTCCAAAGCATGAAGGCCTTGAATTACCCTAGTACTATGAAACTGTTTATGGTGATCTGGACCCAGGACACACTCTATCTGGTCATGTTGTATGCTGGTGGAGAAGAGATGTTTGATTATGTACTGGACCACAGCCATGTGAAAAAAAAGAGGCTTGTGGTAAATTCCTCCAGTTGGTGTCCACTGTGTAGTATTTGCCACTAGAAGAGTATTGTCCACAGGGACGAAAAGCCAGAAAGCCTTCTTGTTGATGTTGACCATAAGGTCAGATTTGCAGACTTTGGCCTCAGCAGTGTGTTCAGCAGCACCAGTAAGACGAATCCCTTCTATGGTAGTCTCCCTTATTATGCCCTGGAACTCTTCCAGAGCCATAATTACCATGGCCCCTCGGTGAATGTGTGGAGACTTGGAGTCAAGTTTTTATGATGGTCACTGGGTCCCTGCCTTTCTTTCTTTTTTTTTTTTTTTGAGGAAGATTAGCCCTAAGCTAACATCTGCTGCCAATCCTCCTCTTTTTGCTGAGGAAGACTCGCCCTGAGCTAACATCCATGCTCATCTTCCTCTGCTTTATATGTGGGACTCCTACCACAGCATGGCATGCCAAGCAATGCATATGTCCGCACCTGGGATATGAACCAGCGAACCATGGGCCACTGAAGCAGAACGTGTGAACTTAACTGCTGTGCCACCCGGCGGAACCCTCTTTTTTTTTTTTTTAATTACTGAGGAAGCTTTGCCCTGAGCTCACGTCTGTGCCAATCTTCCTCTGTTTTATATGTGGCATGCTGCCACACTATGGCCACTGACTAGTGGTACAGGTCCGTGCCCAGGAACCAAACCCGGGCCGCTGAAGCAGAGCATGCTGAACTTAACCATTAGGCCACGGGACCAGCCCTGGGTCCCTGCCTTTTGAGGGAGAGGACTTCAGAGATCTGTGGGAGTGGGTATTGAGTGGAATACATGACTTTGCTGTCTTCATGTCCATAGCGAGTGAAAACCTGCTGAAGAAATTCCTGATTCTCAACCCCAGTAAGAGAGGCATTTTGGAGGAAATCATGAGGGGACCTGGTGGGTAAACATGGGCTCTGAAGAGGAATTGAAACCTTACATCGAGCTACTCCTTGACTATAAGGACCCTTGGCAGACTAAGTTAATGCTGTCCATGGGCTACATGTGGGAAGAGACCCATGACTCATTGATGGGCCCGAAGCATGAGGAAGTAATGGCCGTCTGTTGGCTTGTGGGCTACAAGATAGCACAGCTGGGGAGGGCTGTATCATCACTATGAATTCCCTGCCTACAGCTGATCCCACCACTACTGAAGTATTTCCCCATCCCGTAAGTTAGAGCCTAGGGTCTCTGTCAACCCAAGCAGTGGAGTACTGCCATTCCCACCTTTACTTCCTTGTCTAACACAACAGAAAATCAGTAGAATGAGGACCAGGAGTCAGAGTGGAAGGCCAGCAGAACAGCCAAAGTGACTGTAATCCCATACCTGGCCTGGAGATGAAGACCAACACCCGAGTACAGCCCCTACCATCACCCTGTAGCCTCCCCATGCACCTACAATACCAGCAATAGTGGTGGAGCCCCGGTCAGATCCACCTTCCCCCAGCTGTATGTGCATGGCCTGGCCACCCCAAAGGACTTTGTCTTGAGGATGGAGGTGTGCAAACTGCTGTGGGGTTCTCTCCATGAGATTCAAATTAAGAAGCTCTCTGGCACCTCCGTGGCATTCAAAAGCATCGTGGCCAAAATAACAGCAAAGCTTAAGTTTATGGGATTGTCAGGAGCTCCGGAAAGACCGGCCCCTCCACCTGCACCTGGTAAAACTTCAGAGACTGGACTGTTTCCTGGAGGATTTCTCTCCTCCCCTGCTCTTCTCCCTCTTTGCTTTCATGTTTGTGGGGCAGGGGAGATGGTTCTGTAAAAATAAACAAAATCAATCAAAAAAAATTTAATGGGTAAGCATTTAACATCTTATTTTCTGAGTTGCTTTTAGTGATGGATTGTGGGAGGTGATTATTGATTTGAATGGTCCACATGTATGTTTGTCTTAGACAAGTATCTCAGTTATCACTTCCTTGAGCAGATTGTATAACAATGATATTAACACCAACAAATAACAAGAGCATTCACTATTGTCCAAAAGTTTCTCTACCATTCCAATTCATTTTAGCCACAAGTGCCCATTTAGCAGATTGGGGAATGCTGAGGGAGGTTAAGTAGCTTGTTGACATCATGGAGCTGGTGAGTGGCAGAGCTTATGTCCTGAGCTTGTGCTCTCAACCCTGGGGCTCTGCAGCCTCCCTAGGCTCAGGACTGTGTCTTGTAGAGTCCTGTTTTTTGACATCACTTAAGGGGTCATTATAGTCATCTGGGAGATGAGAAAACCAACCACTTTGTGTAGCATTTTTCAGAGCACTTTAGGAATTAATTTATCTGTAGTCCCCTAAGTCCCTCTCTGCATAAGCAAGACATAGTCTTGAGTACAAATTCTACCTCAAAAAAGTGAAAGAAAAATGAAGCTGTCCAGAGTTCTGGAAACGCTAAGGGTGTATGGAACCCTATTTAGCCTAAGGGACAGTGCCCTCTAGGCCCTTTGGGGAGGCAAGTGGGCCTCCCAGGGGTTACAGCTTTTGGAGGAGCCTCATCCAGATCTAACCGGAGGGTGGTGGCCAGCGGCATGGCCTTCCTGCTGCTCTCCTGCCTCATGTCAAAATCCTTATGAACCAGAGAGCAGTTGTGAAGTGAAGACTTCAGAATGAACATCTGTTGTATATTTGAAATCCACTTATTAAATTGGAAGAGCCCCTTTCCCTGGCCCAATCCTTTTCCATTAATGGACAAATTAACTTATCCAAGTAGTTAATGTTTTGACTCCTGAGGGGATATTAGGAGCTGTATGTGTATATCATATGTATAATAAGTATTTGTCAAACTGATGCATTTATTGGGCAGCTACTATGTGCCTGAATAGTGCTAGAGCCAGGAAAGTGAGTAAAATATAGTGCTTGTCCTCTAGGAGCAAACACTAGTTGGAGGTTCATTCACGAGTCTTTATTATGTGCCTAGAGCCAAGCAAGTAATAACGGAGCATCTGTTTACTGTTGGTTGTTGAATGATGCAGATAAGGATAGAGGATGGGTGCTTCATCCAGCCTGGGGGAAGGGAGGTTAGGTTTGGGAGAAGAGGTGGGAAGGAGAGGCTTCCCAAAGGAAGTGAGGATTGAAAGGATGGATGGGTGGAAGTTAGCTGGCTGAGGAGGGAAGAGGGCAGGACGGATCTTCAGAGATGTGCCCCTGAGAAGGCCCAGAACGTACATTTCAGGAGTCCATTTCAGCAGTGAGCTGTGTGTGTGGTGAAAACAGCACCCCTTCCACTGGGAAAGTCAGGGTGGAAGGAATAAGTTCCGGGCTGTTGGGGCCACTTCACCACTTTCCTGGTTGCCTGGAACACAGACCAGACTGAGAAAATTTCAGATGCACGAACTCAGTGCTTTCCCAAGGTGTTCTGTAGAACACAAGAGGCTTGGATATTAATAAATGCCATGTGATAAATAGGTCCCAAGGTCAAATTGGTTCAGAAAATGCAAATACCCATTTGTGAATCTTTCAGGAGGGTAAAGTCTGCAGTTTTCCGGAAGGTTTGAGAAGCCTTTCACCTGAGCATCTTGAGATGGGAAATGCTGTGTCACCACCACATGGCATGGATGTTACCAGCCTGGTCTCATAGGTCCGGTTCTCCCTGAAGATACACTGCCCTCCAGAGAGCAAGGCAGCTTGAGGCAGGCTGGAGGAGGGCGGCTGCAGATGCGTTAATGATGGGAAGACCCAAAAGTGGAGAATGAAAGCAGGTGTCCAGTTGACTGGTGTTCACCTTAGCCCACTGCTCCTCTGTCCTGTGCTGGGTATGTAAGCCCTTCTAGGTCTCCAAAGTGCCGTCTTTGTGCTGTGGCTGGAAAGGGTTTGCTCCTTTCTGTTCTCATTTCTTTGCATTCTTCTGACCTCTTAAGACAAAACAGAGACTGGAATGGATATTAAAGTCAATGGCTATTTTTGTAGATGAAATATTGGTTGGGAGAAATTATTGATTGGTATGGGAGAGGTTGAGAAATTGTTTGGTTTTCATCCTTTGAAACATGAGAAATTGGTGCTTTTTAAGATTTTTGGTTTTCAGATTTGATGGGAGCTTGTTAAATTGTTTTAGCGCGAGCTATCATAAGAATCCTCTCATTTATACTGGAAATGTCAGGGTTATCAGTGAGGGCTGGTCTTTCAGAGAGGATCTGCCCTACTCTTGGGCCTCAAAGGGAAGGAAGAGGAATTGATTTTCCCTGATTCCGTAGAGCGCCTGTCTTGGGTCACCTGTGCAAAATGATCATTGCCCCAGTCACTCTCCTGACGTCAGTGTTAACTTCAGTAAGCCATTTGATTTGTAGTTTTCATGATGCTCGTGTTCTTTTGAAGTCTTCTATGGTAAAAGGTCTTTACAGATCATGTAGGGTGGTGCATTAGGCTTGATGTGTTCTTTCATCGTTTGCGGAAGCCTCCTTCAACGAGCGTGGAGCAGGAAGGGGAAGACTGGGCATGAGAAGAGGGGAAGACGCAGTGAGCAGAGGTGGAGCTGGGAGTGTGGGATGAGTTGAGGGTGGGGTTCTTGTGTTTATTTATGTTTCCCTCTTATCATCATTGATCCTGCCTCTGTGCCTTGGAGGAGGCGAGGTCAGGACAGCACAGGGGTGGTGGGTGAGAGCATTCAGACAGGGAAATGTACAGAGAGGAAAATTTTGTACTCAGCTTTTTTGTGTGTACTTCATCTCCATTAGGTGGGTGTCTTCTGTGTTTAGTGTCTGCTCCACAATCATTTGTCATCCGTACAAGAAACCTGTGGTATAAACTGATTAAGTTTCACATTTCTCCTGGCTCAAATAAAATGTGTTTGGATGCTGGAACCTCCAGTTACCACCCATTTCTCCCTCACCCTCTAAATGCCTCATATACGTTGACATCCTTAGGAAGTGCTATAGCATTTTTGTTGAATTATTAATAAGATTAGTTACATACTTGCTCAACTGCTTAGAGATGTGCATTATGGCTCAAAAAAGTAGAGGGAGTCGAGCTTTATGATGTGAAGGAAGGTAAATGTCTTGCATTATTTTTAAATAACTGTTGGTGTGAAGCCTTGTGGTTTTTATGTCTCCCATATGAGAGGTAAAGAATCTGAGAAATTCATTAGTTTTAAAAATGTCGTTTTGGGGGGAAGAAAATGGAGCCCTTTGTAGACTTGAGTGAGTGATAATTCACACCTGTATTTCTGGTTTGCAAATTGATGGCTGGGAGATGATGTCTTTATTTTGGGCAGTTGCTGTTGAGAACAAGTGCCATATGGTAACAAGGCAAGAAAGTCTCAGAATCCTTCTTTCTTCTTTCTTTCTCCAGAATGGGCTAATGACTTATTTGTGGCTTTTCCTTTACATTCTTCCCTCTCTTTGCAGAGCATGTTACAATGTCCTATTAACACCCTCTTTGGTAAGCAGAGCTATTTAGGTTCACGTTAGTATACCTGACAGTTTGTTATAGTCACTGAGAAACTTAGTTCCCCAAACAGCCAATTCAATTTAGATAAACATTAAAATTAAAACACAATACAATTCTCCATATAACATAGACCAGAAGACTAGGTAGTTTGTCACCAGTCGCTTGGAACCAGTGCCAGGAGCCACTCCGAACCAGTGCCAGGAGCAGCTCAGAATCAGTGCCAGGAGGTGCTCAGAACCAGCGCTAGGAGCTACTCAGGATCAACTTCCTGAATGAGCCTTTTATCCTGCCTCTCATCACCTTGGGTGGTTCAGGTCCAGTGTTCGGACTCAGCCTGTCAGGATTCCCCAGAATACAAGCCAAACTTATATTTTCAGGGGATCAAACCAGACAAACAAGGTGAAGAACAGTTGCTTTCTTAAAGATACTCACTGAGAGCCCAGAGATGTCTTGATATAGAAGCTGTTTCTTCCCCAAAAGAAAAACAATACCTTGGGGCCTAGAGTGCTTCAGTGGGGAAATGGGAATCCGATCAGCCGAGCCTCTAGACAAAATTGTCTAGGTGGTAGCTTAGGCTTGATGAGAAGACCCTGCAATTGGGTGGACAGTCACAGGACTTTGTCCCTTTGTGGTCGCCAAAAATTGTTACCAGGCAAGGGCCTGCCACCCAATGTGCATAAGGAGCCAGTTATTATGGGATCACCCTTTGGGAAAGGAAAAATAACTCTATTTGTGAGGTCAATCTGCAAGGGGACAGGAGGCATATGCTCTCAGATCTGTCTCCCCAATCCAAAGTTTGGGGCAAAATTTATGGGATAAAGGGCAGGGCTGTCTGAAGTACAGAGATAGATGATTGGAGTTAAGGAGAAGTGAGGTAATTGATGATCTGCACGAGCAAAGTCAAGCTTTGTGACTCATCATAGGATGCATATTCACAAAACAGTGGTGTTAGTATGATCTGAGGATGGAGTTTTCAGCCCTTTGACATTGAAAGGGTCACTTACTGGGCATTTGTGCAGGCCCAGTTGATGGGTTGGTGGTATCAACTGGCCTGAATTGGAGAAGGGGTCACAGTTCCTGAAAAACCACTGTTAGTTCCTCTGTTGATAAGATGGGGTCAGTTGAACTTATCCTAGAGGGCCCTGGTTGCGCCTTCACTCCTGAGCTGCTGGCTCACATCTCCCTGCCCAGGGGTCAGCCACTATGACAGATCCCCTTAGCTGCACTGTGCTCTGGGCTTCTGTCCTCTCTAACTGTCGCAGGCACAAGGGACAGAGATCTCTTTTAGATGGGATCTTGAGCTTTCTCCAGAGTCAGATGGCTTGGTGAGGCCTCTGAAGAGTTCTGGAAGGGGTCCTCCCCCGCTTTTTTGTTTTTGCTGAGGAAGATTGGCCCTGAGCTAACATATGTTGGCAATCTTCCTCTTTTTGCTTGAGGAAGATTTGCCCTGAGGTAATGTCTGTGCCAGTCTTCCTATATTTTGTATGTGGGTTGCTGCCATGGAATGGCCACCAATGAGTGGTGTAGGTCCATGCCTGGGAACCAAACCAAGGTTGCTGAAGCAAAGTGCGCCAAACTTAACCACTGGGCCACAGGGCTGGCCCCTGGAAGATCACTTGATTGAACATTTCATGTTAGGTTTTATGGCATGTCCTCTAGGCTGAGATACAACTCTTTTTTTGTCTCAGCTTTCTTCTGGAATATGACTAGCCCAATGCCCAGCATGTAACAGTGCTCCAGAAACAGCGTTTTTCCTCTTTTCCCTGCAAGGAAGTGACAAAAAAAAGAGCTACAGGGAATTTCAGAAGAGAAACCACTATGTCCAGCTGAGGTGGATCAGGAATGTTTTGTGGCTGAGGCTGATCTGAGCCAAGAATGAAAGGGTAGGTTCATTAATTTATTCATTGACTTATTCACTATAGTCTACCCAATGTGTTTCAGGTGCTGCTATGGAATGAGAATATAAGAACAACTAAAAACAAACAAGGGTTTGCAATCTGGTGAGCCAGACAAATGTTCATGGAATAAGCCTGTAAATAAGTATAAATTTACATGGAAAGCTGCTTAAATGTCCAGCAGGAAAGTGGCAAAATAAATTATGACATATTCTTTTGATTTCATGTAGCTATTGAAATTGTTTCAAAGAATTGTGAAATGATTGCAGTAACACTGAGTCTTTAAAAAGGAGGCTATAAAAGTGTAGAGTATAGTCTCGATGTTTTATAAAAACAAATGCTTGTTTGCCTGTGCGTAGGAAAGTTGGTTGCTAGCACATCGAACAGTGGTTATCCTGGTGATGAGGCTGTGAAGCCTGGAGAATGTTCTCCTTAAAGAGTCTTATTTTTGCTGGGTAGCAAGTAGATCTGTTTTTCTATTGTTTTAATTTACGTGAGATGCTTTGCATGTTTAAAATGAAGAACTAAAGCTTTAACATGTATTCTTTCTTGCTTGTTTCATTTTGGTTTGATGGGCGGGGAAGTGCACTTGATGTCCCCAAGGACGCTTGTAGCTGAGGGACAAGGATGGTCCTGGGGAAAGCCCTCAGCCAGCGGCTCCTAGAGATGTACCTGTGGGCCCTGATTCCCTCTCAGTGCAGCACCGGCAGGATTCGTCTTCCTCTGTCTGTTTTCATTTTGTTTTGTTTTTGCCTGCTATTTTTGAAGAGAAAAACTTGTGTCCAGAGGGAAAGTTCCAGAAATGCTTCCAGGGATGATTATGAGAGTTTGATTTCCATGTCCATGTTCTTGTTTGTCTTGTTAAGCTCCTGTGTTATTACTCAAAATTTTTGATTATTCTGAATTAGTTCTTTTATTTTATAAGTGACAGCTCCCATTTTTCCCAATACCTACCAAAAATTATTGTTTTGTTTTAAAGCTTTTCTCTGGGATGCCACTGCAGTGTTATTACTTTTATCAGTTTGAGACACAATAATCCTGTTTCCAGGTGGTTTTGTTGTTGTTCTTTATTTTTGAGTTGCTTTTTAAAGTATCTGTGCATTTTCGAGGTGAAAATTAAAAGTATCTATAAGGAAGGTACTGATATTTTACCCATAAGGACAGAATAGGGCATATAATTTGTCATGTGAAAATTCCAGAAGTTTTTCTTCAGTTGTATAATATTTTCCCTCTCAAGAAGGTTTTTCTTTCTTTATCTTCTATTACTTATTTAAAAGACTCAGTGAGTCATTTAAAGTGACACAGTCCTGATGGACAAAATGATGTTGTGTATAATCTCTCTCTCCTGTGATCTTGGGCTTACCCTAGTTTGTGCAACAGAGGTGCCAAGTGTTGGCTTTATGAAGACTGGACAGAGTAGAATGAGCTGGTGGGGGAGGGGTGTCACTGTTGGGCTGCAGGGAAGAACTGGCAGGAAGCTGCTCCCCCAGGGACTTTGCACGGCTGCCGTGGTTCTGCCATGACAGCAGCTCCTATCGTATTTTGCTGTAAAATGATCCAGCAGAGGCCGAGGATGAGGCACATCCGTTTTACCTGCTTGGAACTGGCTGGCAGTCTGCGTCTGGGATTTCTCCTCTTTCCTGTTTGGTTTCTGGTCTGCCCCGCTTCCTCTGCCCTCACCTGCAGCCTCTGCCTTTTCAGGGATAACTGCAGGGAAGAGAGGGGAACTTCTCCGTTGACGTGTTTGTTACAGCTCCATTCTGCTTTCACGCGAATATGTGGGTCCTCCTGCCTCTCAACCAGCATCCCTTTCCTTTCTCAGTTCTTCTTCTGCTTCTGGCACGTTTTCTGAACACGCTGGTGCAGGAGCCTTTGAACCATCTTGGTAAAATGAATTTTCGTTTATCAACGTATGAAGAGTACAAGTTCAGGGACCCACAGCGCAGGTGCATGAGAACCTGTGCACAAACAGTGTTGGAGACCATGTCACTGTTCACTAACGCTTGGAGGACATGAATGGTGGAATCTGGCCTTCCCTGGACCTCTCCTGGGTTGGCTTGCAGCCCCTGAGGTCAGTCCCTCTTCTGGAAGATGCGCACCAAGGGTGCCCTGTTCAGCCGAAGGAGAGTCAGGCTGGCTCTCCACCGAGAACACATCACTAATTTCCTTTGTCACTTCCCTGCCTCCTGAGATTGTCATGGTGGGACATGTGCCATCTTGCCTTGGGAAGGAGTCTGTTAGCAGCACTGGCAAATGTCTGGTTCCTTGTTCGTCGTAGGCAGCTCACAGGTGCAGATTTCCAGAAATCTGAGCACTTATCCAAATGGCTTTCATTGTTCATAGTATTCCTTTTTAGTTTGGTTGGTCTTCTTAGATTAAAAAAGACTGTTTCTATGTTGCTTGCCTGCTCCATAGATACATAGCATACCAGTTCCTTGTGGATTTCTCATCCCCTTGAAGGAGGCAGCTCTGGTGGATGTTTTAACATCTAGTTTTTGTTTGTTCCTCAGTCAAAAGGGAGAGGAGTTGCTGACATGGAGTGCCACAGCACTTGAAGTAAATCTATTTCCAGCTTGAGTATTGCAGCTAAAGAAATTGCTGGAGTGATGCATTATTAATATTTTGTCCCCTGATGCTAAGTGCTTCTGATGGGTGCGCTAAATGTTGCCCCCTGTGCCACCCAGCAGCAGCCAGGGCCTGGCACAACCCAACTGCACTGCCTGCTCTCTGTGCAGGGGCCGGTGTCAGCCGTGCTCAGCCTCCAATTTCAGGAGGACAAAGATCATTCAGTTGCTGAAGAGCAGGAGCCACAAACATTTGGGTGGTTTATTGTAGGCTGTGTGATCTTCTTACAGCTCAAGCAAGTTTCCTAGAAAACTATATTTGCATACATTTTTACTCTAGCCATGAACAACATTGTGCAGCTGTTCAGGAGGGTGCCATGATTTATTCTTTATGATAAAATTTTTCATATGCTTGTTTTTCTTATCAAGCATCATGAGAGAGGATGAAAGGCAAATGATCAAATGTTTCCAACATATGCAATATATATCATGGACGAAATAGTTAGAAAACAATCATCACCATAGCAGTAAAATGTCATGAACATAGAAGTAGAAAAGTTACATAAAAATATCAAAAAATTTAAATACCGCTAATAATAAAATAAACGAATATAAAAGCATACATTTTTAAGCATTACTTGACAGTGATGAAAAAACTCACATAACCCAATGTCACGGAGGAGCTGTTAAGTTGTCTTCTCAACTACTATTGGAAACATTCTCAGATACAAGTTTTTTGTATGGTTGTTTGTCTATGTAGTTTTTCAGTTTAGAATTTATGTAAAAATTTTTGCTGTGACAATTACCTCCTATCTCATGTTAATATAATTGGGCAAACTGCAGTGGAGGTTTGTCCAAGGTCGTTCAGGATGGTGTCATTGATTTCACGTGGCCGTCAGTCCACAGCCCACTCTGCCCCGTTCCCCCGATGTGTAATCACTGGATTCAGGGCCTGCACTCAGCCCCAGGGACCCCAAGTTCCTGTGTTGGTGACTGGGAGGACATCTCTTTTGCTCTGGACAGAATGATCACAGGTTCTAGAGCAGGGGCCCTGATGTGTTGTGAGGAGGAACACTTCTCATTTCCCTCAGTCAGGTCATTACCATCCTGCACAGGGCCATCCTGGCACCTCTGCAGCTGAAGCCTCGTCCACATGGCTGCTGTCCCCAGGGCTCAGAGGACAGCTCTGTGGCTTTCCTGGGGTCCTTATCCGGGACAGGGCGGGTTTCCCCCATGCTGGTGGCCCCAGCAGGGAGGAGAGAATGGGTGGGCCTTGGGCTCAGAGTATACAGCCCACTTCCTCCTTTTTCTCACTCTCCCCCACCTGTGCTGTCACTCTACTCCCTTTAGAACCCCAGGCTCAGAGCCTGTCGGCCACATGGGAGGCCCTGCATGTGCCCCACAGCAGCAGGGTTTGCCCTGTAATCGTTAGTGTGTCTCCATGTGCAGGTGTCCTCAGATGCACAGAGCAGCTGGTGTGGGGAGCATGCAGTCGTTGTGGTGTGGATTCATAGCTAACCACTGCTGTAGCTGGACCTGGTATTAAGGGCATTACACACATGAAACACCGAGTAGATTTGGAAAAACACAGTCACGATAACAGCAAATCAGCTTAGGCTGCTCCCAGATGCAGGTGCCCGTTAACCCTGATGCCTGAAGCTGGAGTGAGAGCTCAGCTAACACTAGCGAAACTGTGCCTTTCTACCAGTCAGCTGAGTTTACCCCACCCCTTAAAAAAACAGGGAAGTCAAAGAAATTAATTTCTTTACTATCTCACATTTAATGGGCATTGTGCTAATGCTGCCCGTTATTATTACACCTTTTTTCTATCATATAATAGGAAATCTACATAGTTTGTGAAGTGGTTGATGAAGAGGAGAAGACACAGAAAGGCCAGTGAGCTGTGGACTGTGAGGGTCGCCTGTGGGGTTTGCAGTGCACGACCTGCATCAATGCACGCTGCAGCTCTGAGTTCACCTTTTCCTCCTTTTCTTCTTTACCCTTTATCCTGGGCGTGACTGGACCACAGCCTACCCCACCCGAGAATAGTAAGTCTAGGGGGAAGGGGAAAGGAAGGAGACAGCTAATCCTGCTCTGCCCCTCGCCTTGTGTTGATTCCCCACTTTATGGGTTCCCCTGGGCCTTGCTATTGTCCTGGGCTTTATTGAAATGACATACTGATGCCTTGTTTGCACAGCTGACTTTTAGTAACATTTTGGGAAATTTTAATCCCTTCAGAGATCAGGCAGGGGATAGAAAGGATCTCTTCTTAAATGGTTAAAGAGTCTCTGAAATTCATGCTATTCTTTGCAAGTTCACTTATTATACTGTTCTTAATAGATCTTAAAATAACTAAATGTATTCCTTTTATGTTTGCTGCTGTTTAAGCAGATGTCCATTTATGCTAGATTCCAGCATAGGCCAGCATTAAGTGCCCACCACCCCAAAGTTGCAAGAGAATTAATCTGGAAGAGTCTACGTATTAGCTTTTTTTTTTTTTTAAATGTTGGAAAATATTTTAACTTTAGTAGGAGACTGCTTTTTCTTCCTCCCTCACATCCTCCACTCCAAATCCACTATGGGCATAGTTATTTGAGAAATGGTGTGGTCTTGCAGAGCCATCTTGCTACCCTCTTAGTTTTGAGCATGAATGATTTGAAGGTAGGAGCCCCTACCCTCTTTTTTATATTGGCATCCTTGTGTCAGCAATGGCAATGTCATGTTATGAAATATTAACAGCTTGGCATCCAGAAGACCCAGCTTCTGGCTGAGTTCTGTTCTTAAGGGTTCCTGTATGACTATGGGGAATGTCTGCCTCAGTTTCCTAAGCTAATCCCTCTTTTCCATTACACCTCTGAAATATACTATCTGTACATCTTTTTGTTAGTGTTAATTTGTAATTTTTAAGTGTAACTGATGTCAGTATATTTTAGACGTCTTGGTGCCTCTTTTCTTTTTTTCTGTTGGCTGTCAGGATATGACATATTTTGTTAGGAATCCTTTTGTAGTAGGAATGACTTTTGAACTATTCTCCTGGTGAACACCTTTTCCACTGCATCCCTAAGTCCTAGAACTTTGTTCTGTGAACCTGAATGTTAATAATGTGGAAGTTTCCTTACTGCAGATGAGCCTAGTTCTGTGCTAAAGAGCCCTTCTTCCCCACTACTGTTCCCAGACATAACCTTATAAACCTTTGCCAGCCAACTTTTGCTGTGCAGGGCAGCCATGGCGAAATTCACCACTCTTGGCCTTGAACTGAGGGAGTGTGCTGTCTGAGAAATTAGAGGGAGGGAAAATCTCTAGTGCTACCATCAGGGCTGCAAAATCAGAACATACCTTTTCGAATTTCCCTGTTCTATGTGCTGAGTAGGTTGTAGGGTAATAGAGTGCTATATTTCAGTTACAAAGAGGCCTGGTAGATTTCCAACCACTGTTGTGAACATTGTCTCTGTAAGAAATGTGTGACTGCTAGCCAACTCTTAAACAAGTTGATAAAATATTATTATTTTGTAATTTGAAGTAGGCCATCTGCTGCAATATTTTTAAGGTACTATAGCATACTGATTTCCAAAATCAGTCATGTGCTTTACCTTATTCAATTTCTCCCAAAATTAGAGTGATAGTTCAAAATTGTGAATGTGAGTGAAATCTAGAATGAATTCACCATTGTCTCTTAATTGACTGTAATTATTGTCCTACAAACCATTGTTGTCGTGGTTGAGGTACCTATGAGCTGTTTTCACTCATTATATTTTTGGTACCAAATAGGGACATATTTTTTCCCCCCATACTAACCAATTTTCCAATTCTCCAGGTACCAATTGAGTGTTCTACAATTCAATTCAATTCTGGACTAACTACCTGGAGTTAGTACAGACACCCACAGGTACAGGGCCCAGTCCCACCAGGCTCCCTCCGACTTCAGATGCTTGTCACTATCCCAGGTTCCCACCTGTTTTCACCAACCAGCTATAAATCTTCAGTTCTTATAACCTGCTCCTTAGGTTCAATAGTTTGCCAGATTGGCTCACAAAACTCAGGAAAGAGCTTTACTTAGCATTACCAGTTTATTATAAGGAATACAACTCAGGAACAGCTAAATGGAAGAGATGCATAGGGTAATGTATGGGGAGGGTGCAGGGTGGAGGAGTAGAGCCTCTTAGGGCATGCCACCCTCCCAACACCTTGATGTGATCACCATCCTGAATGCTCTCTGAACCCCATCTTTGAGGGATTTTTTATGGGGGTTTTATCCTGTAGACATGATTACAACAAATACAGGGATATATATTTGGGATTAGAAAAAAATTCAGCAACATGTGGCATCAAAGAAATTTCATGTTCATTAAGAGGCCACTTTAGATTATGCCTTCAGGCTGCCCCAGAGATATATTCATTCATTCTATTCTGATGGGGTAGTTAGATTTGAGTAGTAAGAACATGCAAGTATCTGAACAAACTTTGTAACTCTTAAAAGACTGTACAAATGTTAACATTGTTATAGTAGACGTTAAGTCAATACTTCTTCATTGATAATCTTATTCCAGATGTTTTTGGACTGTCATTTCTTAGGGACTCTGAAGTTTGCATGTTTATACTTAGGTGATCTTTGGATAAAACATCTAATTTTCTCTCTTATTTTGCTTGGCTGAATTAATCATGGTCTGCTTCATTTTAATGTCATCTCTTTCAAAGTATGTTTACTAGACTAATGAGTTGTGGTTTTCAAGTGCTTTGTATTTAGATACTCATAATGAGAGATTAACCAGAGCCATGTTTCACATCTTCTAGGGGCATTCGATGTCACTGCTTCCTCTATGTCCAGTCTGTCCTGTTCTACCTGTTTTGACTCCCTTGCCAAAGAGAAGGGCTCAAGAAATGTTGTTCTTCCAGTGGCTAGGATTTCTTCTTCTCTGACCCTGCAAGTTAACTTTCCTGACATTCCTCGCTATTTCCTTTTGGAATGTTAGGACCAGTAGTGAATGTCAAAGGTTATATCCACTGAAGGACATACGGAAGAGAGACCTGTGTATTTGCTGGCCTAGGACTCACAGTAGTTGTTACTGGGTCATAGAGCATTGAGTCTAAACAAAGTGTGTGATCAATGTTGACAGAATTGGACCATGAAACAAGGTGTGGGAGATATACCAAAATGGTCAGGGTGGATTCCAGAGAACATTTGCCTGGTTTCACCCCTCTGTAGTCACTGGTCAAAGGGCATGTTACTTTGAACCCATGGTCCCACATGATCTATGTAATTTATGATCTCAGAGCAAACTTCTGTGAGAATGTATGTGTATAGTGTAGTGACAATCATTTACAATTTCTTCAGCCCTTTTGCGCCACCTACTCTGCTAATGACTTTAAATATGTCATTTCAGTTAACTTTTCACAGAAACTGTGGCATGGATATTCTTCACCCCCATTTTTCAAATAAGAAAAGTCCTGAGAGTTAACATGATTTGCTCAGGCTCCTGGTTAGATTTGGAAAGTAGTGGAGCCAGGATTCCAACCCAGGACTGTGTCACTCTGGTGACCAGTGACAGACACTGAGCACCTACTATGTAGCAGTCACTGGGCTGGCTTCTGGAAACACAAAGGAGAATTAAACTGCCTTCTCCTCAAGGAAGATAACACATCATCTTCATCAGAATGCTAAGGAGATTCCAAAATGACTTAATTAAAAGCACTGCATAAATGCATGACATTATATTAGGTTGGCAGTGGTTTCCTGCCAATATATGAAGTGCTAAGAATCGATAGGAAGAAGTATATGGTTCTAAAAAAGAAATGAGCAGAGCCATAGAAAGGCTAATTGAAAGCATGGAATGTTTGGAAACTCACAGATTTATTTATGTGAAGTCTGGAAGATGCTACTCGAGCAGTTTCTGCCTGGTTTTGATGATTGATGATAAACCTAAAGTAGCTGAGCTACTCAGATTACCTCATGTTGCTTTATTTAAAACCATGCTCTCTCAGAGAACTTACTTTTAATGCACCTGAAGGTATATAATGCACTTCTGTTATGTTAGGTATAAGATATTTTAGAGTCAGAGAGGAAATGAAGAAAACACGGGCAATGTTATGTGGTTTCAACACCGTCTGTCAGTATATTTGCCCATGATATTGTGCCACAGCAGCTAGTGACAATGTGTGAAGGGCAGGTAGGTTAGATGCTCCTCTGGAAAGATGGCTAGAATCCAGACAAGGGGTGAGCTACAGCAGGAACATAGAGGCTCACTATTAAGGAATAGATAAGAGCAGATGTTAGAAATTTGTTTTTATTCAGAAAATGAATAATTTTTAGTTGACTCAGTTCTTAGGTTCATAGACCAAAGCAAGCATGTTATACTAATATTTAGTTTCTTACATGACATCTTGAATTTAATCCAAAATCTTTTTTTTTTGCATTGGTAATTCTAATATGTGCCATTCTACTTTTTGAATTGTCTAGCCATTTGTCATAATCAAATGCCTTTTTTTACTGTTTTGATGGAATTATGTCAGTGAAATTAGAAAAACGTAAAAGATGGGCTTGGAGCAGTGAATATTTAAGTGATACTATGTATTTTCATTTTACTTGAAATGGGTGGTAAGGGAGGAGTAAGAAAGTTGTGTGTAGAACTCATTGTGTGCCAAGCACCTTCCTAGCACCTTTTATATATATATATGTGAAATCTCATTTCATTTGCATGGCATTTATAACTATTTTGCATATGAGGAAATTGTGGTTTTAAGAGATCAAAGCACTTAATAGTTAAGATGGGTTCAGAGTTTGAACCCAGGACTTTTTCTTTCAAAACTCTGGTTTTTGCTAGAGTATGCTGCTCTCTCTGGTTTGAAGTGACTGAATTGCAGTTTATGTTTATGTTTCAACATAGTAAAACATGGAAACATACTCATAAAATATCGTATGATTAACAAGAGGCCAGCCCTAAAGTCCCATGGTGGTGCAGGAGGAGGAGTTTAGCAAGATAGTAAAACACGAAGTGGTGAAGCTGTAGTCTTGTTTTTGATTTACTTATTTTGAGCAACAAGATCATATTAAGTAGATATTTTCAAGAGAGTCCTTAAGTGAATCTAGAAAATGTTTAAAGAAAATCCGTCCTCATTAGGTTTTGATCCCTTTCTGAAGGATATGATTACCTAGAGCAGAGGAGAGTGCCCTTCTGAATTGCTTTTCTCTGTTTATAGCAGAGTTTTAGAAATTCGTTTTGGCGACTGTTACTTGTGAAACTGTGCTGTTTGGCTGCCGCTTTGCTTCTCTTGTCTGAATGGCTTGTTGGTGTTTTGATCAGTCCCAGCCAGGTATTAGACCAACAGCATGCTATGTAAGTGTCTGTTTTGACTGAACTCTGCATCCTCTCATCTTGTTTGTCCACTCTCTGCTGTATCTTCCTTGCTCCTTTCTGGCTTTCCAGACCTGACTGGGCAGTGGACATCCACTTGGAGCCTCGGTTCTTCCATGAGTGCGTTCCCAGTTCTCTGTATTGGCTGCTCCTCCTCCTGCGCCTCCATGGGACTTTAGGACTGGCCTCTTGTTAATCATGTGCTCTTTTATGTATTTCTATATTTCACTGTGAATACCGTGGTGCTCCAGCTTCATACTTTTTAAATTCTTTGATATCATGGATGGTGATTTAAACAACAGTATTTTGCACAAAGTAGGGCTTTAAAAAAATTCTTTTTCTTACACATTATTTAGTGTAACTTTATTTTAGTAAAACTCCCTGACAGTATAAGGATAAAATGGTTTGATCATGTACAGTGTTAGAGAGGATGCAGGGAGCATGACACTCATCCATTGTTGGGGGCTCGTAGCTAGTGCTTGGGAGATCCATTTGACTGTATCTGTTCAAAACACATAAACCATTTGACCTTGTAATTCAACTTTTAGTTTATCCTAAAAATGCTTGTATGTCAACACGTAAATATATGTTTACAAGAATATTCTTTATAGATTTATTCATTTTAACCAAGTATTGGAAAAATTTCAAGTGTTCGTCAATAGGGAAATGGTTCAATACATTGCGGGCTTTCATAGGATGGAATACTCTGCAGCACTTAAAAGAATGAGGTAGATCTGTATGCACTACTGGACTTCTATGGAATATCATCAGTGTAAATTCTTAACTGACAAGAACAAGGTGCAGAACAGTATGCTAACATTTGTGTAAAAATTAACTCTGTGGGATGGGTATATACGTGTGTGTGTGTGTGTATATGCACACCTGGAATTGTACAGCATGGAAACATGCCTGTAGGGAGGGACAAGAGGCATTGGAAGTTTACTTTTCACTCTTCACCCTATTATAACATTTGGATTTTATTACCATGTACACGATTTATCTATGAAAAGTAGATTAATTTTTTAAAGTCTGATAGTGCAGACTTGACATTCCCAAGTCTGTTGTCTTAACAACGGTAGATGAGATAATATTTGTAAAGGGCTCAGCTTAGTTCCAGATGTAATAGTGAGTATTCAGTAAATGATCTGAGTGGTGGAGATGGTGGTGGAGTAGTAATGATGATGTCAGAACTTTACATTGAAGAACCCCAAATGGCAGATAATAGTGCGTGTGCCATCCTCTATCCAACCCTAACTTGGGGGTCTGAGTAGTTTTAAAGAGGTGATCTAAAGTGTGAAACATTTTATAGTTCTGGTACTTTGGTTTAAAAATTATGAGTTCTTCTTTGTTCTCATGTATAATATTTCCCTATTTGTCTTTAACATAAAATAATTGTGAATCCCCTAGTATTAGGAAACAATTAGAAAACTAATGTATCTCCTCAGGGGAAAAGAAATTATTCAGTCAAAATTGGCAATCTTGACAGATGAGCCATGTTTATCTTGTGATAATGTGGAACCCTTGTTCACTCACATGTAGCTCCATCTGTATACAAGCCCTACTTCAAGAAGCAAGGCTTTCTAACTATAAATTAAGATTAGGATCTGATAATGCCTTTTGATGTTCTCTATGATGATTTAATGATTTCTGCGAACTTGATGGAGCTGAATTTGGCTTCCGAGTCATGTGACTTTCTGTTGCTGTTTGACCTGTGAGAGCATCAGTTGCCTGGCATGTGTGACCATACACACATACAAGGTGTAGTTGTCTGAAATGCCTACTTCCAAGTCACTGTCCTCACCTGAGAGATTTTTATTGCTTTAAGTGACTCGTACATTTGCAAATCCCATGTCCATTTCACTTCCGTCCCCATCTGATCCTTTGTGATGATCTAGGCCAGAAAGAGAAGCAAGTGCTCTCCTGGAACCTCTAGAGGGGAAGTGGGAATAAAAAGGAATAAGTGCCAGGGAAGGCTGTGTAGTTAACCAGCACGTGATCACGTGCAGGTGCTTTATGTTGATGTTTTTTTCTTCAGAGTGTTGAAGCTGTCCGGTTTGATGGACTGTATCTGTGAAACTATTAATAGATGTGTTCTTAATCTTTGTTTCTTGCACTTACATATTGATGATGTTTTTTGACCAACATTGAAATCTAAGATTGGTTTAATTAAATGCACAGATGTCATTCAGATTGAAACAGTTTCAAAACTTGTTTCTTCTGAACAAATATACTTAGGCAAAAATGGATATGTTACTGAGAAATTAGTAATTCTAAATAATTTTTCTATAATATTTTAGCAGTGCTGTTTGGTGAAATAAAATTATATTGGGTGATTCAGTGTGTAGAATGTCATGAATGAGTTTTTCACTATTATTTCTGGAGATTTAAGTTTTTGGAGAAATTGTGTGACCAGTAATCAAAGAATGTACAATATTTAGCAAAGTAGAAAGTGAAAAACTTTTAACATTCGATATATAAACATAGACGTCATTTTTATTTAGTCGTATTGTCAGATAGTAAGTGGTAGTACTTATATGTACAATTAGTGTAGTAGGTAGTGGATACTTGTGCCTTTGGGGCAGATGTTTTGCCTTTTACAGTGAAGAGGGACAGGTAGATTTTATTGTTCGAACTGTGCTGAATATCCACTCAGAGGTGTTGGCCCCACTTGCTTCGTGTCTTTCTAGTGCAGACTTAGAAAGCAAGGGGCCTATTTATTTCTTCAGCATGGAGCTCTTGTAAGACTTAACATGAAAAATTATGGAGGCATAAGTATAGTTGTGCTATTAATTTTCAGCTGTTTTTTCCTATTGTGTTTTATTTTGATTTATCAGATACTATCTCCTTTGGCGTTAAAACAATCCAAAAGCTAAGGTTGATTTCAGACTGGAGGAAAAAAACTTAGTTCTAAATATATCATTCCAGAGTTATAAAATAAAGACAGCCTTTTTCTCTGAAAGAACGAAGATGTGGCAGTCTGATGGTTTTTAAAAATCTCAGAGACTTTATTTTATACCCATGTAACCAGAAGCTGTGAGTTGTTTCAAAGTGTTTCTAAAAGCAAAGATATTTCTTCACATATGTGAGATCTCATAAATATGTGGGCAAATAAGCTATTTTCCGAGGCCCAGATTTGTTTTTGAAATAAAATGTATGCTTGTGTTTCCCAGCTCTGTGTTTAAAATGATGCGAAGAACTATTTATGTGATGTAGGATATTGAAAAGACCATCAGCATTTCAAAGAGCTGATATTCTGTCTCAGAACTCAAGTAAATAGTGGCTGATAATTCACTGCAGAAATTTTTCTCAATTTCTTTTTTAACCTTTTGAGTTTTTTGATGTTTGTAAACATCAAAAGTCTTTTTAAATTTTTATTGGTCAAATTTATGTATCTTTCATTTATTTCATGTACTTCTTTTGTAGAACAGTCATTCCTAACCCAAAATCAGTTAAAGAATTACCACTATTTCTTCTTTTTTTTCCTGTTCTTTTTAAACATGTAACTGAACTCTACAGAACTCTTTACAGTCTGTTTGGCACATGGCATGAAATGAAGATTGGTTCATTTTTCTCCCAAATATTTAGTCAGTTTCTTATCACTATTTCACATATAATCTATTTCTATGTTGGTTTATGAGAATATATATTAACTTTTTAAATATCTTAGAATCTATTTGCCGTGTCAGTTCTTGGGCCAGTTTTTATTATTGTTGCTTTCTTCTTCTTATTTTTCTAAAAATTTCTGGCTCCTGTCACTTGTTTAATTTTTCAAATGAACTTGGGGATTATTTTAAAAATCCTTCTCTTAACTGTCCCCCTCAACCCGCACCAGAAATCCTCCCTACCTTTAAAAATTTCCATTGGGAATTACATTAAAATAATTTGGGTAGAGCTGGCATTTTATACTATTCAGTCTTCTCAGACAAAGTATATCTCTTTCTATTATCCTTATCCTCTGATCTTCTTTCAGGGTTCTTAGTAAATTTTTATAATTTGCTTCAAATAGATCCCATTATGTCTCTATTATTATAAAAGATGTTTTTTTCTATTATAACTTTATTTTCTGTTGGTTATTGCTGGGATTGAAAAATGCTATTGATTTTTAAAAGTTTTAAATTGATTCCCTTCACCAAACTATTATTTGTTCTAGTAATTTATCTGTTGAGTCATTTGAGCTTTCTAGATATACAATTGTGTTTTGGCCAAAACTACTTTGGTTTCTTCCTTCTAGTAGTCATATTTTATTACTTTCTGTCTTATGTTCTTATATTGGCTAAAGTCTTAAAAATTTTAAAAATGGTTGGTTGTAAAGTATCTGCTTTCTGTTAGTGGAATGTGTGTTTATCATCTGATGCATGGAAGTCTCGGTTAGGCTCAGGAAGATGGTTTGAATATACAGTCCCCTTTTAATGGTTGGAAGTGCTGATTGCATGAAAGTCATGCCGTAAAGTTGTGGAGGGCCCATAAATGGTGTTGTCATCTTTGTTAAGTTGAATCTTTTCTGGGTCTCAGTTTCCTCTTCTACAAGATGACCAAGTTGGTCTTTGTGATCTTTAAGATTCTTTCCAATGTGATAATGTGATTCTAGTTGGGCTATTCAGCTCCTTACACAGAAATTGAATATTCTTACTTAGATGTAATTTGAACAAGTTTATTTTGTTTATATATTTTTTGGCCAACTATAGATAAGAAACTAGGAATTATCATCATTTATTTTTTACCTTTCTCTTAACTCAAATAATTGAAGGCAGCTTATAGCAAGGATATAAATTTGTAATAAAATATAAAAATACAGAGGACCAAGTAGGGGAATAGAAACAAAAGTGGAGAAGAACAACAATACAAAGAGATGACGAATATGTTGACCATTAGGGCCAGCAGATGCGGGGTGTAGGCAGGTGGAGAGAGGTGGGGCCACTGACACAGGGAAGGAGTAGCTCTGCAGCCAGGGTGTGTTGCCTGCCCTCTCTGGCCATCATCCCTGGAGAAGGAGAGGGCCTTTGTCTCTTTAGTTGTCTTGCCTACAGATTCTTGTTGCTCTCCTCTTAAGACTGTGGCATCACTTTTACCCTGAAGCATTTCAAGATGAAATTCACATCCACAGTCCCTTTAAAAAAATAAAAAATGGTTTATTAGCTCAAATAACAAACTAAAACATTGAACTGCCCATATGCATGATGATGCCAAGAATGAGCATTGCTCTGTTCTGAAGTGCCCTTTGCCTTTTTTTCTACAAGCAGCGTGACAGCCCTACCCTTCCATGCCTCCTTTTCAGAGATCTCGCTGCTTGTTTCTGGGTATGTGGTCACCTAAGTGGATGCCTAGATTTCAGTTCACCAAATGTCACAGAAGCTACTGCATTTTGTGTCGTGACTTCAAAGCAAGAGGCATGTCTGTCTAAGTCTGAAACCATGTTTCAGAAAGATGTCTGCAGCTGCATCCTGAGGAGAGATTGGCTGTTGTGGGCAAAGACCTCATTCCCTGTACTCCCCATAAGAGGGGAGTATAGGGAACTCCTCTGTATAGGGGAATGAGGGAACTCCTCCTTCCCTATACTCACTGATCCCATCGCTGCACAGGAAAGGGGACATGGAAACAGAGACAGTAGAGGGCATAGGAGACATTACAGGACTAGAGAAGAAAGGACAGGGAGCTGTAACAGATCAAACTGACTTGAAGGAGGGCCCTGAGTAGATAACAAATCCCTCTTTTATGTTCAAGGTAGCTGCCTGGCCTCCTATGTCTCGGGTAACCTGTGGTGTCCTCTTGAATACACTCTACCTCCCTCTTCTGCTGGACTGAAAGGCGGTTCACTGGCAGTTAAGCTGGTGGTTTAGGGAGGAGGCAGCGAGTGGTCACAGAGGCAGCGCATCTCCTTGAAGCCTTCCTCTGTATTAAAGGATGTGTTGAACCAAATGACAAACTCTGCTCAAGAGTTTGTGCTTGGGGAGAGTAAGTGGACTTGGTCTGTATAACTGAAATTTATCCAGTATCCAATTCAGTGGAAAAACTATGCGCTTTGGAGTTAGATCTGGGCTTCTGATTCTTACCAGTACCACGTTTTTGCTATGTAACTGTAGAGCCTCATTTTCTTTTACTACAAAGTAATGTCAGTCTTGAATTATGATGACTAAATGAGATAATGTACATGAAGTGCCCAGTTAGTGACTCTAATAATAATAATAATGCCATTATTATTTTTAAATTTTTCATCTGTTCTTCCACCAGACCTTTTGCAAGAGATGTTAGTAAAAAGATAAGTGTCTTTTAGAGATGTTCTTCTTTGATCTGAGATAGAGGTGAAAAATCTTAAAGGCGAGCTGCTATTTTGCTGTTTGAAAAATATCAGAAAGACCCAGGAGTGTATAGATTGTAAAACTTCTAGCTTACCAGAGTATGTTTGACAGGGGTGTGACCTCACTCCCAGGTAAACTGATTTAAGAGAGGCATCTTGACTATACCAAAAATTAACTCCAGGACTCCTTTAAATAGCAATTTACCGACAGCTTCTCAGACACACATGTATGAAAGAGGTCCACATGCCCTTTGTTCAGAACAGGGAAAAGAGATTTAGAGAGGAAAGTAATTTCAGTTTAGTGTTTGAATTTTGTGTTTGAGAATAGCAGACAATTAAATGCTGTAAAGTGGTGCAGGAAAGTGGCTTGAACTTTAAGAATGTTCCTTTTCCTCCATTGTTCCACTTTACTCTGAGATTTTCACATTTATATTAATTATTTCTATAGTTCATATTAGGTTATACAGTAGAATCTGAATTTCAAATAAATGTCAAAATTAGAAAATAGGCCTATAATCTTTCACAGGCAACTATGAAGAAAATGGACTTTATGTTTTTGAAGCATTTTGTCATATGAAGAAGCACAGACCTTATTTTTCAAATACCTTGTCACCAAAATAACTAGAAAATCTCATTAAAGACTCTTCAGGGGCGCTGGGGGTTGTGGTAGGACGTGGTGGTGTGGAAGAGTGAGCAGTGGGCTGACAGTGCCTCACGAGCCTGGGTCCGATCCACCTGGAGCTGACTCCTGGGGATGGCCTGTTACCTGGAAGTCTCTTTCCTGGCTGGACCCAAGTTTCTGATCTGGAACCTCACGATATTAAACCAGTTGTTCTTCAGTGTCCTCTCCAGTATTCTAATTCTGTGAGTATATGTATGAGACACCACCCTGCATATTTTACCCAGCCATTCCTGAAAAAGATATGGGTGTTTTGTTACTCATTGAAGCCCATGGTGCTTATGTGGATAAAACTCATCGTCACCTCCAGCAATGATTTTCTGTGTGTGTGTGTGTGTGTTTTTCTTTGCATCGTTGGAGCCCTTAAAACTATTTTGAGTGAAGTGCTGGTTTATAACATATGTAAAAGAAGAGCAACTGTGATGTCATTAGGGCCTGTGCCCCACTTCCATAGAGTCCTAGGATTTGAAGACTAGACATATAGTATATAGTGTTGAACAAATATAAATAATCCCTGCCACTGTGGAGCTGGTTATCTAGTAAGGATACATAGACGTTAAGCAAATAAACACAAATGCTTTTATATTTATATCTGATGAAGTTCTTTTTATCCTTTAAAACTCACCTTAATTTGATATTTGAAAACCAGTCAATGTAATCCACCATATCAGCAAGCTAAAGAAAATGATATAATCATATCAGTTGATATAGAAAAAATATTTGACAAAATCCAATACTCATTCAAGATAAAAACTCTCAGCAAACTAGGAATAGAGGGGAACTTCCTCAACTTGATATAGGTCATCTATAAAAATCCTCCAGTTAACATCATAGTTAATACTAAAAGGCTGAATGCCTTCTCTCTAAGATTGGAAACAGGGAAAGGATGTCTGCTCTCAACACTCTTATTCAACATTGTGTTGGACATTCTAGCCACTTAATAAAGCAAGAAAAAGAAATAAAATGCATTCAAATTAGAAAGGAAGAAGCAAAACTATCCCTATTTGCAGATAATGTAATTCTCTGTGCAGAAAATTCCGAAGAATCTACCAAAACCAAAGCAAAACAAAAAACCCTCCTGAAACTAAAGAGTGAGTTCTGCAAGGTTGGAGGATATACGTCAACGAATAAGAATTCATTTTATTTCTGTATACTAGCAGTGAACCTGTGGGAACCAAAATTACAAACACAAAACTAGTTATAATCAATCTCAAGAAAATGAAATACTTAGGAATATATTTAAGAGAACATATATAGGGTCTATATGCTGAAGATGATAAAATGTTTATGAAATAAATCAAAGAAGACCTAAATAAATGAAGAATAGGGCTCAAGATTGGAAGACGCAACATAGTGAGGATTTCAGTTCTCCCTAAATTGATCCATATGTTTAATGCAATTACTATGAAAATCCAGCAAAGTTTTTTGTTTTCAGTAAAAAATGTCCTTGATGGAATAGTAAAAATTATTAATCTTATTAAACTTCAATCCTTGAGCTGTTGTCTTTTAAATTTCAATCCTTGCTCATTTGTACATATATATATATACAGACACATATATATATGTGTGTGTGTGTATAAAACATTTTAATTTTGGAACAGTTTTAGATTTCCAAAAAAATTGGGAAGGTAACACAAAGAGTTTCCATGTATCCCACATCCAGTGTTCTGTGTTATTAACATCTTACATTAGTATGGTATGTTTGTTACAACTAATGAACCAATCCCGATATGTTATTATTAACTAAATTAATTAGTTATTAACATTATTATTAATTAAAGTCCATACTTTACTTGGATTTCCTTTTTTTTAATATAAGTCCTTTTTCTGTTCCAGAATCCCATCCAGAATGCCACATTGTAATTAGTCATTTTGTCTTGAACTGTGACAGTTTGTTAGACTTTCCTTGTTTTTGATGACTGTGACAGTTTCAGGGAGTACCTGTCAGGTCTTTTGCAGAATGTTTCTCAATTGGGATTTGTGTGTTTTTTTCATGATTAGACTAGAGTGATGTGTTTTTTGGGAGAACAACCCCAGTGGTAGAGGGCCATTTTCATCACATCATATCATGGGTATATACTATCAACATAGCTTAACATTATAGATGTTGATTTTGATCACCTGGCTAAGGTAGTGTTTGCAGTTTTCTCCACTGTAAAGTGACTCTTTTATCCCCTTTTTCCCTACTGTACTCTTTGGACCAGCAAAGACTTTTGTAGAGAAGCTTTTTCTAAAGTTTATATGGAAAGACACAGGTCCTAAAATCGTTAAAATAATCTTGAAAAAGAATAAAGTCAGTGAGATCACTCTACCTGATATTAAAGCCTACTATAGCTACAGTAAACTCAGGCAGTGTGGTATTGGTGGAGGGGTAGACACAGAATAGAGAATCCAGAAAGAGCAATACAATGCCGGAAGGATAGCCTTTTTAAAAAGTGATACTGGAACAATTGGGCATCCATTGGCAAAACAATAAACCTTGGCCTAACCCTCACACCTTGTATAAAAATTAACTCAAAATGAATTATAGACTTAAATTTAAAAGGTAAAACTAAAAATCTTTTAGAAAAAATCATGGGGGAAAATTTTTGGAGTTCAGAGCTTGGCAAATAGTTCCTAGACTTGATACTCAGAGCAAGATCTGTAAGAGAAAAAATTGAGAAATTGGACCTCATCAAAATTACAGACTTTTACTCTGCTAATGATTCTGTTAAGGGGATGAAAAAAGCTACAAGACTGGGAGAAAATAATGGAAAACTACATATTTGATAAAGGACTAGCATGTAGAATATGTGCAGAACTCTCAGAAGTCAACAGTAAAGCAAACAAACACACAAACAAAAAAATAGTACAATTAGAAAATGGACAAAAACGTGAATGGGCATTTCACCAAAGGCCTTGACTTGGCAAATCCGCACATGAAAAGCTGTTCACCATCATTACCCACTAGGGAAATGCAAATTTAAACCACAATGATGTGTCACTTATCAGAATGGCTAAAATGGAAATCATGACAACTTCAAATACTGGTGAGGATATAAAGAAACTGGGTCCTTCATAAATTGTTGATGGGAAGTGAAAGATGTAGCAACTCTGGAAAATAGTTTGGCAGTTTCTTATAAAACTAAACATGCAACTACCATGTGACCCAGCAATTTCATTCTTGGGCATTTATCCCAGAGAAATGAAAAGATATGTTCACATAAAAATCTGTACATGAATGTTTATGGCAGCTTTTTTTGGTTTGGAATAGTCAAAATCCAGAAACACCCCAGATGTCCTTCAAAGGGTGAATGGTTAAACTATAGTACATCCATATCATGAATACTGGTCAGCAAAACAATGGAACAAAGTATTGATACAGCAACCTTAGTGAATCTCCAGAGAATTAAACTGAGTGAAAAGATGCAATCCTAAGCGGTTTCGTACCATGTGATACCATTTATATAACATTCTTGAAATTGTAAAATTATAGAAGTGGAGAACAGATTTACTAGTTGTCATTAGTAGTGACATGGTGGGAGGAGGGAAGTGAGTGTGGCTATGAAAGGGCAGCATGAGGGTTCCTTGTGGTGATGGAAATGTCCTGCATTTTGAATGCATCAGTGTCAATATCCTGGTTGTGATAGTGTACTATAGTTTTTCCAGATGTTATCATTGGGGGAAATTGGGTAAAGAGTCCATGGGATCTCTCTGTATTATTTATTACAACTGCATCTAAATCTATAATTATCTCAAAATTAAGAGTTTAATAAAAAAATCACCTTAAAAGATAATTTCTTTGGAGAGCTAGGTTGTCTTCTAGCCCTTTGTGTATTTGACATTTAGTCATTGACTCATTCAACATTTATTAGGTATCTACTTTCTGCCAAATTCCCTGCTAGGTTCTGAAAATACAGAGTGAGGACAAGTCTGGATATGTTACCTGCGCATTGGCTTCTTGTTGTTCCCCAGGATAGAAATCAAGAGAGACAACAGACGGGAGTAGAAAAGTAGAAGTTTATTAGCTTGTGCACAGGAGAGGCACAAGAGAGCTGGTGCAGAAGGGAAAGGGGCAGATCACTGGCTCTTTAGGGAGCGGGATTGGAGGGCTTTTGTTAGGCAAAGGCTGGGGAGGAGGGCCTTGTTATGCTTGCACCTGTGCTGTCATGTAGCATGCTACTACATGCGACGCATGGATCATTGGCAGCTTGTGGATGCTAGAGTGTGTGTGTGTAAGCCTGGGAAAGTCCCGAAAGTGCTGAGCATGGATCTTGGTGGTCTCGATCTGATTCTCCCAGCTTGTGGATTGGTTAGGGACCTTATCTTGTTAGGCCAGAGGCCTTGCACATGGCCCTGTTTCAGAGGCTGTTTCCTGTCTCAGATATAAATATTTGGGGTTCACTAGCATGTAAGTGGTAAGATATTAACCAGGGAGGATAATGTAGGTTCAGAGAGCATCAAGGTCGTAATGTTCGCTGTATTGTATTCAGTTCCACGTGGCTGTCTCTATCAGACTGTGAGCTTACATATAGGGACATCATTTATTCATCTTTGTGTTCCAAGTACCTGCCTTTGTAGCTGGCGTATATGAAGCACTTAATGGAAATATGCTGTATACTTGATTGATTGCATGAATAAGATGAGGTTCAGAACATGCTTACCCCCAAATATGGCACTTTTGCATATTGAAAATCATAAGCTGAAGGAATCTGAAAAAATGACAAAAGCAAGAAGGTCACTCTGACCACCCTGACCCCCAAACCCCTTCTTCCCTGAAAGCAGGAGATAAATCTCCCATGTGAAAGTTGCCTTCTCTGTACCAGGGGGGAGGAATACATTCTTATCACCAGAGATGGGGAATTTGGGGCCAAAAAATCTATACAAATAAACCTTGTTAAACTAATCCTTATCTCCTAGCTAGTTCTTTGCTATTTACTACCTATCAACTTTAAAATAAAATAGCCAGTTATTTTACCAACAAAATGAGTTTATTCAGGAATGGCAAAAGAATTGCAATTTGGGACATGCAAACTAGGGTGAACCACAAGCAAGTCCAGAGAACTAAGGAGGAGAACTTGCCTTTTTAGAGAAAAGGGAGGATTTTGGAGGGGCTGTTCTAAATGAAAGTTCAGAGTAAGAGTTCACGGTTGCAATGACTCCTTATTGGCTGAGCTGTGGTATATTCCATTGCCTCGACTTGTTGCTGGGCAAGAAGAAAGTCTTCCTTTCTCCTGCTGGAGTAGTAAAGTAGTAGGCAACTTCCTGTTGGAGATGCAAGGTAAGATCTCTCTCTGTTTGGGGTGATGATGAGTGGTAGGGCTTGAGAGCTCCTCTCCCCCTACAGGCCTTTCTGTCTCCAATTTTAGTTGAGGTTTTCTTTATTTATTTTCACATACCCAAATTAATTAAATTTTTAATTTTTATTTTAATTAATTTTCACAGTACTCCTTTGTCTCATTAATTCTTCACAAATTTATTATTTCTTCATCTAAAAGGTATTAAAGCTTCCTGCTCTGGTCACTTCTTCCAGTCTTTATTCTCTTGTGAAGGCTTCCATATACATGTAAGTATTTAACAAAATTTCTATACTTTTCTCTTGTTAATCTGTCTTTGTCAGTTTGATTTTCAGACCCAGCCAGGGACTCTAACAGGATTGAGGAAAACTTTTTCCTCCCCTATGTCAACGAAAATAATCCATAGCCAATCTATAAATGAAAATTTGAGAGAGTTTATTCTGAGCTAAAATCTGAGGACCATGGCCTGGGGACTTTCTTCCCGAAGGAAGAAAGGCCACCGAAGAAGTGAGGTATACAGAGTGGTTATATACCCCCAAACAGTATGTTTCACATATGATTGAAATGTCCCTCCCGCAATAGTCACAAGATTGCCCTGTCAGCACAGCGCTTGATGGACACAGCAGGTAGTGGGTCTGCTATCTTGGCGGGTGCAGCGGGAAGCAAGTCTATTGTCTCAAGCTGGGTGGTCACTGGTGAGCGCAGCAATCAGTTCCTAGCCTAAGGAAACATGCTTAATCCTTAAGGAAATGCCAACGCTGGGAGGGGGAGGGAAGTTACACCTTTATCTCAAGGGCCTTTGTTCTTGCCATAGGGAATGTCTAAAGCAGATATACAATGCAAGCTCAAAGGCCTTGGTCAGGCCCTTTGGGAAAGACAAGGTCAGGCCGAATTAGGTTTACACCAAATGGCTTCCTCATATACTCCAGTGTATCCTATTGGAGTCACCTGTAAATACATGCTTTAGTTTTTATGAGGGCAGTAAACTAATGACCAAATAAAAGAACTGGATAGGGAGATATAAAATTAGTTTTTTTAGATTGCAGTAGCATATTTTTTCACAGTACTATGAAACAGCTACTGTTTGGTGGATCTGAAATTTAGCAAATCCAGAAAAATCAACATCTCCAAAAAATATATTTCTGATATATTCCTTGTAATCGCTTACGGAAGATTTTCAGAAGTACCTTGACAGAGTATTGACAGAGATTAACCAATCCTGCACAGCCAACTACACTTCCCCTCTTCCCCCATTGCAGAAGCTCAGTGCATGAAAGCAGGGTAGGGGAAATCAGGTGGAATGCCATAGCCCTAAACTGCTGCTCATTTCTTTATATGCTCTTCTAGTAGTTTTTCTAGGATAAGATACACATAAATATATACAAAATAAAGGTAGTATCGTGTAAATATATAATTTTTTAGCTGCTTTGTCTATTTCATGACCATTGCCCAATGTCAAAAATTATTCTTGATTGCTGTCTTCTCTCACTTCATTATACCATATTTATTTCACAAGCCCCTTAAAGTTGGGCACTTCACCTGTTTCCAGGTGGGAATACTCACTTTTTCTTGTTTTGCCTTATTCAGTCATTTAGAGGCAGTACACTTTTGCAATCTTTATAAAAAGACAAGGACAGCATTTAGTCTAACAGACTAAATCTCTAGCAATAAAAATTTGAAAACAGTTTTTGTTTTTTTCCATTTTCATGGTGGCTCATTGACTACCGTGATGTTCTTTGAAGGTAAGTTTGATTTTTGGGAGGGAGCCTTAAAAAAAAGGTGCTTTTTCAGAAGATTAGCATTGATTTTTAAAATCTACAATAATTAATGTATGTAATGCCCAATCTGCTCAAGTATTTGCTTGCCACTGTGTTGGTGCTTCTGCTTTCTTTGGGTGAAGGAAGGTACAGGTGGGATCATGGAAGGAGCACTAGATGATGAGTAAAGGAGAATAGACGGCCTGGCCTATAGTTGGCCTGGTGTCTGCAGAGAAGGAGTCTCTGGGCCCTAGTATTCTCATCTCTTATGCGTCATGGTTGGTCTAGCTCATGTTCAGGTTCCCTTTGACTTTAAATCTTACATTTCTTTTGAAATGTAAACGCTTTCTTAGCTGGCCTCTGAGAGAGCCATCCTTTCTAATGTTGGAAAGTCTGAAAGAATGAAGTCCAAAGCAGCAGAAGAAACCAGGCTTTTGAGCTCTTCCTCTTTGCAGCTTTGTATTTTTTTTTAAGTGAATTCTTTTTTTTTCCTTTTTCTCCCCAAAGTCCCCCGGTACATAGCTGTGTATTTTTAGTTGTGGGTCCTTCCAGTTATGGCATGTGGGATGCCGCCTCAGTATGGCTTGATGATCGGTGCCATGTCTGTGCCCAGGATTCAAACCATTGAAACCCTGGGCCACTGAAGCGGAGTGCGCAAACTTAACCACTCGGCCACGGGGCTGGCCCCTAAGTGAATTCTTATAACAACAGTCATACACATGTATTCTAGTCTAAGCGATAAAATATTTTCCAAATCTCAATATGTTAACATCTCCATATTATCCAGAGATTAATTTTCTACCCAAATGGCGCACAGCTCAGGTCTGGGAATTAAAATCCTCTAAGAAGAAAAAATGGCCGTTTTAAACCTCTGTACCCAGCCTTGTTGATACTTAGTATTCAATTCTAATGAGCTTAGTTATTTTGCTGCAAACTCAGAGAGCATGGCAGAGCATCAGTACTATTAGGGTGGTGGTGAAGGACTGATGGCCAACTGAAATCAAAGAAAGAGACAACAAAATTCAAAACACTAAAACGTATGATTGCACAGAATAGCAACATCTTTTCCTAAAGGATGACTGTCGTCATTGAGAAAAGTTTAAATTTTGTTTATAGCCTCTGTTTAATAGTATAGTAACATTTCACAGTATTTCTATACCAGCTTTTACTGGCATCGGAATCACCTTGAAGGCTTGTTCAGGCACAGACTTCTGGCCCTGCCCTAGAATCCCTATTTCTTGGGTCTAGAATGGGGCCTGAGAGTCTATTTCTAACAGCTTTTCAGTTGACATTGATGTTGATGTTGCTGGTTCTGGGACCACACTTCAAGAACCACCATCCTATACTAAATTATTTTGTGTTGTTTAAAATAACATGTTTAAATTTCCTGGAAAAATTAACTTAAATGTAAAGCTTGTTCCTTACTACATGATTATTTCTAAAATTCTTCATCTTGTATTCCTTTAGTGGGAATTGAAAGCCTAAGGTCATGAAATTCTTTTGCTTTTAAATAATTCCCTTTCCATTCTCTCCTATAAGAGTCTGCTCTCAGTTTCCTCAATGTAGAGAAACTCCAAATATTTGTAGTTTTCCATTTCTGAATTTATTTGTGTCTGCTTTCATTCTTTCTTGTTCTTAATATTTTGTTGTCTTTTTACGACTTGAACTTAAAGCTTAATTTTACTTTTTTTGGATTATGAATACGTTTAATGCTATTTTCTCTGCGCATGAGTCGTGAAATTTTCTGTCTCCCTCCCTCTCTCCTTCCCTCCCTCCCTCTCTGTCTCTCTCTCTCTCACACACACACACTCACACACACACAGACACACACACGCATGCACACCAAAATTCAAAAAGTTATATGGTAAAAAAATAAGTTTTTCTCCCACCTTTGTCTCCCAGCCATTCAATTCCCTTTCTTGGAGCCATCTACTGTTATCAGTTTCTTGACATAGACACAATCCTTATTCACGGATTCTGTATTTATGAATTCACCTAATTGCTAAAATTTGTTTATAACCTCATAATACACTCTTGGGGTTTTCGAGATCATTTAAGGACATGTGCAGAGCATCAGAAAATTTGAGTCTCATCTGAGGTTGAACAAGGGACCCTCTGCTTTCTTGTTTCAGCTCAGACTGTAAACAAGTGTCCTTTTTGCTATTTAGTGCCATGTTTTTTGCATTTTTGTGCTTTCTGTTGATCATTTTCCTGTTTAAAATGGTCCCCAGTAGTACTGCTGAAGTGCTGTCTAGTGTTTCTAAGTGCAAGAAGGCTGTGATGTGCCTTATGGAGCAAATATGTGTTAGATAAACTTCCTTCAGGCTTGAGTTACACTGCTGTTGGTTGTGAGTTCAATGTTAATGAATCAAAAGTATGTATTAAATAGAGTGTCTTTAAACAGAAATGTGCATAAAATAAGACTGTGTGTTCATTAGTTGACAAAAATGACCAGCGGTTCTCAGCAAATTAACTCTGTATTTCCTTTAGGAGCAATGGTTCAGTGTTCACTAATTCAGTGTTCGCAAAGATGTTATAGATCATAACTGCCATGAATAATGAGAATTGACTGTGTATTATTTTCATTTCCTAAATATTTTGCAATTTCAATTAAGTGTTTTCACGTACTAGCTAATCCTCACAGCTTACAAAGCTTAGGAAAATGCAGAACTGTCTTTTTTATGGGAGAATTTTAGTAGAGAGCACAGTATGATCAGGACTGATTGGGCTGATAGAACCATGATATGTGGGCCTAAGTTTCATTCTTCTGCCATCTTGCCACTAAGTTCAGAATATGCTTTAGCATGCACTTAACAACCTCCTCTGAATTAAGAATTGAAGACTGTTGTTTGATTTCTATCCTTGTAAATGACTTGCTTAATGAACTTGAGTGCTATGCTTTGGTTTTCAGTCTACTTTATCATTACATCTGCTATGGGGAGAGGATGAAGCAATGGAAATGTCATTATGAGTTGATGAATGATGTCTTTTCTCAGCGAAACAGTGATGTGAAAATATATAACATAGATGTTTGTAGTGGGGTTACTCCTTTTGACTGGGAAAAACATTCCTTTTCAGGACAAAACCATTGTCCCTGTCCTCAAGTAGTTTAAGATTCGGTAGATGGACTAGCATCCTAACTGTTGAGTGCAGGGAGTGTTTTATGTGCGTGAGTGTAGTGTGTATAGGAAGCAGTTGGTAAGAAAGAAGAGAGGGGTCAGTTCTATGTGAGGAGAATTGGGAGGATACGACACGGTTTCATAGAGATAAAACATCTCTGAACTCATGAATCACGTCAATGGGATGGTGTGTTTCAATTTGAAAAGAAAATTCACAAGGAACTTGTCAGGACTGTACCTATTGAAAAAGCAAGGTAGGCCAGTAATTATCAGGAGAGGGCAAGCAATAGAAATGGCAGAGGCAAGAGGCTTGAATCCTGATGCTGCCATTCAGTACTTTGTCAGTAGGCATGACTGGACAGATTGTCTTTCATAGTGTTGTCATGAGGATTAAATGAAATAAACAATAAAAAGAAGAATAAGGAAAGGCTTTAGAGAGGAGGTGATATTACATCACCATTTGTAGATAGAGAACCATTTCAGGCTGTTAACCTCTACTTATTAATTGTGGAACTAAAGACTGGCAAATTCTTTGTGTGTTATCATTTACTCTTTCCTCCACTAGAGCCAAGACTCCAGGATTTTATATGCAGCAACTTTATTTGGAGACTCTTAGATAAAATCGGTTTATTTAGAATGTTTAGGAGAAAATAATTTTTAACCTGGAGGCTATTTCTTCTATGTAACAGTAATATTTCTAATTGCCTAAAATAGTTTTTAATATGCAGTTTAGTGAGTTGATTTAAAACAAGTTTTAATTTTACTTGCCGTAGCCATTCTGCTTGCTAAATTATTTCTGGGTGAGAACTTTATTTTTTTTCACTAGCTGAATATTTTTTGAGACTGTTAGGTACCTGTACATAAGTATGATTATTATACACTTATTTTAAATGCTGAATTTCGTGGATAATTAACTATGTTGTCATTCTCTATAGAATATGTAGAACTACAATAAATACTTTCATTAAAAACAAAACTGATAACTAGTCAGTTGATCTAAGTGAAGATTAGCTAGCAGTTTTGATGTTTCACTTGACTTTGATGAGATGCTGCAGAGCATAAAGGATGAGTTTGGTACTTTTGTTTTATAGTGTGTGTGTCTAATTTTTACATGCTTTGAAAGGATTTGTTTCCCTGGCATACTTAGGAAATATTCATACTAAGATATGGGTAACATGAACTTAATTTTAACTGATGATACTTTTCTTAAGTGAAAAATAGTGACAGAGTGGTTGGGAGTCCACCTGCAATTCCAAATATGGTGATATCTTTAGACACTTATTAATCAATCTTCAAATTAATTTTGCAGGGTCTTTGGTCTGCAGTCATTCCCTCGTGCATTTGTTTAATTGCAGATTTTAACCTTTTGACTTAGGGCAGCAGAACTGATTTCTCTTGGAACTGAGTAGATGATTTTGTTTTCAAAAGCCTTTAAAAATTGTATTTTTCCATTTATTTTTGTGTCCATCATAAGATAGTTTTCTCTTGAGTACTCCTTTATTCTTGAATAATTAAGAAGATCCCAGTGTGACAGACATTTTCAAATCTCCCATTCTTGAAAATATGGCATTTATTAGCAGAGAATGGTATTGATAGTCATTTCTCAACTGAAGTATAGTGATGAAAAGACATCTCTTCTGAATGGGAATATGGCATTGTAGATTCAGATAATGGTTGTGTTTAGAATTGCTTTCCCTGCTCCTTTTTCCCCCCTTAGACTTAATTTTAATAAAAGACATTATCTACACAAAAAGTAACTATTACAAAAGAAGACTGAAGTGTCAAGGGATTCCTCGGTCTCTCTGATCTGTATGCCCTGGCACTGTCTCTCATCGGGCTGCCCTCCATGTGCAGCTGCCAGGTTCTTGCATAATTGTCTTGACAAATGGCATACGCTTTAATACTGCAACTGGGCCTGTGCCAACCCATGGAAGCCATGTGCCCCAGGCAGCAAAATCCAGTGCCAATTTCTTGCTGGTAGATTTAAGCCATACCTTAAACACATTGTTGAAACCAATGAGGGATAAATAAATAGTCATTTGAGGTAAAAATCACTTATATGTACCCATGCAAGGTAAGAGCATTTGTGAATGGTAAGGGGCTGCTGATGTTTCTGAATGTAGACACTCTTATGTGCTGGAGCTACAGCTTCCTGCCTTGGGGGCTTCCATTTTGTTCCTTATATGCTCCAGAATCAATCCAAAAAACACGTTGCATGAATCCTTAGAGAAAAGAGTATTCACTTTATTCTCTTCAATGCTGTTAAAGTGCCCAAGGTAGAAAAGTGAGGTTGTTGTTATCAATGCCTACAGTCATTTCTAGAGATTAGGGACACCAGATGCTGTGAAAAATAATAATTGTTTCTAAATGGACAAAACTCAAGGAAAGAGTGTGGAATGCTCTTAGTCCAACTGTGTGTTAAAATGTTCTCCCAGGCAGTTCATATTACTGCAGGTTAGTGATTTTAAAACACAGTGTCCATTTGACCCTATGTTGGTTATTTTCTAGTGGGAGAGATGTACATGTCCACAGATAATTACAAGTAGGTTAATTTGGCATGAAAGATCTGGATATTTCTGTTTGAAACATCTAGATTATTTATATTAATTTCAACCAAGCCAGCAGGAGGTAAGGTTTCCTGGTGCCCAGTTAGTTCCACAGTTTGTAGAAACAGTATCTTCTCCCTTCTGCACATCCACACTGGACTCTTGGTGACATTATCCTTTGTGTATTACACAAAAACTGTCCCAGAATAACGCCCTAGTTATTCTCTGAGGTGGACCCATCTCTAGATAACATGTGGCCTTCTCTTCATGACTGACTTCATTTGCATGTGGCCTTTTTCATTCTAGTCTCACTCTTAGGAGGAAAGAGCTCTGGCTGGGGTAACCAGGACCAGGACCTGGGCTTGTTGAGTTTAATTTGTAAGACTTTGTCCTATTTGACCAAGTTTCAACTGTGTTCTTTGTTTTTCTGACTCCTTCAGTTTAGGTAATGTAAATGTTCTGTAACCTAATCTTCTCAGTTTCTCTAAAATGTATAAATGTACTGATTATAGATTTTCCTGAATTCAGAACAGACTTCTACTAACATAACATATTTTATTTCTCCAATGTATTAAGTTAAATTTCCCCCCTCATCAATGTCACCTATGAGATACGTGAAATGAAACCACTTTAATTGAATGCAATTACTGTTTTTCTTGTAATTAAAATTCTAATACATCTATTAATGTACCTATGTTAACATATCAGACTTAAAGAAATGCTATTAATGGAAGGACCCAAAATCCTGGGATCATTCCCCAAGACATAGGTTCCTGAGAACTGAAACATGGTGTGTGTCCTGGGAAGGAAGTTAAGAGGAGGCAGGAAAGGTAGTTTGGCATTGGGCTGTAAATTAATCTACACTTAATATTGTGGACTGTTAAGGGTTTGACAGCAGAGAAGTGACATAGTTACGTCTGTGTTTTAGAGGGACCTCGTTGAATGTACAGTGTGGGATGGAGGTGAAAGTGGAAAAGCTAAGAGAAGGGACCAGATTAGGGGCGAGCTGCTCAACTGAAATGGTAGGATTAGGACCAAGGGAAGTCTGGGCCCACAATCTCTTGTTTGCAATTCCAAAATCTGAAAAAGCTCTGAAAACTGAAATCCTTTTCATAAATGTGGTGGCAAAACTGATTGGTCAGTAAAATCTTGGTTTTATATGTGAATTATTTCACTGCTGGTACTGGTTATGCTGATCTCTGTTGTTTCCTGATACTTTGTTGGTTTTTTGTGTGTGACTTTGAACTTAATTGCTCTTAGGAAATGTAAAAGAAGAGTTAGAGACAGCCCTGTGGGTAACTGTCAAAAGACCTGAAAGCATCTATTATTATCAATAACACATAAAATAGAATTATTATAAACCTGATTATGTTATGTTTGTGAAGTATGTTATATATGTGGGAGCCCCACCATGTACAACCTAGAGAAACAGAAAGACAAGTTGTGGAATTTTTACAGGGATAGTGATGACCAAGTACTAGTAACAAATAGGGAAATGTTACATAGCCAAAAGAAGTGCAGATGTGACTATGCATTAATAGATTGGATTGGACAGTGAAGAACTGAAAGTATGCCACTGACTGGTTTATTGTTTATGAAATAACTTAGAATATACCACAAAAAACTGACCATCAAAGGTAAGTATAAATATTCGGAGACTGGCTGCAGAAATTTAAAAAGCTTCATGGTGTACAGTATCTGAAAGCCTATCGTGAAAAGCTTTGTTCATCAAAAGCTAGTTTGAAAATCACATTGATGAATTTGCTAAGGTGATATTCATTGAAAACCCTAGTCCTCAATAGACTTTCAGTGTAGATGAAATAGCATTGTACTGGGATTAGGTTTCTAGAAAACAATAAGGATGACCAATGAGAAGACATCACCTGGTTTTAAGGATGCTAACCATTGGGCAGCTCTTCTTGGATATGCCAGTCCTGCAAGCACACTGAAGATAAAGTTGGTAGACAGTGGGGGGAACCCTACTTAAATGTGTTTGTAAGATACATGCAATTTAGTTAGGCATTATTTATATAAGAAAGCAGAGGTGACCAGAGAAATATTTTCTGACTAGTTCAATACTCTATGTACGAACAATACTAGCTCACTAATGATAAGCTGGAGTGGAAGAAAAGTGAGAGTTTTTTCCTATACAACTCTTCCACACAGCCTTACTTTTCAACTTCTTGTGAAAAATAATGTTTTTGACTTTTGCCTAACCAATGACATCTGTAATTGAGCCTGATGACCAAGGAATTTTATGCTCCCTGAAGAACAAGTATACACATATTAAAAAATAGAACAAACTGCATGCTTGCTGTAGTTAATAGATTCCTCAGGTTCCAAAATCTTCTGAAAGAACTCAGCCTTAAATATGCTATTTATTACAGTTGCTAATGCTTCAAATGAGGTTGATAAACACTAACAAGTGCTTGGCACTGACCTTGGATTACAATGATGTTTGAAAGTGAACCTGCAAAGAAGACATTGAGGGACTGCATATCACTAATGAAAAGATTATGTCACACTTCTTATGCCAGAAGTTGATCAGCCAGATCGGTAAATAAGTTGAATAAATGCTGAATTTGATAATGTTGTACCTTTTGTGTATTCCTTGAATGATAGGGAAATTGCTGGCATGATATTAAATTCAGAAAGACGTGAGGAGAGTAGTGATGATGATGGTGACATGAATGCAGATGTGATAATGTGATTTATAATAAGAAATATACATTTGGTATTCATCCATTGTTCCTAGCACATAGCTCCTGAAACCCTTGTAATTTCTTATATAAGAGCCATAGGGAGATCTTTTGTTATAATGTTCAGTTTTGTTCCCTGTTCCCAAAATAACTCCAGAGCCATAAGCAAAATAGATATCTTTTGTTATTTGTATAACAAGCCCTTTTCTACCATAGCTGAGTTTATGTTAATAAGATGATTTGTGGCAAGCCCCTAGATAACTTGGGGATGGGGACTGGTTGCCAGGGGAACCACCCAGAACTTTGGGGGCAGGAAAGAAAGGTTGGAAATTGAATTCAGTTACGAATGGCCAATAATTTTATCAATCATGCCTCTAATGAAGCCTCCGTAAAAACCCAAAAGGACATGGTTCAGAGAGTTTCAGGGTTGATGAACACTTGGAGGTGCTGGGAGGGTAGTGTGCCCAGAGAGGGCATGGAAGTTCTCTGCTCCTTCCCCATACCTTGCTCTATGCATCTCTTCTATCTAGTTGTTCCTGAGTTATATCTTTTTATAATAAACCAGTAATATAGTAAGTAAAATGTTTTCCCGAGGTCTGTGAGCTATTCTAGCAAATCAATTGAACCCGAGGAGGGAACTTCTGATTTATAGCCTGTAGATCACCTGGACATTCTGTTGACATCTGAAGTGGGGAGAGAGGGCAGTCTTGTGGGACTGAGCCCTTAACCAGTGGAATCTAAGCTTTCTCCAGGTAGGTAATGTCAGAATTGAGTTAAATTGTAGGACACCCAGCTGATGTCTGCAGGGAATAGGAGAATTGCTTGGTGGCGTTGGAAAACACACATCAGAGCAGGTGAAAAATCCCTGTAAACACTCTAGTGAAGAATGTGCCATCAGTTAATTCTGGCCTGAACAGTGAGTGTGCAGTGGTAATAGTGAGGAAGGGGTGACTCAGCGGAAGAGAGCCTGCTTGGACAGAAGCCCATGTTAAAGAGACGTGAGACTGGAACAAGCCTTTTTACAGGTTGTGTAGCAGGCTAGCCCCTTGTTAGGTGTCCAGATTGAGGCTGGTGAGAGCATCCTCTGGCAGCCCCCTGTAATGAGCTGCGTATATAGCATAGCTGTTAGCTTTGTTTGAACTAAGTTTCAGTGAATATTTTCCTTAGACATAAGAAATATTTTTTTCTTACTAAAGTACAATGTAACATTTTAGCTTTAATCTGTATTAAAGACTTCCTTAATGGGGTATAAGTGAGAAACATTTATTTGGTATAGGATCCAGTATTATCAATTTCTGAGAAAGTATGAATGTCTCGGGAAAACAGCATTGAGTGATTGGCATTGTGCTTTGGCAGTTGATTTATAGCTAGGGAAAGAAAATTGGAAAGGCAAAGAAGTTTTTTGTATGCCAAGCATTCCACCTGCATTGTTATCAAAAAATAATTGCTTAGCTCGTCACTGAATGCAGTTAATTAAACTGTCTATGGCAATGTTATGTTTATACTGGCATGTATTCTTGATATAAGTGGGTTTAATACAGGCCATTAAAATGGCTAGAGCTCAACTTGACAGATATTTTTAAATAACTTTTTCTTGTAATAATAAATCAGTTATTTCAAAATCAAAATTTAATTAACAATATAATGTCTATTTAGAAAACTTAGAAATATAAAAGTAGAAAATAAGGACCAGGGATAATAGCTATTAAATCTTGCATGGTTCTTCCAGGGTTTCTAAATAAAATATGCATGTATTTATAGGTAGGTATATACTTACATCATTAAGATCATATCATACATACAATTTTATATCCTATTTATCACTTTATAAGTATATAGTTATATCATTAAAACTCTGCTACCGTTATGCTTTATGACTGCGTAATATTTTATTGTGTGGTTCTACTGCAGTTTGCTTAATCATTCCCTTGTTGGGAGATGTTTATGTGGTTTGTAATGTTTTTCTGTTGTAAATAATACTGTAATGGAACTTATTCGTGTTTAAGTTCTGTCTTCATTTACATTATTTCCTTGTGATAAATTCCTAGAAGGGTAATCACCCTATCAAATGGTCCGAAGTTTTAAGTCTCTTGGCAGTTCTGAATTCCTTTCTAGGAAGGTTGTACCAGTAATACTCCCATCAGCAACCTAGGGAACTAACCGCCTTCTTAAAGACATTTCTTTGTATTCATGCTACTCAGCAACAACAAAAACATCCTCTTGCCTTGCCCTTTTATGAGTAAAAGTTAATGGAAGTTAGCCATTTCCCCACTGTTATTTAGTAGAGTAAAATGTGTAAACTCTGTTTTCTGAGCCACGCTTCATTTTTCTTGGTGGAAACTGATTAAGTACTGCATCTGGAGGTTGATGGAATGTGCTTGATCTCCTTTGTGTGGTTGTGACCACATGTGAGTAATGTTTGCTTGTCATAGGCCTGTCCCGTCAGCTAATTGTGCTTTAGAGAAATTACCACTCCAGTAGAGTTCATGTTCTGCTGTACACACAGGACTGAGAGAGGCTGAAAGGAAAGACTGTGTAAACTGTTAGATTCTAACGCCTTCATTCTACCAGCAAACATTTATTCAGTGTTCTGCCAGTTCTAGTCACTGTGCTAGGTTTATGTGGTGAAGCAAGTTTATAGTATTCTCACTATGGCCTTTTGAACAACTGAACGAATCCAGGTGTAATCCATGCTCCTTTAACAGGATGCCTCCGATACCTTTTTATTTTCATCTGTTTATCAATTTAATTTTTAAAATAAAAATCATATATTTAATGTATGCAGTATGATGATTTGACACATAGATTCATAGTGAAATGATTTCTACAGTTGATTAATATTTCTTTTCACATAGTTACCATTTTTATATGTGTGATGAGAGTACCTGAAATCTACTCTCTTAGCATATTTCCAGTATTTAATACTGTATTGTTAACTATAGTCATCATTCCTGTACATTCGATCTCTAGGCTTATTCACCCTATATGACTGCAACTTTGTGCCCCTTGACCAGCATCCCCCCATTTCCCCTACCTCCTTGAGGACCACTAGTAACCACATTTTAACTCTCTGCGTCTGTGTGTTTGACCTTTTTAGATTTCACATATAAGCGAGATCTTGACTTGACTTAACTTGAAATAGAAAGAACATTTACCTGGGAATCAGGCTGCTGAGTTCTGTTATCACCTCTGACTGTGATTGATTGGCTGTACATCTTTAGGAATACAGCTAATCTGTGACTTGGTTTCCTTATCTATAAAATGTGAGCTTTGAACTAAATGATGCCTCTGGTCCTTTCTGGTTTTCTCAAATTTTCTTATTCTGCTAAGGGTGGAATATCTCCGTCTATTTCTATAAAAGCTGAAATCCACACAAAATGTTAGAAGCCAGTTTGTATGTTGAGATACAATCTCAGGAATCAGTTTTGATTTTTTCAGGTACAGAATTCCCATTATTCTTATGTGAGCATCTAGATCTGCCCTGTCCAATATGGTAGTACTAGTCACATGTGGCAATTTTAATTAAAATTAATAAAATTAAATAAAATTAAAATTAAGTCCCTCAGTTGCACTGACCACATTTCAAATACTCAGTAGCCACATGTGGCCACAGTATTTGACAGTGCAGGTACAGGACATTTCCGTCATTGCAGAAAGTTCTGTTGGATGGCATGGAACATTGCTTTTTGGTCAGAATAAGCTCTGGTTTAGTAAATAAGGATAAAATTTGCCACAAAAGAGGCTGTAAAAAGGGATCCAATATCTATTTAAAGTGTACCCCTTAGGGTACTCTAGAACTGCTTTTCCCCCTCATTTAGTTCCATTGTCACTTTTTCAGGAAAACTTTTCTGTCCTACTCAGAACATAGGACTAAGTACATTGCTTTTGACACTTGAAGAAAATGAACTTAAACCTTACTCACCTAGGATTTCAGTGTTAGAAGTGTTGAAGCTTCACTATATAATTTTGCTTTAAAAATAGTTGTTTTTACAGAATTTCAGTTTGGGATGATAGAAAAGGACCAGAGTTGGATGGTGGTGATGGTTGCACAGCATTGTGAATATGCTAAATGCCACTAAACTATACACTTAAAAATGATACATTTTATGTTATGTAATTTTACCGTATAAAAAATACTTGTTCCAATTAGTAGGAAAAAGAGTGTCAGGGTAGTATCACAATAAAGTTGAGTATATTGTACTTGTATTTTAGGAGGAAGAGTAGAGGATCCAGTTCTGTCATGTGTTTCTCAGGTTGAGTTTGCCAGGAATTAAATTTTGAGATGGAAGATTAGCACACAGGACACTTATTAATTATGTGTGTTGCTGATCGTGGCATCAGCACCTGTGAGGGACTGGAAAGAAGCAGGATTGGGCAGAGGAAGAAGTTGAGCTTTGACGTAGTCCCAGTGAAGATCTCAGCCAGCTGTTTGGGGGCCCGTCAGCCAGGCTTGTCCCGAATTATACCCCCGCAATGATGGGTGCAGGCTGCCCCTGGAAGGATGTGTGACTCTGGGCAAGGCAGCTTTCTTTAGGCGAGGCTATTCTCCAGAAGGGCTGAAACCTGAGGGGCATCTCTGGGCAAATGAGTCGTTTATTCCTGAGTAGAGATTTGTGTGGTGCTGCAGTTACTCATGACAGTAACAATGTCAAGCCAGAAATCTTTTTTCTAATGGTCCACATTTATGCACTATGTAAATAGAGGACCAGAAAGTAGGAGAAAAAGGGCTCTCATAGTATTAGGTAATTCATACAGCTACCAATATCCAAGGACATAAGAAAGGGCAGGCTCCACTCAGATTTTTTCTTCTCTTCGTTTGGGTTTATTATTTGTAATTGTTTATCTTTTTCTATAAATGTGAACTTATATAATAGCTATAAGTAAAATGTCATTTAGAGTGCCATGGTAATTTTTTATGTCCTGTGATCTTTAATTTGTCGAAGTAGCTTAAAATACTGTACGTTTGCATAATTTGGAATAACCAAAGAAAGAAGGAAAATATGATGAAGTGAATTAGCCCATACTGAACAGTGGGAGAAACCACCCCCCTTATCTTCACTTTTATCATCAACAAACAACATAGTGAGCACTTTTTTTAGGATAATGAGGCACTCAGTCTAAGGCCAGCAGGATGATTTTTACCTCCTTTTGACTTTTGTGTGGGAATGTATCTAGAAAAAAATCAGCACAAACTTACCTGAATAGCCTTTTAAAAAGAGTCTTGGCCAGAGCAGACATTTCGAAATGTCCTTGTAAATAAATTAGAAGGAAAAAAATTCGTTACGGGTTTCAGTAATGTTGACTATATCAAGCATATTATTATTATTATTATTATTTTAAAGATTTTATTTTTCCTTTTTCTCCCAAAGTCCCCCAGTACATAGTTGTATATTTTAGTTGTGGGTCCTTGTAGTTGTGTCATGTGGGATGCCGCCTCAGCATGGCCCGACGAGTGGTGCCATGTCCACGCCTGGGATTCAAACCAGGGAAACCCTGGGCTATGGAAGCAGAGCTCGCGAACTTAACCGCTCAGCCACGGGGCCGGCCCCCTCCAGCATATTATTTTTAAGTCATGATAGAGTGAGAGGTACATAGAATTCCTTATAGAGCAAATACATGGCATTTATATATTCATTTTATAGGACTAAAACATTTTACCAATGACTGAAGAGATGCTTATTTACACTTTTGTTTTTGTGCCTCTTTTGACTCTGTCTTATTTCTTTTTAGGGGGGCTTAGAACAGAGTGAAAGGTCATGGAATTTTAAAGTTAGGAGACAAGGATTTGAGGCTCATATCTGCTACTATTACCCGTGAGAATTGAATTATGTCATTTATGAACCAATATTTCTTTATATGTGAATTGTGACTAATAATTGTATGTATCTCAGGAGGTATTATGGAAGTCAGTAATAAAATGCATGTGAAATTATTTTATAAAATTACTCTTTTATTATGAATATTTTTCAAAAGATAATGGTAACTTCTTGATCATGAGCTGTACTGTTTTTCCTATGGGAAATACCGACTTTAAGATGATTGGTTGAACTAAAAGGTGGGCCTAACATTCAGTTAGGAAGGCTCTCAGGGCTCAAGGGACTGGAGTGACATAGGCTAAAACTGAGGCTGGGTCAGGATGATAGATTATCTGGTATTAAAGAATATTCAAATCAATTTACTTACCTTACAGCCACCAGAGCCCTCGGTTGGTGACTTCCTTGGACTCCTCCCAGAATGTATATTAACATTCTTTTTTGGTTAATATCCTTTGAGTCTATCTAGAAAAAGTCTTCTAGTGACTGCTCTCTGCTGTTAGGTTGTTCCTAGATGACAGGTCACCAATTAATATACTTGTTTTTGGTTGACTCATTAGTTTCCAGTCACCCTATCAATCATCTTTGTTCCTCTAGCGTTTCCTATGCATTCTGAGCTCACACTTTCTCTAAATAGGCTTCCTATTTCCGTTTTAAATTTCTCATATTTCTCTTAATTTTTATGTTCTACAAATAACTTTTAAGTGGATTTCTCTTAATTTCATGCATAGTGCCTTCCCTTGACCCTTTAATATTCATAACTTTTCATTCTAAACTTTAGCATCCCTCTTTGAAAAAAAGATCACATTTACTTGGCGAATATTGAGATTGTACACAATACTTTATAAATCTACAGCTTTTCTCGGGAGATTAAGACCATCTTATTCAAAGTTCCCTTGACTTCCCTTCCTTCAATCTCAGAAGTTTTTAATATTTTTATCCATTCTCTCATTGATACCCTCCTTCATTTCTACATGTTCCATTCATTTCTTCACCCATTATGGTCTGACTTCTGTCCTCGCCCAGCCATTGAAATTTTCCTGTTGATGGTCATCTTGTCAAATAGTTCTTTACTTTGACTGCCCCTTACCTAACCCTCTGTTATGTTTGATCCTGTTGATCAATTTTCTTTCCATCCTTTTCTGTTTTTTGTCTTTCCATTCTTCCCTCGTCTTCTACACCAGGGTCAGTGTAGACTCTGGGTAAACAAAGATTTATATAAGAGAGGCGGGGGTGTGTGTGTGTGTGTGTGTGTGTGCGCACGCGCGCTATTCTCAAGAACCACATAGTTCAACAGGAAGACAGACAAATAATAATAAACAGCATGGTAAGAATTGTATATACGGTGGCATTTGAGTTCAGAAAAGACGTTGATTTCCATCTAGAAACTCTCTGTCCTTGGCTTCTGTCTTACTGTACCCTTTGGTTCTCTTCTGGCTTACTCTTTATGTACCCTTCCCTTAAATAGTACAACTTCCAAGAGCTCTGTTTTTTGCCCATTTCTAATTTTACTCTTACCTTCCTATGGGTTCTTATGTACCTTTATGATGTTAAGTCTTTCCTCTATACAAATAACTCCCAAGGTTTCGACCACTAAATTCTTACCTCATTTCCAAACCCATGTCTCAAACTGAATCCTAGAAATTATAACATGGCTGTCTCACCCATACTTAATTTCAACATGTCCAAAGCTGTTTTTCTTTCCAACCGTAAACACACATATGAAAATCATTTGAACAAACAAAAAAATTCATCCTGTATTCTCTGTCTTAGTGAATGAATTTCTTGTTTTCTCTGTTACCTAGTCTCTAGAAGTCTCTGGGTCATTTTTAACTCTTAATTCAACTCATCTTATTTCTTACCTACTGGGTAGTGAGTTAAGTATAGTATGAACAGGATCTAGTTTAATTCTTTCACTTATGAGGTGGGTATTATTTTCTGTATTCTATACATGAGAAACTTGAGGGCCAGAAATGTCAAATAATGTGTCCGAGGACAATACACAGTGCCTAAGTGGCTGACTTAGGGTCAAACCCACATGGATATCTCTGCAAAGTATGGTCTTTGTCCATGACTGTTGTATTGACTCTTCTCATGGTTCTCAGGGTCTCTTATATACCAATGTTAGCACATTTAATATCCACATTTGTACTTTTATTACTTTTAATGTCTCTGTAATCTATGTGTATTTGTAACTAGGAAGATTTTCTTAATAGTGTGGAAGAACTTTTCAATGAATTAAGTTGAAACAGGGCTCAGCAAACTTTTTCTGTAAAGGACAAGATAATAAGTATTTTAGGCATTGTGAACCATATAGTCTCTGTGGCTATTCAACTATTCAACTATTCTTTGTAGTGGAAAAGCCACCACAGACAGTGTGTAAACAAATGGGCATTGCTAGGTTCCACTGAAACTTTATTTACAAAAACAGGACATGGGCAGATTTGGCCCTGGGGTCCTGAGTTAAATGGTTGTTTCACTTCCACCATCTAAGCTAACATGTTTTATTTGATTTATTCATTCATGTATTCATTTATGTGTTTAAGATGCATTGATAGATAATCTAAATTACTCAGATAAGATAGACATTAAGGTAGATAATTGAAGATATGTAACTTGAATTTAACAGTCTTGGGTCTGTTTTGATTGAGAAGTAATTGAATTGCTCAGAGTTCTGAACTTTGTCCATGGCTAGGTATATGAGTTTTTGTAAGTTACATGATTTATTTGAGCCTTAGTTTCTTTGTAAATTGGTAAGAATAATACCTACCTCACAGACTTCTTGAAAGGATGAAATGGAATACTACTATACCAATAGAAGTATGACTGTCATTGGTGGTGTTATCTTCCTGGGTCTCCTGTATTTTCCAGATGAACCATTTCTTATTGAGAAACTTGACAAAGGCAAATAGAAAGGAATTTACTTTTCAGATGGAAGTGGGAAAGCTATCATAGTCATTATTCTTTCTCTGTAAAAGATGATAATAGAAAAAACAAGTAATTGTTTGGGGTGGGGAGAGATGACAGTGAGGAATATTATGTGCGGGAGCTAAGTGGATGGATAAGAAGTCTGAAAATGAGGACAAGAAAATGAAACTTTCTTCAGCAAGCTAGGGGTGGGGTGAGGAGAGCAAAGCGGGAATGTGAGGATGGGGCACATCTGTGGGAACAGAGCCTAGAAGTGGGTTTGGATGTGTGCAGAGCTGGGAATTCAGAAGCATAGGGTAGTCAGCAACCCATGAAGAACTGCATCCAAAGCAGCTTTCCCAGAAGAATTCTGAACTTTGTATGACAGCACCTGCCTTTGGAAGGAAGAAGTGCTTTCTTGTGTCTTGTCAAGGGTGCCGAGCTGGGTAGCTAACAACCTAACTTTGTGGCTTATGCTACAATGTATAAGGCGGCATGTGCATATTTAAAATTTATATCTACTGCAGTGACAAGTCACTGGACACTGTAGGTGGGAAGACAGATTTCTGTTGAAGCTGATCCAAAATCACTTTTCGGAACAGCTCTGACAAAAGAGTGCCATAAATGAGTAAATCCAGAGAGTTGCTGAGTATCTTTGAAAACTCACATGGAGGCAGTCTCAGAGGTGCTGTGCACAAGCTTCTAATAAGCGATCACACACACACACAATAATTTAACCTGCAGTGAGATATTGTGAGGTCCATTTATTTATTTTTTTTGAGGAAGATTAGCCCTGAGCTCACATCTGCTGCCAATCCTCCTCTTTTTGCTGAGGAAGACTGGCCCTGAGCTAACATCCATGCCCATCTTCCTTTACTTTATATGTGGGACTTTATATATGCCTGCCACAGCATGGCTTGACAAGCGGTGCGTAGGTCCCCACCCCGGATCCAAACCAGCAAACCCCAGGTTGCTGAAGCAGAATGTGCAAACTTAGCTGCTGTGCTACCGGGCTGGCCCCTGTGAGGTCCATTTTTGAATCGGGTGAACTGTGCTGCCTGGGTACATACTAGGTGTGCTTTAAATGGTCACTTGGAGCAATATAATTACCTCCTAAAGCAGCTTAATATCATAAGTTATATATTTTCTTTGTATGATTGTAGGGCCCTTGAAGTGAAATAACCACATAGTTGTATGTTTTAAAGTAACCCAATAGATGAAAATTCCAAATTTTCAAAGATGGATTTGGGTGATTTAAGTTCATAGTAAATATTTTATGAACATAGAGATATGACATCTACAGATTTTCATTACTGAAATCTCTGAGTGAATTTAAAACTTGCTTCTGTGAGAGTGGGGAAAGTACACTACGTTAGTGATCCAGAATCCTTTGCTGTTGTCTTAACTCTCCCGGTACCTTAGAGTTTGTTCAGCCATACCTGGGTCTTGGTTACTGCATCTGTGACATGTGTGGCCTATGCTAGATGACTGCTGAGGTGACTTTCAGCTATGAAATTTGGTCCTTTTTCCGTTAAATTCTAGGTATTTTTTTAAAAAAAGATCTGTTCAATACTCTGTCTTCTTCCTGCTCTGTATTCCTTCCCAGGTAAGTTTAGATCTGCTCCTGGTTTATTGTGGGTGCATAGTAGAAACTTGCTCTTTTATAAAACAAAAATGTAACTGATAGGGATGCTACAATGATTATGTTTACATGACCTGACCAGATGTGAGGATAGAAAAGATTTGCCTTTATAAAAATAATTTCAACTCCCTGTTAGTATAGTCTATCACTTTGGGTAATATTTCCTTAAGTTCTTCAGTTCTTCATTTTTATTTTTAAAAATATAAAAATAACCTCCATGTGAGAGGCTCAGAACATGACATGATGTGATAAAAGAAATTTTCTTTAAATCCAAGGATCTAAATGGCAAGGGAAGAACAACTAGAGATTAGGGATCTAAAAGTGATGTGTAAGATTCCCTTGATTTAAAACAGTAAATATTAAGCCTCTGTCAGCACATTTCCTTACTTGGATCATCTGTCTTTGGAGGAGGTGGTGGGGCAAACATAGATGCCAGTAGGATGATGGGGAGCTGATGGCAGACACGAAGGACATGTTTACTTTCTATAGAGTGAAACTTGACTTGTGCTTTGCATGTGTGCTCTTTGCAGAATTTGTGAAAGAAGTTTCTACAATGGTTTGTTCAGCTCTCAGGAGAGTTGCACACGTGCGTGTCTACCTGGTGAGGAAGGCCAGTGGTGTCTCCAGAGGCCATCAGCATCAGGCCTTGGGCTCAAGGCCTGCTGCTTCAGAGTTTGCTGCCCGAGGCGCTTCAGGTAGTGTGGTGGAGCTGCTGGGTAAACCCTACCCTCAGGACGACTACAGCAACCTCTCCCAGAAGGTCCTCTCCAGGGTTGGCAGGAATCTGCACAACCAGCAGCATCACCCTCTTTGGCTGATCAAGGAGAGGGTGAAGGAGCACTTCTATAAGCAGTACGTGGGCCGCTTTGGGACTCCGCTGTTCTCCGTCTATGATGACCTTTCTCCAGTGGTCACAACCTGGCAGAACTTCGACAGCCTGCTCATCCCAGCTGGCCACCCCAGCCGGAAGAAGGGGGACAACTATTACCTGAATAGGACTCACATGCTGCGAGCCCACACGTCTGCGCACCAGTGGGACCTGCTGCATGCTGGGCTGGATGCCTTCCTGGTGGTGGGCGATGTCTACCGGCGCGACCAGATTGACTCCCAACACTACCCAGTTTTCCACCAGCTGGAGGCTGTCCGTCTCTTCTCCAAGCACGAGGTGAGTCTTGAGACATTTCTCATCATTAAAGGACAGCATGGACATTCTTGTTGAGGTCACTAAAGTTTATCTCAGTGAAACCAGTACAGTTGTCCTTGATCTTAATTTGCATTTGTGAATCATCCATCCTCGATGATGTCCTTTGTACAGGCTGAGCCTCAATATTTTTTCACTGATTTGTTGTGTTAGTTAACTACAGAAATTGGTAGGCCTTTGTTTCTCTTGTCTGTCCCTATCCTTTCAATACCAGCCTGCCTTTCTCTAGGTTTCTTCTTATGAATAAATAGTCAGTGGCTCAAATTTACCCTCAATCCAAGGTGACTAAAGATACAACACTGAAACCTGTGGCCAGGTTAGTCCACTTCTCAGTTACTAGAAGTTGATTATGTGTTCATGCTCTTAGAGATTCATGAATTTCTTAGATAATAGAGGGAACTGGCAATTTTTATTGGCTTAGGCTATAACTACGTTCTTGTCCTCAAGCTTTTTCATTACCCTTTCTTGCTTTACATCTGTGGATGGTTTACATTTTTTTCCTTCATGAGATGTCTTATTTGTTGCTCGTCTTCAAGTGTGTGTTTGGATGCCTGAAGCTTTTTTATCAGGAAATCTGATATTCTGGCCATTCCCAAAAGCATGTAACTCCTTGCATCTGTTATCTGATATACTAATATATTGTGTGCATCTTTTTTTTTGGCAAATTATCAAAAATTATGAAAAGCTTGAGTTTATTTCCTAAAAACCTGTGATACCATTTGTTTTTCATTCATACATTTTTCAACCATCTCTACTTTTAAGTAAGAAACAAATGGAATTAAATGAGGCACGGGAAATATTTTACCTTACTCCTTCAGCACGTCTTCCAAACTTGTTCATTGAAATAGGAGGAATAATCATCATCACAAAACTCCCTCCTGCGAACACTAGCTAAATGGTTGTTGGATATAAAAAGGAATAGAATAGGATCCTTAGGCTAATAGGTACCAATTTTTTGTTGTATTCAATAAGGCATGTTGTAGGAGACAGCTGTTTGCCTCAGGACATGCTGTTATTCTCTGAATCTATGGTGTTACAGCAGTAGGTCAGCAGAAAAGGCTGTCCCAGCTTGATCTCAGAGCTGCTTAGATTGGCATTCTTACTATTTGGAATACCTGACTAGTTTCTCAGTTAGGAATAATAACTATTAATAAAGATACAGATTTATTAGGAAATGAAAAGGAAATGAACAAAGACAGGCCAAAGTCTGGGACATTGACCAAGTGATAGACTGTCACCTACAATTAATGTGCTAGAGGAGATATGATGCCAGTAATATGATGTCCAGGTCACAGCAGCAGGAAGATGCTCAGTCCAGCTTACCTCATTAAAAAATAAAAATAGAAAGCTCTCACTGCTTTGTAAGCCTGCAGGCCAGGAAAGTGGCCAGAAAGCTTGGAGACTCACATGAGCATTTTGATGGAGGAAAACTCAAGGCTACCTCAGAAGGTAGAAACTAGGAAGCAGGGTAGGGAATTAATACATATCTTGTTTCATGTTCATCTTGGGTCCAGTCCAGTTTAGTGGATAGCAGGCATGGCTAATCTAGTCTGATAATGTTAACTGTATATTCTGTGTTTTAGTTAAAGAAGTTTCATACACATATATGTATATATCTGAAGTGACAGTTTGATAAGGTACTTCCATGTTCATTGTTTCATTTACTCTTCTTAATAAAAACCTTGCGAGATAGGTTATTTCCACTTCAACCATGACGAATCTGAAGTCCCACAAGGTTTAATGACTTACCAAGGTTACCCAGCCAGTTGGTGGCAGAGCTAAAACTTGAACTCAGATCTTCTGAGGTCATTGTCCATTTTGCCGTATTCTGTTGCTTATCATGGAGCTGCTTTGTAAGTGGGACCTGCTTATGCCCAAGTGCAGCTTTAGTTCCAAGAATGGTGTTGGGGAGAGAGAGGTGTTGTTTTTTGAATTCCTGACCTCAACTAAAGTGTTGGTACTAAGTCTGACCTAATTTTAACTCTCAAAAAAAAAATGTTTTTTCCTTCTTGCAGTTTATTCCCCTATGAATATGATTTTTTCAATAGTTTTATTCACGCTACATATGTAATTTAAAAAATTGTATGGTTATCTTTTAAAATTTTCCTATTATTTAATAACTTTGTAACCATTATTTTAATCACAATAAGGTGCATTTCAGCAAGAAGAAAAATGAATACAGAAGAAAAAGAAACAATGATAAGCATAGAAATGGATGAACTATGACAATATATATTTAGCTATTACTTGTGAAGAAAACCCTTTTGTGTTTCAAAAAAAGTTAAAATATATCAGTATTCACAAATTTAAATGGATTAAACTTACCAATTAAAGATGTACATTATCAGATTGGACATTTTTTGATTAGAGAAACCTGAAACAAAACCACACCAGAGGTTGAAAATAAAGGGCAGGAAAAAGATATATCAAGCAAATACTTACTGAAAGAAAGCTGATACAGCGATGCTAATGTTAGATAAAATAGAATTTATGGAAAAAATGATGAATATGAATAAAGAGGGATAATACCTCAACCAAAATGCTTTATGACTTAGGAATTTTAATGTGCCCAACATATAGCCCTAATACGTGAACCAAAACTGAAGAAATGAAAGTTTGACAAATTCATAATCATAGTAGAAGATTTTAAATGACTTCAACCAATGGATTAAGGAGACAAAATGAGTAAAGATATAGATAATCTGAAAAGCATAATCAACAGGCTTGATTTACATTTATTTTTAAAATTCTCTAACTATACATGTGTATCTGTGTGTGTGTACAGAAATACACATAGTATATGCACACACATATAAGTTCTATACCCAAGAGTTGGAGGTATACAGTCACATGGAATACTCAAAATAAGTTCTCCATGTACTAATTGACAGTTGAAGTCTAGACAAATGTCAAAGAATCAATAAGATAAGTAGAACCATGCCTGTCTAAAATGTAGTTTATGTCAAAAGCAGTAAGAAAAGGATAATAAAAACTTTCTATATCTTCAGACATTTAAAAATCACAGCTGTAGATTCATGAGTTAAATAGAAATATTACAGTAAATCACAAGTTGCTTAAATCAGCAATGAAAATAGTCACTTTGAACTGCTCAGATGTGGGGAAAAATAGTTACTTTGTTATGTAGAAACTTGGTAGACCCACTTAAATTGTACGATCACAGTTAACATTAATAAAGCAAAATGGATGGGATGTAGCTAGAAAGGTACTTGCAGTGCATTTAGTTTTAAAGATATTTATTTAGAAAAATTTAAAACCCCCAAATCAATGAAATGTTTAAGACGCTAAAAGCGAACAACGTTGTTCTAAAAACGTAGAAGGGAGGAGGGTCGTATAGTTTTTAATAGTCCCAAATCTTACAAAACAGATACAGCAATTAGAATAGCAAAACCCCAAACCACAGACAACACGTGTAACACAACTGAGTGAAAGATCTCTCTAAGATCTTCATAAATGGGTGGGAATTCACAACTGACAGCTGAAAGATCTGCACTGTGTCAAAAACTAAGATAGTAGAAGGAATCAGTGGCGCCCGAGTAGAGGAGAGTTTCCTGAGGAGTCTCTCGGAGAACAAACTTTGGACAACCAAATTTACTAGAGGGGCTTCAACATTAACACTGCTACTAACATTGTTCACTGATGACCTCTCACATCAGAAAAAAGGGCAGCCAGGCTTAGATGTCTCCTGATGGGAGAATACAGCTATGAAGTCTTGCTAGAAAATTTGGACCTGAATCTGATCAAGTTCCCAGATCTAACTACCAAATTTGTAGGAAGGACAGAGCACAGAGAAACATGTTAAACTATACCATTGAGATGTAATGAACAAAATCCAGCCTCTGGAAAATTCTACAGCAATGCCACTCAAGATGTCATCTGCATAATGAAATGAATAGAAAAATCAAAAGTAAGTAATTAGAGATGTTTTAGCAATGTTAAATGTTTAGAAATATTTAAGCCATCATATTCAAGCATATTATCGCTGAACTTCTCTTGTAGAACAGCATATGAGCTGATTCAGGTGTTCTTAAACACTCGTGAGTTTTATGAGTTCAGTCTATGTGATAATTGTGCACAATAGCACCATGTATCAGTTTGAGACTGATTGGAAATCTAAAACTGTCAGTTTGAGAAGCACTGCCCTACAGGATAAATGATTCAGTTTCTTCAAATAAATTGCAAAAAACCCCAAGGGGATGGTGCTGATGCCTACGCGTCTAAAGAAAGAAACATCAACCAATCACAATATGTAGATCCTACCAAGAGAAAACATCTTTAAAGAAAAAAACACTTAAGACCATTGAAAATAGGAACAATAACTGAATATTTGAATTTAAGGAATTAAGGTATGATAATGGTATTGTATTTTTATAAAGTCACTTTCTTTTAGAGATACTTAATTGAAATACCTGTGAGTGAACTGAGGAGATGTTTAGAATTCTCTTCAAAATAATATGGGGATTGGTCATGAATTGTTAATTATTGAAGGTGGGTGTTGGATATACAAGGAGTTATTATCCTTTCTCTTTTTGCATGTGTTTGAAATTTTCCGAATAAAGTGTTAAAGAAAAAGACTGAAGGAAAACATTGAGATCAGTCAGTCAGTCAATCAAAAAAACATTTGCTGAACACGAGCTGGGATCCAGGACTGTAAGACGGTATCAAATAGTCATGAGATGGTCCCTGGTTTCATGGAGAACACAACTAGTATGATTAAAAAAAAAGCAGAAAGCAGGAAATATTAAACATAAGAGCATACATTGCTTTCAAAGAAGACCAAAACCAAATAAATCTAAAATAGCCTGTCATCCATCATTCTGTGATGATTTTACAAGAGAGTTTTTACCAAATCTGAAAGCCTCTCTTCCTTCAATCTGAGATGATTTTACACTAAAAGATTTGTGCAGTGTTTCAGAGAATAGCAAAAGAGAAACTTATCAAGCTCATTTTAGAAGTTAGACGTGTTAATATACATACTAGATAAAAAATTTATAAAGTTCATCTTTGTGAACATAGATTATTCTTTTTAATAACAGATATAGAATTATTAAATGAAATGTTTACAAATTTAAATCATTGGTGTATTGTGTCCTACCATGTTACTATTATATATATTACATTATACCATATTAACTGATATACAAGGAGAAAAAGCATCTGATCACCTCAACAGATACAGAAAAATAATTTGATGGCATTTAGTGTTTTATGACAGCATTTGATGACATTAATGATTCATCATAAAAACTTTTAGCAAACTAGGAATACAAGGAAACTTCCTGAACATTATAAATGATATTTGCCAAGCACTAACAGCAAACATCATAATTAGTGGTGAACCATTATAAACGTTTCTATCAAAATTAGCAACAATTCAGGGTTATTTGCCATCACTACTTCTATTCGTAATTGTGTGGGAAGTTCTAGCTTATGCAGTAAGCCAGAAAAAAAAAAGGAAGGTACAAGTGTTGGAAAACATGAGATAAAGCTGCTTAATTTTCAGAGGATATGATGGTCTACCTAGAAAATTGAATAGAATATCCAGATCAATGATTAGAACTAAGACAGTTCAGTAAAGTTGTTTGGTACAAAGATAGTATAGAAAAAGTATGTTTCTTTTCCATAACTAATAAGCAATTGGAAAATGTAATAGAATAAAGATTTTATTCATAGAACCAACTAAAACTTTGAAGTACCTAATTGTTGCAGAATGTGCTCAAATTATTTATGGATAAAATTATCAGATATTATTAAAAGACATTAAAGAAGAGAAAAAGGAGAGAGATACAGTGTGTGTAGATCCATTGGTAGGAAAACAGTATCATGAAAATGGCAGTTCTCCCAAAATCTGTCTATAAATTCAGTGCAAATCTAATCAAAACGTTTACTGGGTATTTTGTAGAAGTTGAAGGACTGATCTTCAAATTCATAAGAAGAGCAAGTTTACAAATAGCCAGAACAATTTTTAAGAGCACCAGTGTAAGAGGACATACCTTACTAAACATCAAGACTTAGAATGCTCTAGTTATTAAGATGGTTTAGCATTGACACAAGGTTAGTGAAATAGAGAAGTTTGAAAAAGCTCTACTCATATTTGGAAATTTATTATCTTATTATAAAGTAGAGGTGATGTTAAATAAGTGGGGAGATGATGGATTCTACACGGACTGCTCTGAGACAATGATATATATAGGGAAAAAAATTGATCTCTACCTCATTCCAAATGCAAAATGCAATTCTGGATGGATTCACAGTCTGTTTGTGAAAAGGGAGTCTTTAAAACTTAAAGAAGAAAATATAAGAGATTATCATTATCACCTTGGGGACAGAATATTATGTCTTAAACCAAGAATCCCTAAACAAGAAAAATCCTTAATGGAAAAAATTGTTAAAGTTGACTACATTAAGGCAAAAAACTTCTGCCTAATAAAAGACTTCATAAATAAAGTTAAAAGACAAGCAACAGGCTGGGTGGGGTTGTTTGCTATGTGTATAACTAACAGAAGATTAGTGTTGATTAAATAGAAAGGTCTCAGTATGACAAAAAGAATCCAGTAAGAAAAGGCTGACAGTACCAAGTGTTGGCCAATATGTGGAGCCTAGAGACTGCTCTGGGGGAGTATGAAGAGCCACACTTGAAACTGCATTCTCACGTGTGTACTTTAGATATATTCTTGAGTGCTTATATCAGCAGATAGGTGAGAATGTTCATAGCACTATTAAGTATTAGCACAAAACTGGGACAACCCCTATTTCTACCAAGAGTGGAACAGATAAGTAAGTTGTGATATATTTATCCAGTGCTATGTGAGTGTCATGTATCTGTGAAAGTGAGTAAATGACAACTGTATACATCAACATCAATGCATATAGAAAGTAGTATTAGAAAAGGAAAGAAAGTTACAGAAGCGTATATTGTGTGATTGTACTTATGTAAAGTTAAAAAAATGGGAAAAATTAACCAATACGTTATTTAGGAGTTTGTGCATATGTGGAAAAGTTAAGGAAAGCAAAGGAATAATTAAAAAATTCAGTTTAGGGGCCAGCCCTGTAGCCAAGTGGTTAAAGTTTTGTGCACTCCGCTTGGCAGCCCAGATTCATGGGTTCAGAGCCTGGGTACAGACCTACTCCACTCATCAGCCATGCTGTGTAGGCATCCCACATACAAAGTGGAGGAGGATTGGCACAGATGTTAGCTCTGTGGGCTACTCTTCCTCAACCAAAAAAAGAAAAAAAGAGGAAGATTGGCTGTGGATGTTAGTGCAGGGCAAATCTTCCTCACCAAATAAAAAGAAAAAAAGAGTCAGTTTAGTTGTTACTTCTGTGAGGAACAGCAAGGGGGATTGTGATCAGCTGAGCCATGAAAGGGCCTGCAAAGTTTTTGGTGCTGTTCTCTTTCCTGAAAATGGATATGGGTGGTGAGCACACATGTATGTGCTTTTATTATTCTTTAAACATGATATACACTTTTTATATGAATAATTTGTTGTGAAATTTTTTTTAAAGAAAGAAAAATCAGCAAAGAGCGTTAGCAGCCTATTGATAGAAGAGACTCATGATTGGCCAATAAACAAGGACCAGCTTTATTAGTAAATAAGAAAGTGCAAATGAAAACAACCAGATATTATTTCAGACCCATTAGGTTAGCAAAATTAACAACTCTGATGATACCAAGTGTCTAGAAGAACCATAAATCTTGTATCTTCCTATTTGGAATGTATATAGTTGCCATGGCTTTGTAGAGTTATTTGATAGTTTCTAATTTTTTTTTTTAAACTGTATTCTCTATGATCTGGCTTTTTTTCTGTAACTGTTAAAAAGGGACAGTGGGCTCTATTTGTACATTGAATGCTTAGTAGCGGTTAACATAAATCAACTAGAGGTACCTATGTCAGCATGGATGAGGTTTTAATACAGTGTTGAGAGAAACAAATTATGAGTAATACTAAGCTATGATATCTTTTTATAGGTATTTCAGAATATGCCTCACAGCATGTGCTCTCATTGTGTACTTGTTCATGCTCTTTCTGTATCTCTGTTTTGCTTGTTGAAGCTCTGTTTTTGTCTCTCTACACACACAAACACACACACTCATGATAACCACACATACAATATTTTTTTGTTAGACAAGTACATAGATAGGAATGAAAAAAATACATGAGAATGATAAACACCAAAATCAAGACAGTGATTACCTGTGAGGTGAGGGGAGAGTGATCGTATCAGGCATCATCCTTGTTTGCAAATGATGCCAAGTGCTACAATTTTTTGGAGCATAGAAAGATTTTGAGACTAAAAGGTTAGAGAATGGGAGCCGGACCAGTGGTGTAGTTGTTAAGTCCGCACGCTCTGCTTTGGTGACCTGGGGTTCACAGGTTTGGATCGCGGGCTCAGACCTATGCACCACTCATCAAGCCTTGCTGTGGCAGATGTCCCACATATAAAATAGAGGAAGATGGACACAAATGTTAGCTCAGGGCTAATCTTGCTCAACCAAAAAAAAAAAAAAAAAGGTTAGAGAACCACCATTTTATAGCTTCAAAATTAAATTTTTACGTAACATTTATTGAGACATTTATTTTGCAGAAAATAGCAGGTTTCATGTGTTTGACAGACTCACCAGAGGGAGCCCATACAATCCTGTATCTGTTTAATCTGATTTAAAAATATTAATTAAAAAGTACATACCTGGACCAGTAGGGGCTGGCCCCGTGGCCGAGTGGTTAAGTTCGTGCGTTCCGCTAGAGGCGGCCCAGTGTTTTGTTGGTTCGAATCCTGGGCGCGGACATGGCACTGCTCGTCAAACCACGCTGAGGCAGCGTCCCACATGCCACAACTAGAAGGACCCACAACGAAGAATATACAACTATGCTATGTACCTGGGGGCTTTGGGGAGAAAAAGGGGGAAAAAATAAAATCTTAAAAAAAAAAAAAAAAAGTACGTACCTGGACCAGTGCTCAAAGAAGCTATATTTTCCTTTTGTCCTCTGAGATGCCTTGTCCTGTTTCACCAGCTGTGCCCTGTGCACAGTTCCTGCGACTGCTCTGAGGGGCCATGCAGGAAGCAGACGGTCTGCAGTTTACTCTGTTGGCTGCAGAGTCTTCGTTTCCTCAGTATGTCTTTATTCTCCGTTGGTGAGTTCCTCTGGGTCAGTTTTATGCAGGATCTTTCTATTACGTACACACATATACAAGCAATACTTCCTCCTGAGTTTAAGATTATTCATGATAAGCCTACCTTCCTTCCTATGTCTGTCTTCAGTATTATAAAAGAATTTCTAAATGCTTTTTTTTTTTTTGAACTTTAAGAATGTGTCTATCTTGTCCCTTGTCTCTTGGCTAGTAGTTCTCAGACTTGAGTGTATTAAGCAGTCCTGGTCCATAACCAAGGTTTTGTTGATCTTACAGGACAATTGAAAGTATCAGAGCAATGTAGCAGGTTTTATAAAAGTATTTTTATTCACTTTTTTAAAAACAACTTTATTTGCCTATTTTTTTTTTAAAGATTGGCATCTGAGCTAACATCTGTTGCCAATCTTCCTTTTTTTTCTTCTTCTTCTTCTTCTCTCCAAAGTCCCCCAGTACATAGTTGTATATTCTAGTTGCAGGTCCTTCTAGTTGTGCTGTGTAGGGCGCTGCCTCAGCATGGCCTGATGAGCAGTGCCATGTCCACGCCCAGGATCCAAACCAGTGGAACCCCAGGCCACCGAAGCAAAGCACTCACACTTAACCACTCAGTCACGGGGCCGGCCCCTACTTACTCACTTTTAAGGACTTTCCTTTGTCCTGAGATGATTTCCTTGTTAGTTTCTTGAGTGTTAACATATTCTTTCTTTTATTAAGTGATGGTGATAGTATTTTAAAATATGCCTGTACTTGGCAGAATAAAGCATTGGCAACCTTTGCCTTAGTCCATAGAAGCTTTTGAAATTTTTATTGGTCTATGAAATACAAAACTTTAGGTCTTGATAAACGAAGATACAGTTACATTATGGAAAAGTTGTATATATTTTATAATTAATATATAACTCATGAATATTCACATAGAAACAAATGTTTTTATAGAAGAGATGAGTGAAGGGGTACGGAGAAGTTAGCTTTTGGTATAATTTTGACAACAGATTACTGAAATACTGCTACATCAAGATGTCTGTGTCAAGTTCCTATCCCATCCCATCCCACCTCCCCTTTTTAAAAATAGTCACTGTCATTCACCATTTCTTCCTGTAGGAGTGTAGTTAAGGGGTTCCTTCCATAGATTGTGCTCCTTGCCTGTAATGATTCAATTCTAGTTGAGTGGATATCCTTCATTTTGAACAACCCCTCTGGCATCCTTTGTGGTTCATCCTTGTTAGAAAACCACTTGCATTTATCATTAGAAAATTTCATTTTTGTTTCCTTTGATATTCTCTCCCACTTTCCAGATGGTTCATTAGAACCCTCCTGTTCTTGGGCTGCTTTTTCTGAGCTTCCCCACTGTTACTCTTGTGGTGAGCCAAGGGTAGTCTCTTTATTCCTGCTTTCTGCCCTGAATCACTTTTCTATCTTTCAGTGAATGACAGGATTTTATTCTTTACCTTGTGGTTATTGGGTTTCCTTAATAGCCTCATGCAGAGGGGCTTTATTAAAGGCATTTTTATTTGGCCTTCATAGATTATAGTCACCAGGTTTCCCTAATCTCTTTAAAATCTTTTAGGACTGACTCCCCCGTCTCCAAGACACACTTAAATTGAAATTACTTTTCTGTTTTAAAATTCTTTTTATCTACCCAAGTGTTTACTTAGGTATATCTCTTGACAGTGAAGTGAAAGGTGACTGGTCACAGCCAGGAGTCCACGATATATTGGATTTGAATAATATCTCATTATTGGAGGACAAAGTGGCATTTGGAGAACCATTTAGAGAGACCAGTCTCTGTTTTCTGTGGCACAGAGCTTTTGCAATAATTAGTTCTTGCTTAAGACAAGATGGAAACTAATAGCCTCCTAGCCTAAGACCCCATCACCGACTTGTAGCATCATTGCCCACGACCTCTTTGAGCTTTCAGCACTTAACTGCCTTGATCTGTTAGTTTGTGTACATCTGATATCTCCAAGTAGTTAGTCAATTCCTTAAGTCTTTTGCCTCCTGTCTCTAACCCAGGATCCTGCACAGAATAGCAGTTGGTAAATTTGGCACTCAGATGTCTTCCTCATTCTGGTCTGCCAACTTCTACTCTGCAAAAAATGGAAGCTAACATAGTTAACTGTGTGGCAGTTCACCTGTCAGCTTTTCTGGTTGGGCATTCTTAGAGCTATTTGTCATGCTTCAGCCTTCCAGAAGAGCAGGTGTATCAGTCAAGGCCTGATTGCAAGACAGAAACCACACAGTAACTAGATCAGGGAAAGCTTATTGTAAAGAATTATTAAGTATAACACAGAGAATTGGGGTAATGAAGGATTGGCTGGTAAGAAGCAAAGAGAACTCTAGAGAACACAGAACTAACAGATAAAAGGAGCAACTCCTACCCCAGGACTGACACTGAGCCTCCAGGGAAGAGTCCCTCCCGCACTTCCCTTGCTGTGGCCCACTGAATGGCAGAGGTAGTAGTGATTTCATTCTGGTAGAATTGCTGGATATCCATACTCTGGAATTTGGTGGGAATCTGCTTTCTGAGGTACCACAGGGTAGGCTATTTTAGGGGAGGTGTCTTGCAGGAAGTGCTCTGCTATGAAACTACCTCTGATGGATAGTGGGGGAAACAGCTGGCCAATGCAGGAGCCCATGGGCAGCTGAGTGCTGCTGCCTGCACCACAGGGCATACCCATCAAGCAAGAATCCCTTGTAATGCCTCTCCAGTGACCACTACTGACAGAGTGGAACACCGTGCCAGCTTGCAAAGGAAAAACGTTTAAAGGGCCCAACTCACTTTTCACAGAGCAGTCAGTGAAGGATTGATTGGTGGCTGAGAGGCCATAAATTGATGACTGGCACAGTCAGCTAACTCCCTTTCCTGAGAATCTAGAAGTCTTTAGGGAGATAGGTTGTTATTCACCCAATCAATGAATTGCTAGGAAAAGTCACAATTAGGGAGGCAAAAACATTTGTTCTTGATCCTAACTCAAAATTTCTGTATGTAATTTAGGTAGAGGGAAGCTCTTTAGTTATTGGTTCTTAGTACATGGACTGTATAAAGGAGAGAGGATGGTTTGAAGGGTAAAAACTTGTGCTCCTGTACCAGTATAGCATCCACAGAAAAGCAAATGAATATCTTCTACATCTCAGTCCTCCCAGACCTCAAGAAAATTATTACTATTTACTTTCTGCATTTGCTGTTGGAGGCCGAGAGGGCCTCATTAGGTTTCACTGAATCCACATGATTACAGTAACAATATCTTTTGTACTCGCTGAAGTGGTGTGTGAAAGTAGCAAAAATATTTTCACAGTGATGTTATGCTCTTTCACAGTAGACTTTGCACCTTGCTAGAGACCACATTTCTTTGCTTGATGTGCATTACTGAAAGTTACTTGTACGGATGGAGTGGTTTAAATTTGCATTTTCAGTTTGGTAGGTGCAGGTGGGGAGGTAATGAGAGGGAGTTTTCTTTACCAGCCAGCCTCAGAACGGGCTAGCACCCTGTGACACTCACATCTCACTGAATGTACCTTCAGATTCCCAAGTCTACTCTTAGATGTAAAAGATGACTCTCCCACTATTTGACTGATATGCCCTTTAACAAGTACCTTAAGTGTCTTCTTTCCTAGGCTTTGTCTTCGAATTTACTGTCTGATGTCATCCTTCTGACTCATCCTGGGGTAGGTCTCTATGAAATTGTAAACTTGTTAAAATGAATGAATTTGAAAGATAAAATAGAATTTTCTTAAATTAGATACATTATCTAAACACTATGCTATTTTTCAGCTATATAGAGACTTTATATAATGTAACGATTGATAGCATTTCATCATGGCAATGATTTCTAACTTTTTTCTTTTACCATTTGAGAATCTGATGAGAGATTTGGACACTCTCCACAAATACACACACACACTCACACACAGAGGATTTTGTATTATAGCTTAAGGGGGTATTAGATTACGCAATTAGAAGTCAGTGTCAAGGAGATAGTTCAGTCTCCATGTACGTAATTCCCAACCTAAGTGTGTAGCAAATTGAAAACAACTGTTGTTCTTTATTCTCTTAGCAATTTTCTCTCTTCCCACGTCTGCTGCTTCTTTATAATACTTCTCTTGGATCACAGTGCCATGCTGGGATTATGTTTGGGGATGGATTACATAAACAGCAGCAGAGGTTAGGGTTAAATTAGCTATTAGGAAGGCAGAAAATGCGCCTAACTTGGGAATGACCAGTTAGCTACTGGGGTGATTTGAGGATCGGGCTTGAAGTCAAGAATTAAGAGTCAGAGGCTGCCTACCAACAAGAGGGTGAGTTGAATGTGTTTGGGGAAGCTAAGGGAACAATTTCTGCCTAAATCTGAGAGCCTCTGTCCTAAGGCAGAGAATATTCCTGAGTAGTGGTCATTCCAGAACCAAGAAATAGAAATAGTTATTCTATGTTTAGAAAGCTCATACGGCAGAGAGAGCTACGTAGAAATCAGACTCAGGTGCAGAATTGGGTAGCACGGACCTTGTGGGGAGCAGATCTTATCACACATCTAGTAAAAGGTGACTCTTGGATGCCTGTTATGTATTGGGGTTTAGATAATTCATTTTATGTATTGCTTAAGGATTATGACCTAGGCTTAAATCAAAACTGAGAAGGATTTACGTTAGACAAATGGGAAGAGTAACTTTCTCACTGTAGGATCCCAAGCAAGAGACTGATTTTCAAATGGAATTTGGGTTACCTTCTCCAGGGTGATAATTCTCAATATTTTTAGGACATGGACTCTTAGATAAGGTGAACAACCCCTCAGTTCAGTTGCCCCAACTCTTTCACCTTTTCAGAGCAAAAACAACTCTGTGATAGAAATCATGTGTCATTTCATCGAAATTTGGCTGTGGAACCAGGTGGAATATGTATCCATCTGCTTTGGCAATAGTGGTATAAATGATTCTTATTTGAACTACATTGTCTTAAGTATAATTTTAAAATCTAGTTGTTAGATGTTGATTCTGTCATGCATCAGTATATGCTGTAGCATTTATCAAGGAACCCACAATAAATTCATCCAAAATGATACAACTAAAAGTGATTTATTGTTAAAAAGCTCTACCAGTATTTGAAGTCTGCAACCAACCTCAGATGGCACTGAAGGTGTACTGATAGTTTCCTTCTTGTGAATTGTGGTGGTTTGAACTTTCCAAATGTGTGTTCCAGGGCTGTTGGGAGCTTTTTTTGTCTTATCCGTTTGTATTAATCAAGATTCTCCAGAGAAACAGAACCAACAGGATGTGTGTGTGTGTGTGTGTGTGTGTACGTATGTGTGTATATGATTTATATAAAGAGATTTATTATAAGGAAGTGCCTTACTTCCTTATGTGGAGACTGAGAAGTCTAGACTAAGGAGAGCCAGTGGTATAGTTTCAGTCTGACTCTAAAGGCTTGAGAAGCAGGAGAGCCAATGCTGTAAGTTCTAGTCCAAATCTGAGCCTGAAGACAAGAGAAGACAGGTGTCCCAGCTCAAAGATAGTCAGACAGAGGGAAAGAATTTTTCTCCCACTCAGTTTTTTATTCTGTTCAGATCTTCCACAGATGGGATGGCCCACTCACATTAGGGAGTGCAACCTGCTTTACTCAGTCTACTGACTCACCGGTCAGTCTCATCTAGTAACACTCTCAGAGACACATTCAGAAATAACATTAACCAACTATCTGGGCAGCCGGTGGCCCAGTTAAGCAGACACATAAAATTAACCATCACAGTTCTTGGGTAGCTAGACTTTGTAGTGAAACATTGAGAGTCCCCAGTCAATATTAATAACTCTTCAATTTTGTTCTATGAATGCCACATTTTAGAAACTCTTAGTAAACTACTTAGCCAGTTACTAGTAAATAGCCTTTATTTATACATAAAAATATAAAAGTTTAGAATTATGCGTTTTTCACACATCAGAATTGAATAAAGGACTTGAACTTTTGAGTTGTTGGCTCTTAGAGCCAGCCCATCTGTGGGCGTTGGCATCATGTATGAAAAATGTTTCTGGTGGCATTGCTTGTTATTCTGGAAACAACACCAGCTTTTGAGCTGATGAGATGGAGTCAAATCCTGGCTTTGCAACTCACTCTCTGACGACCTTAGATAGAGTTATTTAACTGCTTTGAGCCTCAGTTTCCTTCATTAAAAAGAACAACTCCTTGGGGCTGGCCCAGTGGCTGAGTGGTTAGGTTCGCGCGCTCCGCTGCAGGCAGCCCAGCGTTTCGTCAGTTTGAATCCTGGGCGCGGACATGGCACTGCTCATCAAGCCACGCTGAGGCAGCGTCCCACATGCCACAACTAGAAGGACCCACAACGAAGAATATGCAACTATGTGCTGCGGGGCTTTGGGGAGAAAACGGAAAAAAATAAAATCTTTAAAAAAAAAAAAAAGAACAACTCCTTAGTTGTGGTTAAAGAACCTAGCGTGATGCCTGATGAGTGGGAGGTACTCAGCAAATGTTAACTCCCCACCCATCCCCTTATATTTATCTTAAAAATAGATGTCTACCCTTTTCATGTTGATTAAGTATAGATCTACCTGTATGTCATCAACATGAATTATTTATCTCGTGGGTCCTCCTTTTTAGGTCTGATCCAGTTTTTTTCCTGTTGATTGATTAGTAGTGTCTTCTGTCATCTTCCTTTGGAATAGGTGATAGAGTTTAGGTGGAGCCTTGGTCCTGTTATATTTCACCTACTGAGATCGTGAATGAGCTGTTTAGCCTACCTGAAGAAGAAAGTGCAGTTTCTTTCTCTCTGTTTTATCTGTCATCATGGCCTAGGAAGAGGATGACAAGAGATCACAATTTTAGTCAATAGCAGAATGGATGACGTTTTCTCCTCCTTTGCCTGGTGGTTGTCACAAGAGCCAGTTCACACCAGGATGGGGTGTTTTTCGTTGTTGCCATTGTTGCCTTTTACCTCAATACATCCAGACATTTAATTTCTCATGGAATTTGTATACAGCTTCATGTAACTTCCTTGCTTTGATGGATTGAGCTTCTGATATTTTCTCTATATAGGTTAGAGCTTGGCAGAATATTAGTCTACTTCCTTCTCTGATTGGTACCTCTAGAAGAACTCCTAATAGAAAAAAAGTGCTGAAAAATATACTTGCCATGATATGCCAGTTAATAAAAGCAAGCACAACAACTGCCCAGATTTCCAAAATACCCAGAAGCCTTTGGCCATCTCTTTGGAGAGTGGCAGGAGGCAGAGGTCACCAGTGATGCTCCGCTGACATTGCTGCAGAGGAAGTGCGGCTTCAGCGCAGTCCAGGCAAACAGCTGTGTGGAGTCGCATGGGCACTCACTTGCTGTCCTAAGGATTTTCCTGATCCTGGCTTCCTAAGAACATGTGTTTTTGTTACTAAGCGAGGAAGTAAATGGCCTTTATGATATGTTAGTTTTCTCTCATGGAGGCTTCACTGAAGAGAGATTTGGAAAGACCTTGTGGTCCAGCAGGGACCTGTTTGAGTCTGCAAATGAAGATCTAGTGTAAGGGGTTTCCTAAGAAAGCTTAGACTGAAACCATTGGAACTTGTCCATTTGAAACTTGAGCTTCTTGTCTTGTATAGTACCCTTGACAGCCAATATTTTGTTCAGCTGCCTGGCAGAAGTTGCTTTACAACCACCAACGTATTTTTGTAGCATCTTTCACCACAGAACATTGACTGTTTCAAGTTTCTTCCCATTACTCCACTGGCACAAAATCTCATGGCAAGGAGAGGAAATGAGACAAGCAGCAGGGAGAAAATAAAGTCTGCTTTTTGCAATGCAGAGTGTTAATGCATTGCCTCCCTTGTGCTAATCTCTGTAACTTGATTAATTGGCATGTGGTGTGTTACAGAAAATCCAGGGAATGACAAAACTGATTCAATATCAATTAGCTAAAACAGGAACAGCCTTCCCACAGAGACCCTAGGACAGAGTTGTATTTAACTGGGCCCTTTCAAACACAGGTCTTCCCAAATAATGAGCAGGAGAGGATCTCACCTAGGGTCCAGTTGTTTAAAGAAATTAAAAAATGTGGAAATTGGTAGCTGAACTCCACTTGGATAAGTCTGCTATCCCATTATTATGTCTGTCTATTCATCTGACTAAGACATCCCAATCCTTCCTCCAAAGAGATTTGAATACTTAATATTTGCTGAAATGCTTTAGTTGGATTTGAATAACATAATTGAATTTGCTTGCTGCATTCAGGGGAAATGAAGGTTTGGGAGTTCCTATGGTAAGATATGTAAACGTGCTTACTTTTAGAAGTGATTCTTTCTTATTTCTCTGTCTGTATACCAAGAATTAATAAGCAGTGGGCCTGCCAAATGTATGAGGCTATATTCAGTAGAGTTCCAGGCTTTGTCTGTGACTCTCCAGGTGACTGGCTTGTCCCTGGGCCTCAGAGGTGATCTGCTGAGTGAGAAGTTTTGGTTGAGCTGAATTGGATATAGTTTGCCTTTGCGTTTGGATGCCATGTGTTCTTAGGAACCTCGTCCTAAACAGGAGTTTGTAAAAGAAGATACTAAGTGCTGTTCCTTTTGTTTACAGCCTAATGAGAGAGACAGATAAACTAGAAACTCTACACAACACAATAAGCAGAGTAAAGGAGTTATGGCCATGCTACAGAAGAAGGAAATCTTTATCCCTCGGAGTGATAGTAGAAGGCTTACCAAAGAATCTTAAAGAGAAATTTGAAGTTATCCAGGCAGAGAAGGGGCGCTGTGTTGCAGGTAGTGGGAGTAGCAGATTTGAAGGCATTAAGATAAATGAGTCTGATGAATCCCTGGAACATACAGCATTGTGGAGTGGCTGGAGCATGGGGAAGTGATGGGAAATGAAGTTAGAGAGAGAAGTATAAACTGCTTCGTGAAGGGCCTTGTTTGTTACTTTTTGGAATTTGAGCTTTAGTTTAAAAAGAATGAGGAGTCTTTAATATCTTTAAACTTAAGAGTGATGCAATCAGATTGGCATTTTAGAAAAATGATCGTGCAGGGTTGCCTGTGGACTGGAGCAGTACAGGACAAGATTGGAGATGAAGGGACTAGGTAGAAGATTATTTGTAATCATCTAAGAGAGAAGCAATGCAGGCCAAACCAAGGAAATGGCAGGGATGACAGATATGAAAGGATGGACTTGAGAGATGTTAAGCAGGTGGAATTTACTGGATTTGGTGGCTGCATGTAGGGGAATGAGGGAAAGGGAAGAGCTGTTGAAAAGAACTCTTAGGCTGCTTTCTCGTTACCATTCCCAAAGTTAGGGATCACAGGAGAAGTGTGTTTTGGGGTGGGGGTGAGGAGAGCTAGTTGAGTTTGGGATATGTTTAGGTGGAGGACTTGCAAATGTGGGTGTCCAGTTGGCAGATGCATATATGTGTCTGGGCCCTGGCACAGTAGTCTAGGGTGGAGATGGAGATTTACGATCCATCAGTGTATAGATGTAGTTGCAGGTTTGAGTTTAGCTGCTTCATCTAGAGGAGAGTAAGAAGTGTACAAAGCTGAAAAATGAGGCCTGTGGCATACAACAGTTAGTGACAGGAAAGGAAGGAAAAGGAAGCTGTGAAGAAAACCAAGAAAGAGTGTGACCAGCTTACCTGTGAAGAGGCGAGAGAGTCATTATAGCAGGAGAGGGGATTAGAGGGAGATTTGTTCATCTTGTGGACTGTTTGTTTATAGAGAAGAATTGAACGCATTTACTGAGGAGACAGAGTCAGAAGAGAAATGAAAGGTAGAGGAGATGTGGGATGATTTCTAAGTAAGAAGTTTGAGGACACAGAAAATGAGGAGATGAGGAGTATCCAAGTCTCTGGGAGAGGAGTTAGCAATGCCTAGAACCTGAGCGCAGAAAGGCATGCTCTGTGTTTTTTTAAACTAAGGTGGACATGAGGGATTGAAGCATGACTGTGAAGGCAAATGCGTTTATGAAGGGGACTAGGAGGCTGGAAGTTGCGGGGTTCTTTTCTGATGACTTCTCTTTTCTCAGGAAGAAGGCAAAGCCAGTTTTTATTTTTCCTAGTGAAAGTGGGGTAGACATTTTAAGCAGTGAGAAACATGATTAGGATAATCTCTGAAATTAATTGGAGAGAACAGCTAATACTTCTCCAAGATCTGGTTCTTGATTCAGCACATGCTTATGAGGCAGTTGTAAGTTAACCAAGCAGTCAGGAAGAAATGCAGGAAGCAGCTGCTCTTCAGGGTCCTGAGATGATGGTCCTTGCTCTGAGGTCACGCCTGTTACACAGAGCCCTTTGCCATTGCTCCCAAGTGGGTTAAAAATCACGGAGTCTGTCTCTTTCACAGAAAGAGTTTGAGATGCTGCTCTTTGGGCTTTAGTCTCTCTTTAGCTTGCTGACCTCATCAGAGGATTATATGGTCCCTACATTCAATTTTTTAATAAATGTTTTATTTTGGAATAGTTGTACGTTTACAGAAAGTTGTGAAGATAGTACAGAGTTCCTGTGTACCCCGCAACTAGTTCCCCCATTATCAACATCTTACATTAGTATGGTATATTTGTCACAATTAGTGAATGAATTCTTATATATTATTACTTATATTTATTTATTTATTTTTATTATCATTATTTTTGAGGAAGATTAGCCCTGAGCTAACATCTGCTGCCAATCCTCCTCTTTTTGCTGAGGAAGACTGGCCCTGAGCTAACATCTGTGCCCATCTTCCCCCCGTTTTATATGTGGGACGCCTGCCACAGCATGGCTTGATAAACAGTGCGTAGGTCCGTACCTGGGATCCAAACCAGCGAACCCTGGGCTGCCAAAGTGGAGTGTGTGAACTTAACTGCTGCGCCACCAGACCAGCCCCTACTTATATTTATTTCTTTATTTCCAGACCTTCTTGCTGTGGCCTTTTCAGTAATCTTTGGCAGTGGGAGGAGCAATTGTTTATTGATACTTCAGAAATTTGAGTTGAACCAATAATTTAAACAGCTTCCCTTAGTGTGTCTTTGTGATTGTCTTATCTTAAACCCTACTTTTTATCTCTTTGAGAATCATATAACTGAGGGGGGAAGAAAGGTGTCAGAGAAAAATAAGTATCAACTGGGATTTTGTCAAGTCAATATGACTCTGGGTCAGTTATGTGTGTCTTTCATTTAAGAAGTACATTACCTAGTAAATGCAGTTTGTTAGGTAAAAATCTTTCAAAAATGGATTCATGAGGGATAAATAATGAAAAGAGCGGGTTTTTTTGGTGAAAAGATTGTGCTCCATCACCAGTGATAACACAACACACTTTCCTATCCTGTTTGCCTCTAGATGGCACTGATTTTATACTGGCCTATAATTTTTAAGCTATACAATTTGGAATAAAAAGTTCTCTTCTGGTAACATTATGTCTGTGTTCACTAGCTCAGTCTCTGTTTTTCACTTGCTGCTGAGCATAACACACAACTAGGAACCTCTTTTACTTCCTGTAGAGTCAGTCATAACAAAGTCATTAATGAGCGATGGGGAATTTCTTGATACTTTTGTAGTAAAAAGGAGGAGAGCATTTGTATCATGTAATCTCCAGTGAAATAATTCTGAAAAATTTTAAATTAGCCTGTCCGTTCTCTCCAGGTCCCTTTTTCTGTTGTCATTTGGGAGTTGTCCTGAGCCATTCCTCCAGGTTGAACTTAGTTCTCTGGCACCCACTTTGCAGCACCAAGAAGTTTTAAAATTCTTCAAAAAGAAATCTGCTTTATCTTACAGACAACTATCTTGTATTCTGTGGGTACCTTTGCGTTTTTACTTCCCAGCCCTGTTAGTGTTCCAACCCAAAGCTCCCTCTGCTCCCATCTGCCAAAAAATTCTCTTTAGTTTTACTCAGAGACTATTATTTTTAGTTTTTTTCCATCTAATTATGCTGATAATCTTTTGAGTCAGATCCTTTCTAATAGAGTCATACAGCTAAATTAAACAATTTTTAAAATATTAACTTGCAGAAATGTTTTATGACTGTAGGAGTAGCTTCATTCTAAGACACAGCACATCAGTCAACCAAAATGTCATATGGATGCTGTTGTTGAGATTTTGAAGCTCCACCTCCTCCTCCATCTCCTCCTCCTCTTTCTTCTTCCCCTGCTCCTTCCGCTTCCCTGCTCTTCTTTATTAGATACTGATTTGCATAGCCTGAATTCATTGTTATCTCCTATTTTCTTTCTTGTACTCAACCTGTCTACTTAAACTATTGTGTTTGGCTGTATCACCCAGCAGTATTTTTTCATTAACTTTATCTTGGGTTATTTTTTCACTACTCATGTTCCTTGCATTTGATACTGTGCAGAGCAAGAATGCTGCTATGGTCTGTCCTATGGGGCTGTAGAATTTTGCTCTATTACCTCAGGCAAAGATTGACTTGGGAACTTAGAATTGACTAAATTGGTGATAGTAGTGCATGACTGGATTACTAACTGGTTAAAATTTCAAATGCTGTTGAAGTGACTTTATTGTATTTATTTCAATGTTATTATGCAGAAATGCTTTGTAACTTGAAAACATTATATCTGTTTCTAATTTGCCTTTCTAAATGTTGTCTCGACACTGCTACTATGGTTTTCTTGTTCTGGTACTTCCTTAGTTTGTTTAGGTTATTCAGAAAGTGAGCCTAATTTTTTCTTTCATGGTGAGATTAGGCTAGCCCCCCAAAGCTGTTGCCTGGGCCCAGACCCCTCAAGCAGGAAGGGTGGAATTATTTCATCAGCATTAAAGGTTAAGTTAAAATGCAATGAACATGTACTTTTGTGCATCCCACATGCTTAAAATATTCTTATTGGGTACCCTTGAAGGACCTTGCCTTTTATGAGCCCCCAGCCACCACAGGGACTACTTGAGTTAAGGTTTTATTTTGATTATTTTCTATGATATGTCATCTTTCAGTGCTTTATAAAAACACCAATATCACAGACCCATGTCTTGCTTTTCTAGCAGGTTTCTTCTGAACCACTTTTGGGTTTGAGCAGTATTTCTTCTGCTTTCTCACTTGTGTGAGGATTATTTATTTGCTCAACTTAAAGCATTTCTTTTCCACATTTCTGCTGCTGTTTTCCTTTGGTTCTCTTATTTCCTTTAGATAAGGAGGAAAGGGCTGAGATCACCTGCATCAAGCGCTGGTGTCATAATAGATGTCACAGGGATATCAGCCTCCCAACGCTCATTGTCTTTGAAGTCTATGTGGCCTCTAGCACACAGTGACTCCCTGTTAATGATGCAGAACATCGTTATAGCTCACTTTTGGTTTCAAAGCAGTTCTCAAATACCTGTTCACATTGATGCAGTTGCACATATTAATACATTTGAAAGGCAAATCTTAATTATCATTTTTGGAGGGCTTTATGGGACCTTGTACAATGATAATGATTTAATTAGGATAATCACTATTTTGTATAGATTCCTAAAGCAGTATCACTGTGTGAAACCACAGCTGCTCATCTCTGTTCGTGTTTTATGTCCAGTTCTTAATCCCATCCATCTGACTTTATAGATCTTTCTTACACTGAAGCCAAAAGATGATAATGTATAAGCTGTCATGGAAATAACCGTGAAGTTTAGAAGATGAGGTCACGAGTCAGATTTTGGTTTGAATTCAGGCTGCACCACGTAACCGGGTAACAATGGCAATCTACTTAACTTCTCTAAGCCTCAGGTTTCTTATATGAAAAATGGGGAAATAATAAGGATTTTGAGGATTAAATGAAACCATTTAGTAAGGTAAGCTCCCAATAAGGTAGCAAATATAGTAAATGATCAGTAACCGTTAGCTAATAATAATGCAAGCAGCAGCAGCAGCAGAGTTTGTTATAGGGTCATGGTATTTGTCACAGGAACTCAGAGAGAGGCAGGGTCGGTAAGTAGTTGGCATTAATATATGAGGCCAACTATATAGATTAAACCAATGACCAATGGATATTTTTAAATAGCTGAATAGAAAAATGACTGCTTTGGGAACCACACACCAGTCTTAAATAACTCCTTGAAATAGTGCTTTCATCCAGGCCCCTTTTACACTTGGCTACTTCATAGGTTTTTTCATAGATATGTATTACTCTTCTGACTATTTGCTTTTTTATTTGCTTTTTAAATGTGCATTTAATATCTGGGCCATTTTGAAAAATTCTTTTGACTTTCTAAATTTTAAATTTAATTGGCTTTGCAATCCACTTTTATTCTTAAACCTGATTAGAATTAATTTCTTTCACCTGTTCTTTTCTCACTTGTGAACTACTTGCCCTGGCTTCTGTAAGCAGTGCAGTAGGGGGGCATTTGTGTTCTGGGTCTTTTGGGTTTGTGCAAGGGCACTTAAGAAAATGTCAGAGAAATACAAGAAATCCTAGTGGAAAAACAAAATGACACAGCCTATTGTGTGCAGTTAATGGAAATCTAATTTAATTTTATCAACAGTTGATGTCTCTCAAACAGAGCTAAGTGAGAGGAAGCCACTTAGAGGTCCCTGGAATCAGGGATGAAATGAGTGTTTTAGTCCCCACTTGGTGACTAATTGGCTAAGTGGTTTTGGCCTTTCTGGATCTTCACCTCTCTGGATTTTGTTTCTTGTTTTTTTGAGGAAGATTATCCCTGAGCTAACATCCACTGCCAATCTTCCTCTTTTTGCATGTGAGCTGCTGCCACAGCATGGTCACTGACAGACAAGAGGTGTAGGTCCATGCCTGGGAACCGAACCTGGGCCGCCAAAGCAGAGTGCACCAAAGTTAACCTCTAGGCCACCAGGGCCGGCTCCTGTCAGTGTTTTAGTTTGCATTTCTCTTTTGAACACCTTTTCATATGTTTAAGGGTCATTTTTGTATCTTGTTTTGTGAATTGTCTGTTCCTTTATTTTTCCCATTTTTCTATTGAGTTTTGGCCCTTTGTCAACTTTTCAAAGTTCCTTTTATATTAGGAATATTATCTCTCTCTTGTGATGTTACCAGAAAGTTTTTCCTTCTCTTTCTTCTTTTCAATTTTACAGGTAGAAGGGTCTTTGTGTTCTCTTCTGTTTTTCTTAATGATTTTTAGTTTTATAATATTTTAGTCAAAGTATAGTTTATTGTTTCTTCTTTATAGAATGTACTTATATTTTTATTGTGATCTGATACCTGATCAATTTTTGTTAATATTCTCTGAGAAAAAAGAACTTGAGAAAAAAGGGCATTTTATTTTCTTGAGAAGAAAGCGTAGTTTATATCATCAGGGGAGCAAAATATATATATATGTATATATACACATATTTATATTTACATGTGTGTATGTATATATACACACATACATATTGTGTATATATATGTAAGATTTCCTCTTATTGTGTTGTTTGTGCCTTCTGTCTTAATTAATTTTGTGTACTTTGTCTTATACTAAGAATGCTGTATTAAAGTCTCCTATTATTATTAATGTGTCTAAGTGTGTCTTTTCATCTCCTATGCCTTCTTCTAAATAAAGGTGATTACTGTCTTATTTGATGTGTAGATATTATAAGTAGTATGCATTCATTGTCATTTGAAACTTTTAGAATTAATACAAGATCTTCTTTGTCATATTTAGTGTTTGTTTGCCTCAGTTCTCCTTTTTCTGATTTCATGATTACTTTGCTTGATTTTTTTATTGTTTTATTGTTTCCCTTTGCCTGTTATATGCTGTCCATTCCTTTATTTTTAACATTATTTTATGTATGTCTCTTGTATGCAGCGTATAGTTAGGTGGATCATGCTTTGTGGCCTGATTTAATGTTTTCGTCTCTGTTGGTTCTCTTTTAAGAGTTAAGTTAGTCTCATTCACACTTAGTGATACGACTGATACTTTTGGTCTCAACGCTATCATAATATTTTGTAGTTATGTTATATTTATTATATTTATTTCTCTACAAGATATGTTTTCTTTGCTCTTGAGTTAAATTTTTGTGTTCTTTAGCAAGGTTTATATTTTTGTTTTCATGGTTACTTTTATATTTATACATCTCTAAATGCCCTTGTTCCATCTTTTTCTTATTTAACTTATCTAGTTTGTCTTAAAGATATCCTTTCACTATTACCTATTATGTATGCAATAACCAATGAGTGTATTCACTTTCCACTTTGACTCTCTTTTCTTCCACTTTTTTGTTACCTTATTTCTACTTTGTCATGACATAGGACAATTGTATGTTAACCTTCCAACTTAATCCCTAGCTCTGTTTTAGTCTCAACTATACAGTTTTCTGTGTTAATTTGTTATCCATCAATTTTTTTTCCATCAGAATTTTCCCAGTTATCTCTTGCTTGAATAAAGCTCATACTTTGGTGACTTCTTCAAAAAGAGCTCATTAATGTAAAATTCTCTGTGTTCTTGTATGTTTAAAGCTTTTCCTGTAGACTTGATACTCAAAGGCCAGCATTGCTGGATATAAAATTCTTGGTCCAGACTTTTTCTTATTGACTTATTTGAAAGTGTGGCTCTGTTGTTGCCTTGTTTCTTTTGTTGTTTTTGAAGAGTCTGATGCTAGTCTAATTGCTTTGCCCTGCTAAGTTATCATTTGATCTTTTTGCCTACAGGCCTTGAGAATCTTTTCTGTTCGTCTTTGAAGTCTGTCTGTCTTCTGTTTGTCTAGAGTATGTCTTGCATTTGGTTCTTCCAGGTTCCTTTTCTCAGGTACCCGTTATGTCTGGTCCCTGTTAGTTCTGTTCCACTGTTTTGTTTTCCCTCTTTCAGGGACTCCAGTTATATAAACGTTATTCCTTCTTTGCTTGTCTTCCATTTCCACCATTTTCTCTCTGATTCTTTATCTCATTGTCCTTTTCTTGGTTGTTTTCCTGCTTTTCTTCAATGCCTCTTATTAAATCTTCATTGAGTTCATTATCCTTTGTCTACTTTGTACTTTAGACTTGTAGTTCTGAGATGATTTTTTTCTTCTATTTCTTTCCTGAGTTCAATCAGTTTTCTTTTTATTTCTTTCTGTTTTTCAACCATTTTTGTTCTTAATGTTTGAGTTTCTTTTTTTTTAAAGATTTTATTTTTTTTCCTTTTTCTCCCCAAAGTCCGCTTGTACATAGTTGTATATTTTTAGTTGTGGGTCCTTCTAGTTGTAGCATGTGGGATGCCACCTCAGCATGGCTTGGCAAGGGGTGCCATGTCCACTCTCAGGATCCGAACCAGCGAAACCCTGGGCCACTGATGCGAAGCATGAGAACTTAACCACTTGGCCACGGGGCCAACCCTAATGGTTGAGTTTCTTACTCAAGCAATTGGTTATATCCCCAAATGCTTGGTTGAGCATATTTAATTTAGTTTTCAAGCATTATCTTACATTTTTCATCTGTTTCTGGATTTTCTTTCTTTGGGAGGAGAGTTAGATTTTCGTCAGTTGAACTGTTTTGAATGGTTTTCTTTCTCTTTTTTTGGCAATAATTCTTTATAGTTCTATAAAGAATTTTCTTCTGTTTTTTGTGGATTTTTGGTTGTTTAGAGGATTTTGTAGTTCTCTGGTACCCTTTTCTGTTAGTGTAGCAAAGTGCAGTGTCTTTAGTGGAATTTTTTGGTGGGTGGTGGGGAATGGCTTTGTAAATCCTCTAATTTTTTAGGTTTGTTTTATCTTGTTGAACCCTAAATTTTCTCTTTTCCTTCTTTTATTCCTCCCCACACAATTATTATTTATTTTGAAGCTTAGGCACTCTCTATCTCATGCTGAGGGTATGGTGTTTAATAGTTTTGTTTGTTCTAATGTATTTTTAGAGGAAATATTGAAAGATGTAGACGTTAGCAGCTGCATCGTCTTCAGCTTTCATAGGAATAATTTGAGTCCTAAGATAGTAGAATCTTTTTCTGAAAAGATTTTTGTTTGATTTTGCTAGATGCATAGAGGAACTATCCATCTGGGATTGACTTAGTCCATTTTCACTGCCTGAGGTTATCTCTGTTGCCCAGGTAATGTGACACCTGGCTTCAGGTCTATACAGGAACAGGTTTACTTTTGTGTTCATCCTGGTCATGAGAATAAGTCCTTTAGGGCTGTTTATCTGACATCCCAACTTGGTCAGGTGCTGCAGGTTTCCACTTTTGCCTCACTTGCCTGGGAAGCTGTCACAACCAATGTTCAGTTTTCCAGTAGATACACTGAATAGGGAAGTATTCTCAGTATTTCTCTCTGGCTTTGTGCTGGGGTTTCTTTTGGCTCTGTGCTCTCTTATGGAGTTTTGTTTAGTAATTACTCTCTATTATGTTACTTCTTCAGTGCTTTTAAGAATTTTTGTATTTTTTCGTAGATTTATCAGGAGGTTTGGCTCTAATTACCCAGCCCAACACTACTAGAAACAGCAGTTGAGTCATTCTGTTATTAAAACATTCTTTTAGGGACTGGCCTGGTGGTATAGTGGTTAAGTTTGCGTGTCCCACTCCGGCAGCCAGGGGTTTGCGGCTTTGGATCCTGGGTACAGACCTATACACTGCTCATCAAGCCGTGCTGTGCTGGCATCCCACATATAAAATAGAGGAAGATTGGCACAGACGTTAGCTCAGGGCAAATCTTCCTCACCAAAACAAACAAAGAAAACAGCATTTTTTATTTTGTATTTCATGGAACTTCAGGTGCAAAGAATGATAGATTCATTTGCTCACTGCTCCATCTTGAGTCAATCTCCTAGTGTGTAAAGCTCTGCTTTATTATTAAAGATAGGGACACTTTGTTTTAGTGGTTAAAGCGGGTTCTGACTAATAATAGCTGTGATTAATAATAATGATTGTGGTGTTAATGAAGGCAGTCTGTTTAGCCATTGCAGTGTGCCAGGTACTCTGTGCTTTTCATGCATTATTCTATTTAATTATTACAAAGTCTCTTAAGTTAGTATTATTCTTCCTACTTTATAAATCATTACCTGAGGCTTACCTACCATATCACTTGCCAGAGTTTACCTGGATAGTAAGTGAGAGAAATATGTTTCAGACCCTGCCCTGGGCTTTGGAGATAGAGCATTAGCAAAGTCCAGCATGTTTCCCGCCTTCATGGACTTTACAGGATTTAATTCCTAGACAATACTTTCTTACCTAATCTCAGGTCACGCTGTAAGGACACAGTGGGATGGTCAGGAATATAATTTTAGAGTCTGAAAGCCTGATTCACCGTTATTTCCACCAGCATAGAGGACAGTGTCTCTTGTGAGGAAATGATTGTAAATTAATGCAAAAGTAAAATGGAGAGATTATCAAAGATTAGAAAAGATTCTCTTTTGCATGTAGCATAGTGCTTTGTTCAAAGTTGACACTAAATGAATGTTAATTTCATATGTTCATTGACTATGATTTAATGGATTTTATTCCCACATTATGTTTTTTGATATAGACTGGCTAGGATACTGTTTTTATTTATTTATATTACTCCTCTTGGTTTACAGTTGTTTGCTGGCATAAAGGATGGAGAAAGCCTGCAGCTCTTTGAACAAAGTTCTCGCTCTGCCCATAAACAAGAGACACATACCATGGAGGCCATGAAGCTCGTAGAGTTTGACCTTAAACAAACACTTACCAGGCTTGTTACACATCTTTTTGGAGATGGTAGGTATTCAAATACTTTTGTCTTTGGGGGCTTAAATATTCGACAATTACCATCTTCCTGAAATCATTAAGGTTACTTGTGTCTTGCGTTTTTGGTCTAAGTTGATGCTTAATGGGTCAGGTCATTAGTGAGATAGAACTTACGAATTTCCTGGTTCATTCTGTTTGAGGAGCAGAAGGATATGAAAGTGGAATTAGCTAGAGAAAGAGAAATGATTACAACCTTTCGTAAGAATGATAATGGCTTAAGATCAGTGCCATCAGTGGAGAAAAAGTATACAAGCCCATTAGTGCTGTTGTATTACTATATTATCATTAGGTCAGACTTGATCAATGGGGCAAGATTCTTAACCATGTTAGTGAGCCTGGTGGAAAATTTTACGTATTGACATACTAATTACTACCAGCAACAGCAAAAATATGAATTTCCTGGAGGAAGCACAGTGTTTTTAGGACCTGGACTCTCACTTTAGTCACTTACCCTCCATTATTTCTCCAAGAAAATATTTTGTCTGGAATGTCCCCCTTCCCCTCCAACAATTTCTAACTTACTTGAGATAATATTTTGTTTGTTTTTAGGAAGATGTAAAGAGTAGGTTAAGAGATTTTCCCTAATTGTGACCTACATTTAAAAAATGTTTAGAAGAGAAAAGCCTAGTATGGTTAGGGTTCTCTTTTGTACTATTATTCTTGTGAACTTTTTAAAGAACAGCTTTATCGAGGTATAATTGACATAAAATAAACTATACATATTTAAAGTGTACAATCTGCTAAGTTGACATACAATAGACTGAACATATTTACACAATTTTTTAAGTTTGACATTTGTATACACCTGTGAAACCACCAGCAGAATCAAGATAATGAACGTGTCCATTACCCCAAAAGCTTCCTCCTGTCCATTGGTAATCTCTCCTTCTTACCCTTCCGTACAGCTCTTCACCCCAGGCAACCAGTGATCTACATTCTGTCACTATTGATTAGTTTGCACCTTCTAGATTTATATAAATGGAATCCTATAATGTATACTCTTCTTTTTTTTGATCTGTCTTCGTTCACTTATCGTAATTATTTTGAGATCCATCCATGTCGTAGTGTATATCAATAGTTCATTTCTTTTTATTGCTGAGCAGTATTCCATTTCATAGTTTGTTTATCCATTCACCTATTGAGAGACATTTGAGTTGTTTCCAGGTTTCTGCTATTACAGGTAAAGCTTGTATACACATTCATGCACAAGTCTTTGTATGAACATATGATTTCATTTCTCTTTGGTAAATACAAAGTTATGGAATGGCTAGATCATATGGTAGGAGTATTTTAACTTTCTAAGAAACCACTAAACTGTTTTCTGAAGTGGTTTTACTATTTTACATTCTTTCTAGTAGTATATGGAAATTCCAGTTGTTTCTAGGTCTTCAACAACACTTGGTAGGGTCAGTCATTTTAATTTTAGCCATTCTAATAGAAGTGTAGTGGTATGTCACATAAGCATTCAGCATATATAAAGAACTCCTCTAAAAAGCAAGGAAAAAATTAACCTCAGAGAGAGATGGATGAACATGAAGGTGACAAATGATGTAGCTAGAATGACTAATGAGTTTATGTGAAGGTGCTCACCCTTATTAGTAATGGGAGGAAAGCAAGTGAAAACCACCGTGAGCTGTCCTTTGTTATTCTTCACTTGAAAAAAAAATTAAAAACCTGACATTTGTAAGTATTGACAAAGATATAGAAAAATAAGATGTAGTCCAAAGTCCAGGGCTTATGTAGGAGTCTCAGTTACCATTCCACCAGCTGGAACTTGAGTAGTCACTTACTACTCTTGATTCCCCTCTATGTTTTCATACCTCCAGATTTCCCCTATTTGTGTGTAAAGTCACATATGTGTTTAAAAGGATTCTTATTGTAATTTATTAAGCCTCTGCTGCCTTGTTTTAGTAAGATATTCCAAAGTTTGTTGGAATATCTTGACTGCTGTATTGTCAAAAGCATAATTCATGTACTGTTTAAGAAACCGCTAAATAATCCTATGTATTCTTTATCTACATATATTTTTTAAAAGAGTACATCCATGTCATGCTAGCATCTTTTTCTAGGAGATAGAGAATGGTATTAGGGAGGGAGGTAGAAACCAGGCTTCAAGTGTGTTCATAGTGTTTTATTAAAATAAAAAAGGATATGAAATTAAATGTGACAAAATGTTATGATTTGGTAAAATTGAATAGTGGGTGGATGGATGTTTGCTATTTTCTATTTCTTTTAGTTTGAAATGTTTTATATTAAAATCATATAATGTATTAGTGAAACAGGTTCCAGATAGAGATTGCTGATAAGAAAATCTTATTATAGTCAGCTTCTCTTTACTTTCATGATAAAAGAAAGGAATTGTGATATTTTTAGCAGTAATATAATCTATTTAATGCTGGAATGCTGGGAGATGGATTGTGTTGTTCAGACCATTTTCTAGGCAGGTTAAGGTAAAGGGATTCTAGTATTTTACAGAGATACCGTTCTGTCTCTAGTAGCTTTACAAAAAGATTGACGGTAGTCTGAAGTTTTCCATTGTCAATTGTTTTTAAAGCCCTCCTTGTTTATATGTTGCTACACATTTCTCTCATGAAATGATTTGCTGTTTGCAAGGTTTAGAAACTGCCTCCTGGTTAGATAACTGAGTGGTTCTGAATAGGCAGGCAGGCTCCTTTCTGTAATGACTAGTATTTGTGTTTCTCCTACTACTTTGTTATTTTTCATTCCTTTCCAGCCTCCTCCTCTTGTTTAGTCCCCTCAGCCCCTTCACCTGGATAATTTTACTTTTCCTGTGGTGTCAACTCAGATGTCCTCCTCCAGGAACCTTTCCTGGAACACGTGCTGAGTCTCAGAAGTGGTGTCTCCTCTCCGTGCTTTTCTAAACTCTCTTTGGGGGCGGATTTTCACTTTTCTCAGCAAGATGTGCTGCTGGGAAATCCAGCCCCAGGTTGCCGGCATCACAATACTGAATAAGCTAGATGTAACTCCTGTCTTCAGGGAGCCGCAAATCTTAACCCTCTCACACGGAAACATAACATGTGATGGGAGTACTCAGGAGAGGCCTCCTCTGCGGTTTGCCTGTGCTCCAGGAAAGGGTCCTGCTTGGAAGACATCTGAGCTGACACTCGTCATTGAGAACTAGCATGAAGTGTACAGCAGTAAGGAATGAAGGAAGGAAGAGGGGAAAAAGAGAAAAGTGGTTAACAGGAAAGTCTCATGACCGCTGAGAAATGGTAGTGTAGAATCAGAAAATTAAACTTAAGTTCTCTTTCATCCACACATTCTGGAATCCTGAACAGGTCATTTAGGCTTTAACTCAGCTTTCTAACTTTTAAAAGTTGAGCAATAATAACTTGTTTCTTATGAGAGTAAAGTGAGATAACATGTGAAAGATGCCTTGTAAGAAGAAAATATTAAATAAATGTGTAAATATGAAAAAAATAAAGGAAGAGGGAAGAGAAGGAAAATTAAGACAGGGCAGTAAAAACGGAGCATATGTAGAAATAGGAACACAATCAAAGAGCAACAGTTATGGTTGATTTGTCTTTATTTTCTCTAATGAAATAAGATGTAGCTTTATACCCAACTATGGCATAACAGTCAAATTGGTGCTGATGGTGGCCTTAATATCCTCTGAGCACCAGCAAATATTTAAAAAGGTAAACACTGTACTAGACCCTGTATGGATTATAAGAACCTTCCCAGGGGCCTTGAGGATACACATTTCTCTGAATACAGTTGTGGACTTTCCTTTGTTTTATTTTTAATATTTGTATGTAAATAGCTTTAAAAACTGTGCATTAATTTGAAGGTTTCCAGCGAGCAGCTTTCCTGATATAAAACCATTTCTGCAGTGTGTGATTTTTCTGACTGTGATGCCTGTCTTCACATGGTGGACATGCTTTTGGCCAAGAATTGATCATCTTAACCTTGGAAACAGCAATAAAATTGTAGCTTCTCTCTTTCAGGCAAACGTCTACTTTATTTTAAAAGTACTATTGGCCTAGACTTTTAAGTTTCAGATTTCATTACAGATCCGAGTTGCTATTTTATAAATCTTCAGATTTACTTTTTGTTTATAAGACTGAGTCAGCAGAATTGTGGAATCACATTAAAATAAAAAATCTACCTGCTTGGAGAATAAATGTTGTTCTTGTGCACTCAAGTCTATCTGAGAAGAAGGCCTTTCATTTTTTCTTTAATTCCAGTGATGATATCTTTTTTAACCCCATTTACACAGTAGCCAAACACCCCAAAAATCCTTAAAGACATATTAACCGCATCTTTGCCTAGCCCCAGTGCGGCTTTGCTGTCCATGTGTATGGCTAAGGGAGCCATCACCAGAAGGGTGTGTGAGCTTGTCCCTGGATGTGTTTGGATATTTGTAATATCTGCTAAGGTGCTTCTTAGGGGAGGTGCTAAGCAGGGCGGAAAGGCGACCCAAACCCAGGCCCATTTTATCAACTACAAGGGTGAGAATATTATAGAAAACAGGTGCTGTGTGCTCTCTAGTGTTCACACTGAATGTTCACAGCTCCCTCCAGACTCTCAGCTGTTTCTGCCACACTCGGAAGAGATGTGCCATGTTCTTTCTTCATGCCTTTCAGAGGGTCATTTAATTTGGGGGGGAGGGGCGGGGGGGGTGCTAGTTTCTGAAAAATGTCTTGGTAAACCTGTCTAGGTACAAACAATCTGGATGTCATTTAGATTAATAGCAATAATGATGATGACAGTGACAATAACAGTGATGATAATTATAGTGTTAAATGCTGCACTACGCACTTTTACAGGGATTTTTTTGTTTTGACCTGCATCTATGATGTAGTTATTATTATAATCCCATTTTTTAGATGAAGAAACCTAGACACAGAGAAATGAATTATAGTCATGCGTCGCTTAATGATGGGGATACGTTCTGAGAAATGTGTCATTAGGTGATTTCATCATTGTACAGACATCACAGAGTGATAAACCTGGATGGTGCAGCATACTATACACCTAGGCTATATGGTATTAATCTTATGGGACCACCATCATATATGCCTTCTGTCGTTGACAAAAACCTCATTATGCGGGTGCAGGACTGTACCATGTGAATGTCACACAGTTGGGAATTATTTGAGGCACACTTTTAGCCCAGGCAGTCTGCCTTCCAAGCCCATGTGAAAGGTTAGCTCATTTGAAAGGATAGAAGGCAATCGTTTTAATAATATTTCTGAGGTTGTGAGGCCTACTAAAGCCATGATGTTAAAAAAAATTGGGCCCTTCCCTAAGTATTGCCTTCTGACTCTCCTCTTACTCTGACTCCCTACAGCTAGCTCAGGGGGAAAGCCCTACTTGCTACATCATATTCAGTTACATTTTGGATACCAAAGATCGTTTAAAAACTTCAAATTCGATCTTTCTTTAATTAGTTAGTGAATAGGAAATGCCTTGGTGGGCCTCAGGATTATTCAACTCTTTTTATATTTGTTTTTATGATCTAAGCTTTTCACTTTTTTTTTTTATTATTAGTGTTGTATTCCTTTGTTCTTGAAAAGCAAAATTAAAAATTGGAGCACATTATTTCCTTGTGGCAATTTGTTGTTATTACAGCTGCTTTAGTGTCAGGTATTTTTCCCTCTCCAAAGCAGTTTATTATTTTCTACTAACATTTCAATTGCACCAGCACCCGAAGGCTTTTTTATAAGAGAGGTTATCAGTTTAGAATTAGAAATAAAATAACTCTTTAGACTATTTTTTTTTTTTGAGGAAGATTAGCCCTGAGCTAACATCTGCTGCCAATCCTCCTCTTTTTGTTGAGGAAGACTGGCCCTGAGCTAACATCTGTGCCCATCTTCCTCCACTTTATATGTGGGACACCTGCAAAAGCATGGCTTGCCAAGCAATGCCATGTCCCCACCTGGGATCCGAACCAGTGAACCCCCGGCCGCTGAAGTGGAACGTGCGAACTTAACTGCTGCGCCACCGGGCCAGCCACCCCTTTAGACTATTTTTATGCTTCTGGAATTCACTGCCATTTTTGACATTTCTAAGTTGTTTCCCCTGTAGTTTGAACCATATTTGGCAGTTTATTTCTTTCAGAGCGATATGGAAGTTTAGGATTCCTAGTATTTTAGTTTCACTTTCTGTCCCTCATGGTGTACAGTCCTTCTGTGGCATAGTCTCTTTGCTAAACCTATTAGAATTTGCCTTTATGGAGCATTGTTCTCATAGCACGGTTTAGATGAATTAGTCTGTGAAGGAGAAATGGATTGTGATCCTCTGCTGTTGACTAGATATGTCACTGTGAGCAAGTCATGTCTCTTCCCTTTTGTTTAAAAGTGAAAAACGCTGTGATGGTCATGGAGATGCACCTCACAAAGCCCTCCAAGGATGGGCCCTGGCTGATGGGAGTGCAGATGGCCTCCAGCTGTCAGCTCCTTCAGGGATTGCCTCAGCTTTGGGACACCTCTTTGCCTAAGGACATGTCCTTCCCAGGGCTGCTGACATCTGAAGACTGATTGTGGCAGGAATATAAAGGCCCAGCATTTTGGCCCACCACCTCACTACCCCACTACCCCACTACCCTACCTCCAGGCAATTCTGATGGGCTCTATAAGCTCCAGATCTTGGGCAAAGTTAAGGCTTTGTTGGGCCTGATTGCAGTTCATTGACTTCTCTCTCTGCCCCAACCTGCTGCCACCCTCTTCCTTCCATAGGTGATGATTCCCCCAAAGTAACCTGCCTGTCAGCCCAACCTCCACAGGGACCTGTATATGGTCCCATGCAACCAAAACATTCTAGAGCTCTGTATTGCGAATGTTGTTCTTGTCAAGAGTGAGGTCACTTGGTAATGGGAATGAGGATCCCGTGTCTTCCATATCTTTTCCTATTTTTCCCTATTCATGAATCCCTGTTAATATAAATGAAGTGAAAGTGGTTGAGAATAATAATTAGGTTTATAGTTGTTAGTTCTCCATTGTTTCTAAAACTGAATCAATTAAAACATTTTGAACATGTCACTTTAATAATTTTTAAATCAGCTCTTTTGGGCTGTCTGGTGTTGTCTGGTTTGGAGAGGGCTGTCTTTCTCAGAGTGCTCCTAGGGAGTGAAGCAGCAAGCAGTTGTTGCATTCAGGCAGTGTTGAGTTGCCTCTGCTCACTGTGGCTTGGATGTCGTCCAAGCAGGCTGCACTTTCATATAAAAACTGCCTGACGCGCTCAACCTCTCTGAGCCTTTGGATCACTAGCTGTGAAATGGGGGTATGGAGTGCCTTGCACTGTGCCCAGTGGAGCTGCTCAGCCAAAGTAGGACACCACCTTAGGAATCAGGTGGAGAGAGACCTAGGACCACACTTTTCTTTAGATGTTTGGTGAATGGAAAAACTATTTACTAGAGTTGACCTTTGTGGCCTAAGGAGTTATTACAAGGAAACCTCTTGGGAGAAAGCTTGAGATAGCAATGACTGAAAGGAACTGGAATACTTATAGGGAGACTGAAACAGTTCCTGATTCTATGGCAGTTGGACAGGGGATAGCAGATGGGATCCCTACTCCAGAGAAATGAGAACTTGAAATTGTTTGGGGTTTTATGTTAAATGAAATAAAATTATTGGGCCGTGAGATACTGTGCAAAAAGTACTTAAAATTTTAGAGATACTGTAACCAAGCCAATTAATGTGCCAGGAACTGCACCCATTGCATACTGTTTCTAATGCCTTTTAGGTGGTTGAGATCAGGCAACAGGGAAAACATTAACATCTGTGGAGAGGGAAAATGCCTTCTCTGCTCCTTAGGTTCATAGCTCAATTTCTTGATTCATTCCTGTCACTTCTTTTCTGGCCTCTCCTCCAGCCCTAGCCCTGTCAAGGGATAGATAATCAACACAAGGTTAGTTATCTAAAGTCTGTTATCAACCACTTTTAGTCCTTTGAACCCTTGACTTACCCTACTTGCTTGTCAAAGACCTAAGCTTGAACTGATGCTCAGATCTATTCTTTCTGCTTTTCTGTGACTGCTCAGATTTTGTACTTATGATCTGCCACCTTCACCGGGTCAAGGTTGGTAGGAATTTTTTTCTTATCTTTGGTCAGCTCACTGTACAAATCCCTTTCTGTTACTCTAGAATATTACCACACCCACCTTTGTTGGTCCCTGTGAGAGGATAAGCTTATCTATTTCATTAAGAAAATGTAGATGACTGGGTTTGAATTTTGTGCTTACTTGGCCTCTTGATCCCATTCTTCTTGATTCTATTCCATCATTTTCTCCAGAACCTTGTTTCCTCAATGATCAGCTTAAAATACATTCCAAACTATATCATCCCAAGATAAAACAAACCACTGCCATCAGTTAACCTTCCATCCTTCTCTGGAAACTTGCTTTTCAGCCAGGCTTTCTGACATGTACTTTCCTATTGCTGCTCAACCCCAGCTGTGTTGATTGTAACTGTTTCTGATGAGATCACAATTAACCTCCAAATTGTAAAATCCAACAGATTGAAATAAGTGCTTATATGCTGACCCTTTTGCTTAATTTTTAAAACTAACTTTATTGAATTATAATTGGCTTCCAATATACTAAACATTTTAAACTGTACAATTTGATAAGTTTTGACATATTTCTACACATCTGAAATCATCACAATAATCAAGGTAACGAACATATCCGTTACCCTAAAAAGTTTCTTTGTGTCCCTTTCTCATCTCTCCCTACCCCCTTTTCTGCCTACTGTCCCTACCACACCATGCCTAGGTAACCAGTGATCTACTTTCTGTCACCAGCTTCGTTTGCATTTTCTAGATTTATGTAAATGGAATCCTACAGTATACATTCTTCTTTTGCCTGGCTTTTTTCAGTCAGCATAATTATTTTGAGATTGAACCATTTTGCATTCTTACTAGCAGTGTGTGAGAGTAGAAATTGCTCCCCGTCTTTACCAATACTGGATATGGTCAGTCGTTTTAATTTTAGCCATTCTAATAGTTGTGTAGTGGTATCTGATTGTGATTTTAATTGCATTTCCTTTATGACTAATGATGCTGAGCATCATGTGCTTATTTGCCTTCCATATACCTATTCTTTGGTGAAGTGCCCAAATCTTTTGCCTATTTAAAAAATTGTCTTTTTTGTTATTGATTTTTAAAGCTTCTTTATGTATTTTGTCTACAAGTCTTTTATCAGATATACGATTTGCAAATATTTTTTCCCAGATTGTGCGTTGTCTTTTCATTCTCTTATCAGTGTGCCTGAAAGGGCAGAGTTCTTAATTTTGATGAAATCAAATTAACCAATTTTTCATTTTAGGGATTATGTTTTTAATGTGGTTTCTAAGAAATCTTTCCCAATCCAAGGTCATAAAGATTTGTCTACTCTGTTTTCTTCTAGAAGTTTTATAGTTTTCAGTTTTATATTTAGGTTTGTGATTATTTTGAAAAATTGCATATATAGTATGAAGTATGGATTGAAGGTTGTTTGCATAGAGATATCCAGTCATTTCAGCACTCTTTGTTGAAGTGACCGTCCTTTCTCCACTCAATTGCCTTTGTACTTTATCTAAAATCAACTGACCATATATGTTTGGGTCCGTTTCTGGACTCTATTCTGTTCCGTTCACCTATTGTTTGTCTATCTTGATGCAATACTGCACTGTCTTCATTACAGTAACTTCATAATAAATCTTGAAATCAGTTAAAGTCTTCCAACTTTTTTCATCATTTTCCAAGTTGTTTTAATTGAATTATTTGCACTTATATGATTATTGATGTGGTTTGGTTTAAATTATTATTTTGCTATTCTTTTCTGTTGGTCTCATTTGCATTTATTTGGTGTTCTGTCTCTCTTTTTTCTTAACTTTGCTTTCATTGGATTAATTGTGGGGTTTTTTGTTTTTGTTTTTTGCTGGGGAAGATTTGCCCAGAGCCAATGTCTGTTGCCAATCTTCCTCTTTTCGCTTAAGGAAGATTCACCCTGAACTAACATCCATTGCTAATCTTAGTCTGTTTTGCATGTGGGGTGCTGCACAGCATGGCTGCTAATGAGTGGTATAGGTCTGTGCCTGGGAACCAAACCTAGGCTGCTGAAGCAGAGTGCTCCAAACTTAACTGCTAGGCCATGAGTCCAGCCCCCTAATTGTGGACTTTTGCTATTTCATTTTTATCTCCTTTGTTTGGGTTATTAGCTATAACTTTTTTGGTGTTATTGTAGTGATGGCTTTATGGTTTATAGTATACATCTTTAAGTTGTCATAGTCTATATTCAGGTGATATACCACTCATAGTATAAGACCCTCACAACAGTGTACTTTCATTTTTCCCTTTCTGGCCTTTGTGTTGCCTTCGTTTTTTTACTGCTATATATGTTATCAACTCCTAAATACGTTGTAGTTATTTTTATTTTAAACAGTTGATTAGCTTTTAAAGAGATTTAAATAAGAAAAAAAGTCTTTATATTTACCCATGTAGCTGTCATGTCCTGTGCTCTTTTTCTAGGTTTCTCATTGATATCATTTTCCTTCTGCTTGAAGAACTTTGTTAACATTTGTTGTAATACAAATCTACTAGCAGTGAATTCTTTCACCTTTGGTATATCTTTGGTATAAAAAAGCCTTTATCTTCCCTTTATTTTTGAGATATTTTTGCTGGATAAGGACTTCTAGATTGATTTTTTTTCTTTTCCGTTCTTCAAAGATAGTGTTCCTCTCTCTTCTCACTTAGATTGTTTCCTGTCAGAGATCTGCTATCAGCCTTTCGTTTACCTTTGTTCTTTGCTACATAAAGTGTCATTTCTCTTTGATGGTTTTTGGAATTTTTTCTTTGTCTTTGGTTTTAAGCAATTTGATTATGATTTGTGTAGATTTCCTTCAGATTTCTTGTGTCTGAGGTTGGTTGAGCTTTTGGGGTCCATGGGTTTATATTTTCATCAAATTTGAAAATTTTTCGTACATTTCTTCCGATATTTTCTCTGTTCCTCTCCTTTTTGGAGACTCCAATTACATGTATATTTGGTCACTTGAAACTTTTCCACAGTTCATTTGTGTTCTGTTCACTTTCTCTCAGTGTTTTGTTTTCTCTTGTGTTTCATTTGGGATAGTTTCCATTGCTATATCTTCACGTTCACCAATCATTTTTCTGCAGTGTTTAATATGCTGTTAATTCCATCCTGGTTTTTTTTTTTCTTTTTTCATTTCACTCATTTGTTTCAATTAGGTTCTTTTTTTATATCTTTTATATCTCTACTTAGCAGTTTTAATCTTTCCTTTAGCTTTTTAAATATACTGAATACCGTTATATGTATTTTAATGTCTGTCTCTACTATTTCTATCATCTGTGTGTCATTTCTTGGTGAATTGCTATTTATTTTTCTCTGCCTTGTTTTTTTTTTTTCCTCTTTGCATGCCTGATAATTTTCTGTAGGACACCAGACATTCTTAATTTTACCTTGTAATTCATTGGATATTTTTGTATTCCTAATAATATCTATGTGCTTTATTGTGGGATTACTTAGAAACATTTTCATCCTTTTGGTTATTTTTTTAAACCTTATTAGACAGGGCCAGCGTAGTGTTTTAGTCTGGTGTTAGTTTTTCTCAAAACCAATATGAGAACCTTCTTAGTGCTATAACTGATAGTCCATAAACTGTGAGGTTTTCCACTTGGCTGTTGGGAACTGGCACTATTCTTTGTCCTTGTGAGTGCCCAGCATTGTTTCCTATTTCTTTTGTGTGGTTTGTTCCCTGGCCTCAGGTAGTTTCTTCAACATACGTGCACTGACTCTATGTAATTGAATTCTAAAAGGATATCTTCTGCACATCATCAGAGTTCTCTTCTTTATGCAGCTCTCTTCTCTCCTTCAGTCTGTCCTGTGAACTCTAGCCACTCTGAGTTGTAAGACTCCTAGCTCTGTTTCCTCAACTTGGGAAGACTTCTGCCTCTTCCTGTGTTCTCCTTCCCACCTTGGGCAATATCGGGGCTCATTTCTCAGGAATCATTGTCCTTGGTTACCTGATGTCCAGTGTCTTGTGTCACATTGTTTCATATATTTTATCTGTTTTGTCTTTGTTTTTTCATGTGGAAGGGTAAAACTGGTTTGTTATTCCATCTTGTTCAGACATGGAAGTCTCTCTTTTTCATTTGACACTTTTGACCACTCCTTCTTTTAGATACTTTTTTCCTCCCCCTTTTCCATTACATCTCACTCTCCTCTTCTAACTTCTTTCTTTTCTTATATTTCTTATACCTCTGTCATCACTTTCTTTGGCTTCTTTTCTGAAGATGCTTAATGTTTGTGACAGGAATTCTTTGAAACTAGGGGCTTGTGTTTCCTTCTCAAAGCAGAATTTCATTGGGAGATGGATAAAATTCTAAAGATGCATTGTTTGGATCTGGTTTATGAAAGGATTGCCTGCCTTATGATTTTTTAGAACAAATCAGTGAGTTGTGCTTTCATGTATCTCTTAGGATGTCTGAAACATACTTATTTTAAAATCTCAGGTTGCTTTATAAAATTAGTTTCCTCTGGAGTGAATTAATGTTCAGTTGTTGGTTTTGTGGGCTATCTTACTTAGCATTAGATTTATTCGTGTATTTTAGAATTTTTGTTTGCAGGGTCTATTCAGTGGAAGATTTTTACTTTTGTTTTTGTTTTCCTTCTTTTTTTCCTCCTGTGGTTTTGCTTATTTCTCCCCTAAGTGGTTTTGCAGTTGGTTCCACCTAACTCTCTAGGCTTGAGATCCAAAATGAGGTTTTATAGGGATCTGTGAGATGTTCTAACCAGCACTGATTTAGGCGATATGGCAGATCCAGTGCTCGGGTCTTGGATCTCTAAGCCTACAGCTCTTCAGAGCTACAGCCCAAGGCTGTATTTGATGACAATTTTTGTCATCTTTCATTTACCAGCATGGAGCTTATTCCATCCCAACATATGACTTCCACCTTTTGGCTTCTCTCAGATCCAGAGCCAGCAGTATGTTATCTTGCAGAAGGCAAGCTCCTCTTCCTGGTGGTGGACCCTGAGCACAGCAACACTGTGCTGTATTGTGTTTCACTGTTTTGCGTTTCTGTTCTGTTTCTGGTCTATGGAGATATTGATCTTAGCCTTGAACTAGACTATGCCTTTTTGGTTTTCTCTTTTTTATCATACCCATTGTTGTTGTGTGTTAGAAGAACACGGAGACTGACAGTGTCATCTTGGACTTGAAAGGGTGCTTGGCATGGGAAGTTGAATTAGTGTAGTTTTTCATTGTCTGCTCCAGTGGAGGGCAGCATAGGGCTTTGTTGTCTGACACACTGGATTTGAATTCTGATCTTGGCATTTCATAGCTATGTAAACTTAGATTAGAAATGTAAACTGTTTCAGCCACACTTCCTTCCCTCTAATAAGGGAACAATGGTGATTATTGTGCAGTGTTTGTACCAGCCTTACATCGGTGTAAGGATTAAAGCAAGCATGTAAAGTATTCAGCACTGTGCCATAATAAATTAACAGCAAATGTGGTTACCTTAGGAATGCAATTTAGAAATGTTTCTTCATATTTTTATTAAAAGGTGAGAGAGAGATTTTAGATTATGGTCTGATTTTCAGTGACATTCAATTCAAAAATCATCCATTGAGTATTTATTAAGTGTCAGGTACTGGGCTAGATTCTTTACATGCTTTTCCTTACTGAATTGTCACCAAAACTCTGTGAGGTAAGTATTATTCTTATTTTAAATAAAATTGAGGCAGTCAGAGCTTAAGTAACTTGCTTGAGGTTACGTGGCTGAAAGTGGTAGAACTGGGATTTGATCCTAGATCTGTGATTGCTTTTCCCATACATTATATCCAACCCACCTAAGCCTCTGTAATGACTGTGGAGTGTGGATTGTGAGCCTTCTGTGTACCAGGCTTGTCTGTGCAGTCATCCTTTGTGAGCTGGTCGGGAAGAAGATGGAGGACCAGAGGGCTGTGGCTGCTCAGTCCCAGGCCAGCTGCTGTCGGCCTGTCCCCTCTGCTCCGTATGCAGCCGGAGAGTGATCACTCATCCTCGTGCTTCCGGTCCCAAACTCAGAGTTAGAATGAGGGGCAATTACATTGTTCTGTACTCTATCTCCAACCTCATTGTGAGGTGGAGAAGTGATAATACTTAAGATCCAAGCCCCGATCAAACATTCCTGTGTATAGGAGTCCCAGGGCAACAGGCTGAAACAACACAACACTTTAACACACTGGTCCTTCCACCAAGCAGAAGACTAATAGCTGTGGGATCAGTTACACCAGCCCCAATGGTGAGAGAAATTGCTAACCTTTTATTTTTCCCCTATTACTTTGTGTATGTCTTAGCCAAGGGGGTCTTTGTGGCTGAAATAGTGCTAACATCCTCTGCTGTGTGCTATGGAGGTCCTGCACCAGAGGATTTTATTACCCTTTTTCCCTCTTTGAGAGGGAAAAGGCGGTATTTAGCATTACCTTTGTAGTTGGAATGATTTTATTCCACTTAGCAGTCTGCAGTACTGGACTCGAGGGTGTGTGGCTGTGTGGACACATAGAATACATATGGTGCACTCAAGAGTCACAGTGGTGACATTGCCTGATTTGTAAGGCCCTATATGGGGAATGAATTGTTAGTTGTGAATGACTTTGTGGTACTTATAAGATGGGCTTGGAAGTGGAGTCAGCGTTCATATTCCCACGTGGATGCTTCAGGCCGTACATGTGCCTCCTCTTCCCCATTACTGCCAGCCATGCAGTTACTCACTCTTTTCCTTTGCTGGGGGAGAGAGAAGAGATGCAAAAAGACAGAGCAAGGGTGAGGAAGGCAGCAGGACCTGGGATCTTGCCCATGGTGCCCAGCTGTTGCATTAGCTACGTGGGAGCTGTGTGTGGAGGTCAAGCAGGGTGATCTTTTATTAGCAGAGCCTTGAGTCTTCATTCAGGGTCTGAGCTCTAGTTTGACTCACTAGTTAGTTGTGTGGCCTTGGCCCCCTTGAAAAGTATTGAGCTGATGGGAGTGCAAAACTGTCCAACTCCTTTGGAGGACAATTTGGCAATACTTACTAAAATGAGAAAAGCATTACTCTTTGACCCAACAGGGCAGTTTGTTGCAGTGTAATTTTTCATAGCAAAGTATTGGTATAGACTAAGTATGTATCAGTAAGGGACTTGTAATATAAATGTGGCATAGCCACTTGGTGGAACACTGTGTAGGAATAAGAAAAGAAATGATGAGGTGCTGTATGTATTCAGGTGGAGAGGCCTCCAGAACATGTCATTAAGAGAAATGCATGGTACTGAATAGCTTTCAGAGTATGCTGTCTTTTATATAAGAAAGGAGGGAAAATAGAGACACATGCATATGTTTGCTTACATCTGGCAATAAAAAGGAAACTCTAGGAGTTCACCCATAAGGGGCCAGGAGGAGGTGGGTAGGCCAGGGACAGAGAGGTAAGTGAGACTTCTCACTGATGTCCTGTTATTCAGTGAGATTTATCCTCTTACAGTCTTTCGATTTTGAACCCTGTGAACATATTACCTATTGAAAGAAAATTTTTTTAAGAAAGCTATTAGAATAGAGCAATATGGAGAAATCTGAAAAAATGCCTGTATGCTGCTTGCTACATTTTCAGTTTAAAGGACTGTAGGTCCTGCTTAAATTAAACAGCAGCAAAAGAGATGGAATTGTCAGGTGCCTTTGACAGTGACGGCTGGATGTTGTCCCTCATTAGATTGTGGAAGACTTTATTTTTAGCCAGAGAGCACCCTCCGTCCTTTTTCTCCTCCACCTTGCATTCCTTCCTTTGATGCATACTGTATCCTGTGCAGAAAGCATGAGTAGCAGCACTGGTATCAGAGCACTACATTCTGCTGTTTCTCTGGTACCAACTGAGGGGAAAACCTGTTGAAAAATTAATGCCCAACAGCAGTGATTAATTGTATATTTGTATCATCAATTTTTAAAATTATCTGCTTCAGTGAAGGGTAGCCTTGGGTAGGATATGTAAAATCACTGATCGATGCTCTAGTTTGGGCCATCAACCTTTGATAGTTTAGACTCTAACACCTCTGGGAGGCGGTTCTGATAGCAGAGTCTCATCTTTAAATCTAAGGGGCATGGGAAACAGAGGAGGAGTCCCTAAATGAGTCAGTAAGTCAGGGAAATGAAATGTATTATGTTTATATGAGATTTATTTTGAGGGTGGGTGGAATGACATCTATTTGATATTCACAGTATGTCAGAGTGGTTAGGCCCCGCAACATTGCATAGGAGTCAGAGGTTGGTGGGAAGAGACCCTGCCCCCCAAGCCCCCCGCACGGATGCACCTCTGCACTGTGTTATTGATTGGTCTTGCCAAGGGTCCAGAAGTCGAGAGGCTGGTACATGGAGTGATCAAGATGCAGTGCTGCGTTTCCTGGCCTCTAGCTCCTGTGGCAGGTAGGATCTTGCCAGAGCTGAGAGAATGAGAGTTCTTGCTATACGTCTTCTGTTTGGGCTCACATCATTATCCTGAAGGAATTTCACTAATCAAGTCTGAGGTCCAAATTGAGGGAATGCTTCTAGACTTTGAGCTCTCCTCATTCTTGAAAAAATTCAGCATCCTCATTCAAGAGAGAAAGCAGTCAGTGCCCAGATCTCCAAAGAGGATCTCTGTTTCCGAGAAAAGCTGGGCTCCTGAAGGTTCTTTACTCAAAACCACTGGGTGAATAGCTGCCATTTTGCACAGTGTGGAGATGAGGTAGCTGGGACTCAGAGAGGTTAATTAACCTGCTCACGATTTCACAAGAAAAAAGGTGGATATCTGAAACTTGAATCCAGGTTTGGTTTATTCTAAGGTGTTCTTTCTTCTGCTTGACTCTAGGCTAAAAACTCAGGTGTGTAATTTTTGACAGTTACTGTAATCTCAGAGTTCCAAGATAATTTTTAAAAAGCTCTGAACTTCATTTGTAAATATGGTTTAATAAATTATTACATCCAAATACAGGAAAAACCCAAAGAAAGAAAATACGTTGGCATTATTTTCTTTAGATATATAATAGACACGCATTTAATTTTGCTCTATCACCTCAGTAACAGATCATTCTAATGCATAATGAATCCATATGATTTGGACATGTTTACAAAAAATTTCCCTCTATTAGTATATAACACAAAATACATCAATCTTTGGTGGATTTTTTCACTGACTCCTGATACTTGACATGTAAAATAAGTGATACTCAACATAGTTTGAGCTGGTTATTCAGTATCACATCTTTTAATTCAAGATGCATGTCAAGATGATTTTTCAATCAGATATAATAATCCTTACTATAATTTTGAGGTTATAGGGAGAAAACAAGACAACAGTGTATTTTGGGAGTAATATAAAAGTATTCAACAAATGATTCCACTACCAGCGATTTAAAAAAAATTACTATTAATGTGTCAATGTATCTGAAATTTAAATTGTTAGAATATATAAAAGAATACGATGTTTTGGCAAAAATTTCACATTATCTAATATAATTTACTTTCAAATAATGACCATTTGTGCTTGAGGTAGAGCCATGGGCTTCTCAAAAATGGAGTTTTGTAGATTTTGGCTTTTGCCTGTTAATGTGAGCGAAGCAGAATTTAAGAACTGAAGAAGTACTTAAAGTAGTGGAACAAAGGAAATGCATGGTTTATGCATTCGTCATTCTTTGTAGGATCATATGGATTTAAAAAGGAAACTTTTAGCAAAGGATCTGAGGAAGTGAAAAGGATTAAAAACTTCCCAGTCCTATTGGCAAAACTTTTGCCAATCTGTGTTTTCTGTCTTAGTTTCTGTGATATTATTATCAATGAGTTCTGCTCCATAGATCGTTAATATAAGTCATCTTCTTGGGTTCTGAAAAACTCTGGCTGACTTTCCTGCCTTTTCAGGCTTTGCTGTGTGTATCTCTCAGTGTGGAAAAATTATCTTTGATTGCTACTGAAAGAGACGCTTGTCAGAGGACTGAGCAAGAAGAACCCGAGGGCCTTGTGGCTGAGATCTTAAACCAAAAAGGAGCAACTCTTGAGTTGATGTAACTAACACATGGGCATTTTAATCTTAAGAATTTATTCAACAGCAAAAAATTTTAATCCAAAGTTATAATTTTTTTCTAGTTTCAGAAGTGGTAACGCAAAAGCCCCTCAGTAAAAAGAAGGTTCCTGGAGGAGAGGAGAGACCGCCACATAACTTTTCAGTTTAATCCTGGTTCTTTGATGGCACCATCAGTACAGACAGCTCGGACGGGTGTGGGTGAAGAGGGTCCTGTGTTGGTAGAAGCTCAGCTTCCCATAGATGTCGTGCAGCAGGGATTTAATTCGGGCTTAAGCAACATTGATAATTGAATTACTTTAACCAACACTTGGGATTATTTTGCGGATTTATTAATATCTTAAAAATTCTTTCTTACTAGGGAGAACTTAAGATTTTACAGGTATGAGATATAAAGCTATGTAAACTAAACTATTTGTTTAGCCTGTCCAAAGTAATAAAATAAGGACGTACAAAGAAAATTAATGTAGACCTCACCTATGTTCCAGGCGTTGAGGTGATGTTTAACCATATGATGATGAAAGGACCATGAATACTCTTGTTGCTTTTGGTAAAATTCAAGCCAGGTATAAAAAGCTATGTACAGAAAATTTGTTTCTCTAAATTGTTTTCAGAAGGTGATTAGTGCTTACTTGCCAGGCATTAGAAAAAAAGAGTGATAAAAATGTTTTGTCTGCCAGTCCTTCTGCACTCATTACATATCCCAGCACATCACACATTTCTGTTAGCCAGCAGGATTGTCTCTGGAGCTTTTGAATAAAAATATTAGTAGGAGATTGTTGGTCCCAAAGATGGGCAGTCACACAGGTGTACAGATACCTTCTTCTCAGAATGTAATCAAGAATAAGCAATTGCTCTGCACAGAGGAGCTTCCATACGGAAAAGTCTCGACTACTCAGGAGTCTTGTAGACATTTCCCCAATGGCCTGCAATGGGGCCAGCTTTTTTTCCTAGTTAGAAAAAATGTTGGTGAAAGCTACTCAGTAATGAAAAGGAATGAACTATTGATATGTGCAATAACATATCAGTGAATCTTAAAATAATTATGCTAAGTAATAATAAATAAAAAATAAATAAATGAAGCCAGACAAAAAAAGAGTACATTCTGTATGGTTCCATTTTTATAAAATTGGAAATGCAAAGTCAACTATAGTGACAGAAAGGGGATTAATGGTTACCTGAGGATATGGGGGGTGAGAAGAGGTACAGGTGATGGACAGATGGGTAGGATTACAAAAGGGCACAAGGAAACTTTTGGGGGTGATGGATATGTTCATTATATTGATTGTAGTGATAGTTTCATGGATGTATACATACGTCAACATTTATCAAATTGTACACTATTTTTGTACAGTTTAATGTTTGTTATACCACACGTATATTAAAAGGGTAAATATTGTATTACTATTGTAAGCAGAAATCAGCTGTCACTTGCTGTACACAGCAAGTAACTAGGAAAATAAGTGCAAGTAAAACAGAACAATGAAAGAAAAACCTACTTTCTCCTATATAATTTGGGGCATAGGAAAGGCCTCCATGTTTCATAATTCTGTTCCCATCTGATTTTGCTCCTTGAAATATCTTTTTTGATGGGCAGGTATTATGTTTTAATTGTTAGGAGCAGGAGTTCAGGAGTTTGGTAGACCTGGGTTTAGCCTAGTCATCTGCTAGCTGTATGCCTTTGGGTAAAACACTCATCCTTTCTAATAGTCTTTTTCCCTATATGTGAAGTGGGATGATAGAGGCATAGTATGTATTCAATAAACGGAAGCCATTTTTATTATTATTTTTATTCATTTCCACAAGGTTTAAAATGGAGATATTCTTGGGCGAGAAAACAATATTTTAAATTCATAGAGGGACATTTTACCATGGAAAATCAGAATCAGGAGTGTTGCCTGAAAGAAGAGAAGAAAGATCATTACAGGAAGTGAAAGAAACACAGGGAGGGGACCGTAGATGATTGTCTAATGCCTGCGTTTTGTGCGTTCCTCACAGTGGGCATCTAGCTACTAGGTGACATTCTCATCTGGTTTCTCTTTAGTGACCTCTGCTCTCAGGCTTTAATTGTTTTGGATTCGTTAGTCTTTTCCTTTGTTAAATAGTAATATCATTATTCATGAGTGCCATATTTACAATTGCCTATTGAGAAATTCACTCTGGCATTTAGCATGTACTTTGCTTGTTTAGATTTAAGTATATTTATCATTCATCTGTAGAAAAATTTTGTGGACTTTTTAAATGTTTTGCTTAAATGTAGTTGATAGATCTTATTTTATTTAAATTTATTAGCTCCTGTAAACTTAATTAAAAATTAATACATAGACTTGTGAAAGTGACAGTTGATTAGTTTATCCTAAATTGGTCATAGTATTGATATGTAAGTTTGAAAGACAATGTAGTAAAAATACTTTTTCTTTAACTCTGAGATGTCATTTTCACTTATATGAACTAGCAAACTTACTTGCGCTTCTGTGTTCTTGACCTAATTTTTTCCCCTGCCAGGTGGTTGCAGGGATTTGACGGGTGATTGATTTGGTTTTGGAGGGTCCTGGAACTGTACAAAGTGTTTTTCATATTGGAAAAGACATGCCCAGTTTTTTACAAATTTTAAGATTTACTGCCACTGCCTAATGTGTTGCAAATTAATTTGTTTGCTATTTATTTTACTCAGAATGTAGTCATTGATGTCGTTAGCTGAAGGGCAGACTTGATCATAAGAAAGAGTAGACTGCCTTTTTTTTTTTTTTTAAATTTTACTTTTTCCTTTTTCTCCCCAAAGCCCCCTGGTACATAGTTGTATGTTCTTCGTTGTGGGTCCTTCTAGTTGTGGCATGTGGGACACTGCCTCAGCGTGGTTTGATGAGCAGTGCCATGTCCGCGCCCAGGATTCGAACCAACGAAACACTGGGCTGCCTGCAGCACAGCGCGGGAACTCAACCACTTGGCCACGGGGCCAGCCCCAGGGTAGACTGCCTTTTAACGCTATTTGTTTGCTTTTGTTTGGCGTCTTTGCAGGACTGGACATTAGATGGGTAGACTGCTACTTTCCTTTTACTCATCCTTCCTTCGAGATGGAGATCAACTTCCATGGAGAATGGCTAGAAGTTCTTGGCTGTGGTGTGATGGAACAACAACTGGTAAATTCAGGTAGAAAAGAATCCAGCACTTTATTTACAGACTCTCTTAAAAAGCACTTTTCTCATTTAACTTGGCTTACATGTGGATTTACGTCCTCCTTTAGGGATAGCCTCACCTTCTTTCTCCTGTCATATTGCCCTACAGACTTATCTCTGACACTTAACTCTGGAAGAACTTAATTTCTCCCATCTAATTTTGCAAAGGCTTCTTGTTTGCAGAGCTCTTCCTTGTCAGCACTTAGGAGTTGGAGCTGTACTTCATGATTTTGTATTTGTTGCTGTGTTGCTTTGTAATTGCCCTACACACATTTGATGCATGTTGCTTGAGTGGTTTGTCTTCCAAACTATTTAAGAGCAAAGCCAATGTATAATCCTTTTTTGTTCTTATTGCATTTAGAATAGTCCCCCAACTTCAGCAGATATTTCATAAATATAATAAGACACAATATAAAAATACTTAGGCCTGTAAGGTTTAGTTGTTGGCCGCCCTCAGTTTTGGCAGTGCCACCTGATTGAGGGGTAAGTGGGAAAATGAGGTCTTTCATTAAATTCTACCTGTATCTATAGGTACTTGAGAAAGATCTTTCTAGGTCTTATCTGCAGGACCATTGCTTAATAAAAATGATTATTTCTAAACTTAATTGCAGAGTTGTGCGTTTTTTAAAAACTTCTGGATTTAATTTAAAAAATATTTTTTCAGAGTATAAGTTTTTCAGGGGAATTTGGTTGGGATTGGCATTTGAGCAGGGGCTCACTGTATAAGTATTAAGTGGAGGGGAACTGATTTGGATTCTACCGTCCCATAGTCATTGCCCTTCCGCCCCGCTCCTGTGCTCCCATAGAAGGGCATTTGCTCTGTGGCCCTTGAGGGCAGTGCTGGCTCACAGTTGGTTACAGGGACTCCTGCAGCAGAATGGAGAAGACCAGTCCCTCTTGGTGACTAAAAAATGTGGATAGACCATGGGTAAGGTCATGGGGTTAGAGAATAAGAAAGGAGTGAGACAGAACTGATGAGGTGACAGTAAAGTGCAGGAATTTGTGTTACCTGGGCTGGGAGGCCGGGGGCCTGGCCTCCCTCCTTACTCTCAGGTAACCCTCGTCTGTGGGGCCTGGACTCTGTAGGCTCACAGATTCATTTCCATTCTGGTAAGGAATGGTTGGGGGAAAACCAAGCACAGTGCCAAATGCTTCTTGGACAGGTCTGTCTTAGAGAAGAGGGAGCACAGAGGTCGCAAATTAGGACCTATGAGTAAAGGTTGTGAGGCCTGGGCTTGGGTGTCTGAAACCCCAAGTTGTTGTCACAGCTCTGTCGATTGAAAGCTGTGTGTCTTCAGGCAAGTTGCTTAACCCCTGTGAGTCTTGGTTTTCTCATAGTTAACCTTAATACCTACCTCTCTCCAAGGTTTCATTATAAGGATTAATCGAGGTGATACATGGAAAGAGCTTAGCACAAGGTCTGGCACGTCATAAACATTCAGTGAAAATTAATTGCTGATGTTTTTCTAAAGATTGGCACTTGAGCTGTTGCCAGTCTTCTGTTTTTCTCTTCTTGTTCTTCCCAAAGCCCCCAAGTGCATAGTTGCACCTTCTAGTTGTGAGTGCATCTGGTTGTGCTATATGGGATGCCACACCAGCGTGGCCCGATGAACGGTGCCATGTCCGCACCCAGAATCCCACCCAGCGAAACCCCGGACCACTGAAGCCGAGCGCGCAAACCCAGCCACTCGGCCCCGGGCCGGCCCCGCTGATGTTGTTTTTGAAAACGTTTTTCCAAGTGGTCAGAGCTGTTTATCAACAGAGAGTCCCCATAATAGGAAATATTTAAACAAAGGCTGTCCTGCATGTCATAGGAACAATCTCTGACTAGTTGGAACTATATTACTTCTTTGATCTTAGTTGTCTCTGTATCCATAATTCTAGATTGAGTGATTATTTTTAGAAAGAAAAAGAAAATCAAGAGTAAAAAGAAACAGAAAAATCAGGGCTAAGAGTGTATATGGATCTTAAGAGAAACACAAAATACTGAAAGCAGATATGTAAGATTTAATCTTTTCTTGAGTAGGAGCCAACTTCAAATACCTTTGTGGTGTTTCTGTGTGTTTTGTTTTGTTTTTTAGACAAAAGATTTGAAGGAATCCTAGGCTTCCTCCAGGAGTGCTGGTGTCAGGAGGCCAGAATTAGGAAAGCAGATCAGAGGATGAGCAGCTTACTTTTTGGTTGCCACTTGGGATTGTGCTTCCTTGTATGTGTTCCAATTTCCTTGATGGGTTTTTATGAGGTTTATTCACACAGTAATTGGTCTGAATATGGTTATCTGAAACAGGTTTCCAAGTCATTATTGCACATTAATGAGACTGCTGTTTTACAATTTGATCAGTCATGTTGGGTATTCTTGAAGGAAATGGCAAAGTGGAAAAAAGCAAAGAAGTTAAAAAAAAGAAAAGAAAACACCTAAGATGCAAATATGTTTGAGCGAGTCACAGTGGTGGTAGGATGCACTTTAAGCTGTTGAGAAATTGTACACATAAGATTTAAATATCTTGCAAGAGAGTAAGACTAAAGAAAAGGAAGAAGAGACGATTTCATAAAAGAAATTCTGTGTAGGCTTTGCTATTTAAAGTTGAAGTTATTATGACAAGTTCTGCTCTGTGTTCTCAGATGTGAATGTGTTTTGATGTCTGTAATTAAAATTTTTAAACTGTGTGCCTGGCAGTCACTAACCACAGATGTTATTTGCAAGTGTAGCTAGTTTTCTATTGTCTGAGTTCCCGTGACATAGAGAAAGACTATGTACGCTTCGTCGCCTTAGTTCTGTTTTGCCACTCTATCTTTTCTCCTACATTTTCTTGCCTTCACTCCCCTCTCCTATCCACCCCTCCCCCACCTTTTATAATAGAACTTCCGAGAAACAGTGAAATTGGTGGTTGTAAGATTCTCCTTCTTTATAGTTCTTTTAGAGTTTCAGGTAAGTGATGAAATAATTGGAAACCAACGAAGCTCATGGAGCAATGATACTAGCAGACATCAATTGAGCCCTTACTGTATGCCTTCATCTCACCAAATGCTTTAGATGATTTCCTTCATTTAACCTTAGTAACAAGGCTCTGAGGTCTATGCTATTGTTGTTCCATTTTACAGAGCCTGATAAAGGCGATCAGGATCAAATGGCTGCGCGGTGGTAGTGCGACTTGCCCAAGTCTTTCCAACAATAGTTAACTACTGTGCTGTGCTACCCAAACAGTAAATTGCATGATTTTGAAGTGGCTAGAAGTTCATTTCAAATAAATTATTGTGTCTAACGTAGAATGAAGAACTGAAACCAAAGGAAACAAACAAGAGCAAAAAGAACTCTGTTCTATAGAAGCCCTAAAGAAGGGCTATGCCAGCATATGTATTATCTCCTATGAAAACGTGCATTTAATTAAAAGTATGAAATTAGATTGATAATTTGAAAAGTTACTAAAAACACTTTGTTACACATTTAAGTTGACTATGGCATGTATGTATTTTTGTGCATGGAATAGCTAAGGCCCTTCCAGATTTTGTGGGCAGAATAAGCTAATATCTTACAGAATTTTACTTTATTTCTTCTTTAAGTTATAATGTCTTCACCATTGCTTTCAGATTCCTTTCACTTAGTAATTGTGATGTGGTTGTGACCGTTGTCATGATGGTTTGATTATTTTTTCCCTTGAGGAGGTGTTTTTTTTTGTTGTTTTTTTCTTTTGAGGAAGATTATCCCTGAGCTAACTGCTGCCAGTCATCCTCTTTTTGCTGAGGAAGACTGGCCCTGAGCTAACATCCATGACCATCTTCCTCTACTTTATATGTGGGACACCTACCACAGCATGGCGTGCCAAGTGGTGCCATGTCCGCACCCAGGATCTAAACTGGTGAACCCCGGGCCACTGAGAAGCGGAACGTGTGAACTTAACCGCTGCGCCACCACGCCCGCCGCCATGAGGAGGTGTTTTGAGGAGAGGTGCTGAGTCACATCCCCAAATACTACACACTGATTTCCCATTGGGCTGACTCAGGCTGCTAGTGTCTTTTCAGATAGTGTGTGGGGCACAGACATCTAAAACCATCACCAGGGTGATGATGTGCTGTGATCATGCCAGGAAGGAAATTAGCATTTATTCAGCCCCTGTGAAATTTGGAAGCCAGTACATAGGCCAGGGGGGAGAAAATGCTCTGTAGTGGAAAATAACTTTTTAAAAACAGTATTGCCTTCCTTACCTCTTTGTTAAAATTTAAAAATTGACTCTTTTGGGAAAACCTTGTAAATATGTACATGAACACTTTCCAGTTTTAAACAATCATTTTTTTGTTCATTTGTTTGTGAAATATTTCTTAATTCCTTCTAACACTGTAGAAAAGTGAATAAATATTGTCCTTGCCTTCAAGAATAGCACAGCACACACACACATAAACATAGATGATTACAGTACCACATGGTAAGTGTTTATAACAGAAGTACAGTGGGCAGAATAGGGAGGAGGGAGGAGTTGGAGAAGATTGTGCCAAGCCCTTGACCTGGTTACATTCAGGATGGAATATTGGTGATGGGGTATTCAAAATGTGCATTCCAGAGTAAGTTAGGTTCCTGTTTGCAAGGGGTTATGTACTTTATCTTTGCTTGGATGCCTAATTGGCATACCTAATGCTTGTTTTTCTATGTAGGTGTAAATCTGTTTCTAGTCTTTTCCTCTCTTGGGTAGCCAGTCTCTACAGCCTCTGTACACACTTGCACCATTCAGTGTTACTGATCTAAGTTGGTGAACTCTTAGATGGCATGGACCAAGACTACACCAGTATGGTGTTATATACAAGCAGACAGGCTGTTCATATCGTTAGCATCTTTTGTGTGCAGGGCACTATGCTAGACAAAGAGGAGGATACAAAAATTGGTAAGATGTGACTTCTCTCTGTAAAACTTGGAGTACAGTAGAGAAGATAAGACTGTGTAATTAGAGCATGGTAGCATAAGTGCCATTCATGAGATGGAGCTTTAAGAGATATGAAGAGGGAACTATGTTCATCAGTTAGAGCAGTAGAGGCATTTGAAGTCGGTCTTAAACAGTGGTTCTCAGTTGTGTGCCTAGTAGTCGCTTGGATAGCTTATTTAAAATGTCTGCTCGTAGAGTATCAGATTTTGTAGGTCTAGGATAGGGACCAAGATGTGCATTTTAAACAAATACCCTGAGTAGTTCTTGTGAATGACATGCGCTCAGACCATGCTTTGCAAACCCTGTCTTTAGGATAGGTTGAATACATTCCCCAATTTGGGAGGATATAATTAAAGTATAATGAAGTACACATATTTAAGGGGTATAATTTGATTCATTTTTGGCATATGTATATACCCGTGAAACCATCACCACAATCAAGATAATAAACATTTTCATCATCAACTAATGTTTCCTTGTGCACTTTTTTGTAGTCTTTCCCTCCTTCCACCCCTGTCTCCAGGCAACCACTGATGTACCTCTGTCGTTATAGATTAGTTTGGATTTTCTAGGGTTTTGTATAAATGGAAACATATAGTATGTATTCTTTATACTTTGCTTCTTTCCCTCAGCATAGTGATTTTGAGATTTGTTTATGTTTTTGTGCGTATCAGTCAATGTTTTATGTATCCATTCATTCCTCTCTGTTTTGAGTAGTGTTCCATTGTATAGATATACCCCAATTTGTTTATCCATTCACTTATTTATGGATATTTAGGTTGTTCCCAGTTTTGGGCTATTACAAGTAAAGCTGTTATGAATACTTGTATAAAAGTCTTTGTGTGCATATATGTTTCCATTTGTTTTGAGGAAAAAAACCTTGGAGTGGAATGTTCTATAAATATTGAATAGATGAATGTAATTAAATAGCATTCAGCTCTTCTATGTCTGCTGGATTTTTGAGGGGGTGTTAGTGATCTATCAATTTCTCAGAAAAGAATGTTAAATTTTTCTACTATGATTATGGACTTTTTGTTCTTCATGTTTTTTGAAGCTACATTATTAGGTGCATACACTTTTATAGCTGTTATGTGGTCTGCGTAAATTGCTGCTTTTATCATTATGAAATATCCATCTTTATCTCTGGTAATTCTCTTTTTCTTGAAGTCTGTTTTATTTATGTTAAAATACCCATTCTAGTCTTACTTACCCTCCTCCTCAGTTACCTTTATATTGTTAATAGTTACCTGTATTATATCTACATACATTGAAAACCACACCATTCAATGTTAAACTTTTTGCTCTAAGCAGTTGCATTTTAAAGAACTTGAAAGGAAAATAGTATTCTTTTATATTTATCTGGTTGTTTACCATTTCTCTTGCTCTTCCTCCATTCTTCAAGATCCAAGTTTCCTTCTGGTATTTTTTCCCTTCAGTTTGGAAAACTTCCCTTACTTACCATTTCTTACAGAAATGTCTGCTGGTGATGAGTTTTTTAGTGTTCCTTTATCTGAGAATGTCTTCATTTACCCTTTATCATGGAAGATGTTTTTATTGAATACTATGGAATTCTGGATTGATAACTCTTTTTTTTTGCAACAATTTGAACATGTTGTTCCATTGTCTTGATAAATCTGTTTTGCAACAATTTGAAGATGTTATTCCATTGTCTTCTGTCTCTAGTTTCTGCAGAGAAACTGATAATCATTTCAATCATTGTTCAACTGTATGTAATGTGTTATCTTTCTCTAGCTGTTTTCAAGATTTTTTTCTTTATCTGTGGTTTTCAGCAGTGTCATTTTGATGTGTCTAGGTGTGGTTTTCTTTGAGTTTATCTGTTTTTAGGTTCACTGAGCTTGAATCTATAAATTTGTCTTTCACCAATTTGGGGAAGTTTCTGCTCATTATTTCTTCTGATTATTTTTCTGTCTCTATCTTTTCATCCTTCCCTTCTGGAACTCAAATTACATCTTTTGACTTTATCCCCGAAGATCCCAAGAACCTGTTCACCATTTTCTCTTTCTCTTTCTGTTTTTCATATTAAATAATTTCTATAGATTCAGCTCCATGTTCATTGACTTTTCTTCTATCGTTTCCACTCTGCTGCCTTGGTCATCAAATACAGTTTTTGTATTTCATATTTCTTTTAGTTTTCAAATTTGTCCTTGGTTCTCTTTTTTGGTTGTTACTTCTCTGTTCAGAATTCCTATATTTTTATTCCTAAAGTGTGTTTTTCTTTACGTCATGGAGCATAGTTTCAGTAGTTGCTTTAAAATATCTGTCATAGTTCCAGCATCCAGATCATCTTAAGATTGACTTCTCTTGAGAACTGGTCACATTTTTCTTGTTCTTTGTCAAATAATTTTGGATTTATGTTGGACATTGTCAATGGTAAGTTGTGTAGACTCTGTGTCCTGTTATAATCCTGTGAAGACTGTTGACATTTTGTTTTAGTAGATCTTCAACCTGGTGAGGTTTAGGCCTTGGTTTTGACTTGCTTCCTGTAGGCAGTGATTCACATCTCAGTGTAAGTCTTTACTGTGCTGATTTGTGTCTACCCTGTGCATGTGTGCTTTAGAGCTTAATCTGAAGCTTGTGTGAATGGTGCAAGACTCAGTTAAGTTTCCTCAGCTTTTATTATGCTGTTCTGAGCCTGTGCTGTGCATGTGTAACTCAGGCGTTAGGTTGACACTTGTGCAGGTAGAACGAGGGCATCCCCTTCTGGGTTCTCTCCATTCTGCTCACAGAAGCCCTTTGTCTGTGAACAGAAAGACGGGTTTCTCTTCACGTCTTAGCTGCTCATGAGGTTGTGCAGCTCTATAACTCGGGCCCACCTCTGGGACAAAAGCATGTAAGAAAAAGACCAGAAAACGTGAAATTCATCTTGTGTAGGTCACTTCTTTAAGTTTTGACTCTCAATTAAAATTTGCCTGTTTGTTTACTTTTCAGAGTGCTCTACTGGTTCTTTTGTACACTTGTTCAGGGATGTCAGTTGTAATTAGAGTGAGGGATAGTGGGGTTATGAGTCCATAAGGGAACCAAACTCTAGGTTGGGTTGTGAAGACGCTGCAGGTGAAAGGATAATTGCATGACATAACTGTGTGGTGCCAGAAAAGTGTGAGTGTATTGGCTCTAGTATATATTTAATACATCATTAGTTAAGCATAAGAATTAAGCATAGTGTGTTTTTGAGATAAAATGATCAGTTGAGACTAAGTGACTGTCACTCTGGCTCCTTCCCTAACTTCCTCTCTCTCCCTCTTTTCTTTCTCCCTCTCTCCCTTCCTTTTCTCATCCTCTTAACCTTCCCTTGCTTTAAGTCAGTCTTGGCCCTTTTAGTGCTCTTTCAGAAAAGCAAACAAATATGTATCAGCCTTGTGTGTAGGTTTTGCCTTGTAGGCCCTCCTAGTGATATATTTTCAAGCCGTCAGAATAGAGATATCTGTTCAAATATTTATTTAGCCTTTGTCCTTTTTCCCTTTTCACAAGGGCAATAAGATGGTGAGATTTTCTTCTGATAGAAGAGAAATCTATAATCATTGAAAAAATTAAGAAAGTAAAGTATAAGAAAGAAAATAAAAGTAATTAGACATTGTCACCTACATAAAATTAAAAATATGCATATATATGATTATTAGGTATACCTATATGTAAATATCATATAATTTTATGAAAATAGAATCACACTTTGAATTTTTTGTGTGTTCTGCTTTTCCATAACAAATTTGACACGAGTGTCTTTTAGTATTACAACTGTCTATCTACATCTTCATTGTTAATGGCCGCATAGCTATTGTGGATGAATCTTTTTGCTGGTCTTTTACACAAATCACCATTTCTGTGTTGATGAGTTGTTGACAAGAAATAGTCTTTATACACGTGTCCTTGCACATTTGTCTTAGTGTTTCCTTGGGATATGTTTATAGAACTGGAATTGCTGGCTTTTTCCCCCTCCAAGGTTTATAATGTATATTGCCAGATACACAATGGAAAAAAGCACCTGCAGTATTTAAAAGTACCTCTTTTTTCCCACACTTTCACCAACACTGGACGCTATCAATAGTGTTGCTCTTTCCATCCAAGAGGGAAGAAGTGGTGTACTGGCATTGTTTTAATTTCCTTTTCTCTGGTTGCTAGTATAGTTTAACATGTTTCCAGAAGTTATTGGCTCAGTTGTTTTCTAGCAGCATCTGAAAGGATACATATTTTCTTTTTATCTTCCCACCTCAGATTATAACTTTATTCTCATCTTTATATGCTTGACATAAACACTTTCTGTTCTACTGAGGGCATCTAAGCCACTTTAAGTGAACTCTCAATACCCCTCTTCTCTATCCTGGGACTCCCCTGTATTTTCATAGTGTTTCTCCTCTTTGCTGAGCCTAGTGGCGTTGCCTCTGGACTTTATGCCTACTTTATGCCAGATTCTATGCCTTAGAATTTGATCACATCACTTATCCCCATTTTCCTACTGCATATTTTCTATTCATTCTTTTTAAAAAATTTGTTTAATTAATTTGTTGAGATGAAATTCACATAACAGCAAATTAGCCATTTTAAAGAGAACAGTTCAGTGGCATTTAGTATGTTTACAGTGTTGTACAATGACTTCCTCTGTTTAGTTCTCTGTGATTTCCGTTACTCCGAAGGAAAACCTCTTACCCATTAAGCAGTTTCTCCCCCCATCCCTCCCCCAAGCCCCTGGCAAACACAGTCAGCATTCTGTCTTTATGAATTTATGTATTACAGTTTCATATAAATGGAGTCTTACCATATGTAACCTTTTGTATCTGACTTTTACTTAGCATAATGTTTTGGAGGTACATCCTTTGTAGCATATATCAGTACTTCAGTCTTTTTTGTGGATGAATAATATTCCATTGAATGCATATGTTACAATTTTTTTAATTAAGATTATGATAGTTAACCTTGTGAAATTACAGTTGTACATTATTATTAGTCATGTCATAGGTACTCCACTTCACCCCTAGTGCCCTCCCCCCACCCCCCCCTTTTCCCCTGGTAACCACCAATCAGTTCTCTTTGTCTATATGTTAACTACCACCTATGAGTGGAGTCATACAGAGTTTGTCTTTCTCTGTCTGGCTTATTTCACTCAACATAATACCCTCAAGGTCTATCCATGTTGTTGTGAATGGGATGCCTTTGTCCTTTTTTATGGCTGAGTAGTATTCCATTGTATATATGTACCATATCTTCTTTATCCAGTCATCAGTTGCTGGGCACTTAGGTTGGTTCCATGACTTGGCTATTGTGAATAATGCTGCGATGAACATAGGGGTACGTGGGACTTTTGGAATTGCTGATGTAAGGTTCTTAGGATAGATACCCAGTAGTGGGATGGCTGGGTCATAAAGTATTTCTATTTTTAACTTTTTGAGAAATCTCCATACTGTTTTCCATAGTGGCTACACCACTTTGCATTCCCACCAACAGTGTATGAGGGTTCCTTTTTCTCCACAACCTCTCCAACATTTGTCACTCTTGGTTTTGGATATTTTTGTCATTCTAACAGGTGTAAGGTGATATCTTAGTGTAGTTTTGATTTACATTTCCCTGATGATTAGTGATGATGAGCATCTTTTCATGTGTCTATTGGCCATCCGTATATCTTGTTTGGAGAAATGTCTGTTCATGTCCCCTGCCCATTTTGTGATCGGGTTGTTTGACTTTTTGTTGTTGAGCTGTGTGAGTTCTTTATATATTATGGAGATTAACCCTTTGTTGGATAAATAACTTGTAAATATTTTTTCCAAGTTACTGGGCTTTTTTTTGTTTCAATCCTGTTTTCCCTTGCCTTGAAGAAGCTCTTTAGTCTGATGAAGTCCCATTTGTTTATTCTTTCTATTGTTTCCCTCGTCTGAGGGGTTATGGTGTCCGAAAAGATTCTTCTGAAACTGATGTGAAAGAGTGTACTGCCTATATTCTCTTCTAGAAGACTTATTGTTTCGGCCCTAATCTTTAGGTCTTTCATCCATTTTGAGTTTATTTTAGTGAATTGTGAAAAAGAATGGTCAATTTTCATTCTTTTACATGTGGCTGTCCAGTTTTCCCAGCACCATTTGTTGAGGAGACTTTCTTTTCTCCATTGTAGGCCCTCAGCTCCTTTCTTGAAGATTAGCTGTCCATAGTTGTGTGGTTTTATTTCTGGGCTTTCAATTCTGTTCCATTGATATGTGTACCTGTTTTTGTACCAGTACCATGCTGTTTTGAAAAATATGGAATGCTTCACGAATTTGTGTGTCATCCTTGCGCAGGGGCCATGCTAATCTTCTCTGTATTGTTCCAATTTTAGTATATGTGCTGCCGAAGCGTGCACCATATGTTACAATTTATCCATTCATTCATTGGTGAACATTTGGGCTATTACCATATTGTCACTATTGTGAATAGTGCTGCTATGAACATGCATGTACATATATTTGTTTGAATCCCTGTTTTCAATTCTTTGGGCTATATAGAAGTGGAGTTGCTGCGTCAGGTTGGAATTCTATGTTTAACTTTTTTGAGGATGTACTGAACTGTCTTCCACAGCAGCTAAACCATTTTACATTCTCACCAGCAATATAGGAGAGTCTGATTTCTCCACATTCTTGCCAATTCTTGTTATTTTCTGTTTGCTTTGTATTGTTTTATTTTGTTTTATAGCCATCCTAGAAGGTGTGAAGTAGTACCTCATTGTGATTTTGATTTTCATTTCCCTAGTGACTAATAATGTTAAACATCTTTTCATATACTTGTTAGCCATTTGTATATCTTCTTTGGAAAGTGTCTTTTCAAATCCTTTGCTGAATTTTAAAATTGGATTATTTGTCTTTTTGTTGTTGAATTGTAAGAGGTCTTTATATATTTTGGATACCAGACCCTTAATAGATGTTTGATTTGTAAATGTTTTCTCCGATTCTGTGGGTTGGCTTTTCATTTTCTTTATAATGTCCTTTGAAGCACAAAAATTTTTAATTTTGATGAAGTCTAATTTATCTGTTCTTTTTCATCTCTTTCTCCTGTTTTTGATGTCATATCTAAAAATTCATTGCCAAATCCAAGGTCAAGAATATTCACTCCTATGTTTTCTTCTAAGAGTTTTGTGGTTTTAAACCATTACATTTAGGCCCTTGATCCGTTTTTTGGTAATTTCTGTATATGGTGTGAGGTAGAAGTCCAACTTCATTCTTTTGCATGTGAACATCCAGTTGTTCCATTGCCTTTTGTTGAAGAAACTGTTCCTTCTGCATTGAAAGATCTTGGCACCCCTGTTGAAAGTCAATTGATCATAGATGTATGGATTTATTTCTGGACTCTCAGTTCTGTTCCATTGTTCTATGTTTCTCTTCTCATGCTGGTACCACACTGTTTTGATTCCCGTAACTACATAGTAAGTTTTGAAATTGGGAAGTGTGAGTCCTCCGACTTTGTTCTTCCTCTATTCATTCTTTATTCTTTGTCATAATTATGTTCAAGTCTCCCTCATTTTTTTAAAAAAATATTTTTTCTTTATCCTGTTACTTTGTCAGCCCATCTGTCTGTCTGTTTATCTGTCTCTCTCTCTGTATTTTCCAGTTCTTTGTTATATCTGTCAGTCCAGTATCTACTGCCCAGCTTAAGAGATAGGACATTTTACAGTTGAAGTTCCCTGTGTGTCTCTCCCTCTCGGTATCATCCCTTTTACCTTCCCTCCTATGAGCTATCACTGTGCTGAATTTTGTTTTATTACCTTGACTTTCATTATAGTTTTACTTTTTATATTGTGAAACAAATTAGCTTTCACAAGCTTTTATACTTTAACAAATGGAATCATGCTATATGTCTTTTTCTGAGTTTTTCATGCAATATATTGAAGTTCACTTATGTTGGCTTGTGTAGAGTTTTAGTTCATTCATTTTTCTCTTTTTAAAGATTTGCACCTGAGCTAACAACTGTTGCCAATCTTCTTTTTTTTCCTCCTTCTTCTTCTTCTCCCCAAAGTCCCCCAGTACATAGTTGTATATTTCAGTTGTGAGTGCCTCTAGTTGTGCCATGTGGGATGCCACCTCAGCATGGCTTGATGAGCAGTGCCATGTCCATACTCAGGATCCGAACCAGCGAAACCCTGGGCCGCCGAAGTAGAGTGCGCCAACTTAACCACTCGGCCACAGGGCCGGCGCCTAGTTCATTCATTTTGCGCTGCTTAAATTCTATTGGATGAATATACCATAGTCTGTTCATCCATTCTTTAGTGGACATTTGGTTGTTTCCAATTTTTTTGCTATTACAAATGCTACTGCTGAACATTCTTATACATCCTGTATGTCTAAGTGTAAGAGCTTCTCTAGGGTGTATTTTATTTACCAACGAATTGCTAAGTCAATACTTATGAGCATCTTTAGCTTTATTGGATAGCAGCAGATTGTTTCCTAAAGCAGATGGGTCAATTTATACTGCCTGGAGCCTTTGTATGAAAATTCTTGTTGCTCCATATCCTCTTCAACACTTGACCTTGTTTCACCTTACCTAGCCAATCTGGTAGGTTTAAAATAGTATCTCACTGTGGTTTTGTTTGCATTTACCTGATAACTATTAAGATTGAACACATTTTTATATATTCAGTTGACACATTTAGTTTTTCTTTTGTTCATTTTGGCGTGGGGCTTATTTTTCTGTTTGTCTTTTTTAAATTGATTGATAGGAATTCATCATTTATTTTCAACACTAATCATTTGTTATTTTTATGTTTTGCAATTGTATTCTCCAGGTTTGTGACTTTTCTTTTGTTTGTTTTTTTTAAGTTGCTTTTTCGTAAATGGAATACATGTATATCTTACTTGAGTAGCTTTAGGTTTCTGTATATAACATCATTCTCCAAAAAAGTCACTTCATCAGGGAATGTGAGTGGGTGTACATTGACAAGTTCCATAAAGATAACCCTTCTGCTTGTCATGCTTGATTCTGGTACTTTAAGACTCTGATGTTATTGCTATATCATTTATATTTTCAGCACGGGGATTCTCAATATTTAATGACTTTCAAACATCTACCCTCTCCCTCCTAATGTTCTGTCAGATTTGGTTCCACCCTCGGTGACAGTTTCTCTTGGCTGGGAAGCTGTGCTCTAGGATGTGCTTTTTTGACTGGGAAATCTAGCTTGGAGCTTGGTTGGGGATTCCAGTTATACTGTTTGCACAGAATTCAGTTTGTTTCCTGGTTTGTTTTTTAGTTCTTTCTAATCCTGCTTAGAATCCGTGCCACCAATATTTCTATTATTGTAATAAAAGTAAAGGTTTGGTAACTTGATTCAAGGTGTGGTATGTGTATACATTTCTGATGTTTTTGCAGCTGTTGTATGTATTGCGTATCGTCTGTGCCGTAATTTCTATACATAGGAGACGTCTGTCTAGAAAGCAGAGATTCTGTCCTGTGTATTATTTTCAATGTCTAAGGTCTTCTATATTTGGCAAACATAAAGCAATTGTTATTTAATTTCCTAGTACTTCCCCCATCAATGTGGACCTAATATTTCATTTTCAACTGTTTTCCTTTTTCCTATTGTCTACCCTATTCCTGAACCAGTAATGCCAATAGCACAATTCAACCATTAGCTTTTGACACTTTGAAGCTGATGGAGTAGTTTGTGAGTTTCCAAATAAGAGCTTCGGGTTGGAAAGAAATGGAAATCGGGGAAGTTTGGATTATTGCAAATGGTCATTTCTTTCATGAGAGTCCATTATTGTTCCCAGTTCTTCCCCCTTCCCTGTATCCATGCACTTTGCCCTAGACTTTGAAGTACTTTCCACTGTGGGAGCAGTATAATTCTCTGCCCTGTAGATTTTTGGCTTGGCCACAACTGCTGTAGCTAAAGGGATATTAGCAGATGTGATTCGAAAAGAGGCTTGAAATGTACCTGGCAGTGGTTTTGCCCTCTTTTGCTTCTGCCATTGTTATGAGATGAACATCCATCATCTGGTTCTAGAATAGTAAGAAGCATGTGGAGTGGACCTGAACCAACCCCGGAACCTGAAGCCCAGCCCAGTCTGGACCAACTGAGCCCCAGCCCCACAGGCTCTGGTGGTTGTTGCACAGCACTGAGATTTTGTAGCGGTTTATCCATCTACAGTAGCCGGCTGAGGAAATTGTGGTTGTCTTGCATATTCTTTCTCAGCTTACCCAGGGCTCATAGTGTGCTTAAGATTCTCTCCTCCAATACCATTTCACAGAATTCACTTATTTCTTTCCAGCTTTGTCTCACTACCTCCCTTTCTAACTTAATGAGAAAGGTGGTTGAAAAGAACTTGACTTTTTTTAACTTCCTTCTCTCCCTAGAGAAGCCATTGAAATAGTTTCCCAGTATTTTATTGTGTGTTGTGATTGTTCCCTAAACCAGACAGGGATTGAAGTGAGATTTATCTGGAAAGTCCTCCCTGTGTGAGTTTTTTGAAATGCTCCTGACATATGGAAGATCTCGTGTGTGTTTGTGCACACACATTCTCATATAACCTTTTTAAAGTTTTGGTGCCACGTGTCTGACTTTAGTCAATCTCAGGTAGAAGACTCTGGAGACGCTAGAATGTAAGCTTCATGAGAGCAAGGAATTTTTTGGTTTTGATCACTGTTGTATTCCCAGTTTCTAGAACAAGGCCTGGCACACAGTAGACACTCAATATACATAATTATAAAATGAATGATGGCTGGACTCCCCCTTCCTCATCCTGATATTTACTATTTTTCCTCCAGCCTCATTGAAACGGTAAAATGTGGAGGGAAACCACCCTAGTTTCCAAGACTGGCACTTGATCTGCCCTCAGCTGTGCAGTGTGCTGCCTGAGTCACAGGAACACTCACATGGAAGCACAAGAGCTAACTTAGAGGGAGGATCTGCCTCCAGCGAGGCCCGGCCACTGTTTGCACAGGAGATCTTGGGCAAGTCCTAAGGGTCTTAGTTTCTTCATCTGTAAAGTAAGGGGCTAGAAGATATAATCTCCAGATTTCCTTTTAGCTTTTGGATCTTATGATTCAGCCTCCTAAACAAGCCAGAGATTTTTAATATTAATAAAACCCACAAGAGATTGTGTTTTGTTTATAGCACCACATGGAAAATTGCATAGCGGCAGGACTTTGGTATATATATGGTTGATTAATCAGGTTTCTTCCCCACATCCCCTTAAAGAAACTCTGAGAGACTTTAAAAAAAAAAAAGAATGCTCATATAATTGAATTTTATTTCAACTATTTATGAAACTCTTGCTTCATGGGATCACTGCAGCTTTGCAGGCAGGTAGTGATGTGCTCCTCAATGGCTCAATTTTATTTTCTCTCTTGCAAAAAGGCAATTTAGGAGTTTAGGAATTATTTATGGTACTGTGGGGATAAACACAATCTGCTGAGTTATTTTTCTTGTGTCATTTTTTTCAAGGTTCATTTCTGCATTTTAGGCTGGAAGCAATGTCTTTATGAAATGGCGATGTTGTTATATCCATGGATAAAATGAAGTAATGTCATTAGGCAAAATTCATGCCAAATTTTCAAATTGTGTTTTTTAAGTGACCTAAGTCAGGAGTGGTCAAGTGTAGCATTTCTAAAAGTGTATGATGTAGAACACTGGGCATTATTAGGTGTTTCACAGGGAAAATGATTTGATATTCAACTAAGAGTGGAAAATAATGAGTTGGAAAAGCCCTACAGCTCTCTGTTGGAAAGCATCTCTGAACTAGGGAAAACTAGCTCTGTGCGGGGGTGGAGTGAGCAGCATTTCCCAGACCTATTCCATCACAGAATCCCTTTATGAAAAGATACCTTTTGTGTCCCAAAAAGGACACTTAGGGAAATGCTTGTTCACTGGCTGCCGGGATTGACAATAAAGTAAGAGGATAATAGAAGTGTATTTTGGGGAAGTAATGACAAAGTACAGTAAGATATTCTTTTAAATTTTACCTTGAGGAGTGCCTTCAATATGAAGGGAAGCAGCTGATATTAACATACATAATTTAGAACGTTCATTTGGCATTTTAGACTATTTGTCTATGGAGCTCTGGAAATTGAGAGTTTGTGGGCTTTAAAGGCATCAGGAAGGAAAAGCTCTCAAAATCCATTATTTGATATTTCCATTTATTAGAGTCAGCCTTCCTTCTCTCTGTCCATTCCTTCAACAAACATTTATTAAGTATCTGTGTGGCAGGCACCATGCTAGGTGCTGCCGATAGAGGTCTTTTCTGCCTTTGCAGAACTTACAGTCCAGTGGTAGAGACTGACAGGTCAGCTACTATATCCATGGGGCTGTGATAACAGTCGAAAGAGGAAATAGTTCCTTGAGAGACTGGGCAAGGCTTCACCAAGTTTATAAGCTTGAACTGAGCAATAAAAGCTGAGTAGGTTAGATGATAAGGGTAGAATGAAGAGGAGATCTTTTCCAGACAGAGAGAGGAGCTTTGTGCAAAGACACGCAGAAGGTGGGAGGCAGCACTATGTGTTCTGAGAAGACCGATTAGTATGGAATGCTCAAAAAATCAAGGGGCATGTGAATCAACTAGAGGAGGCTGAAAACCTCCTCGGTAGTAGTCAGCTCTGGAAGAGCGTGGAAGGCAAAATGAAAGACCTTTAATGTCATCCTTCTGGTGGTAGCAAGCAACTGAATGATTTTAAGTAGGAGAAAGACGTGATCAGGTTTGTGTTTTAGAAACTAGCATTGTTGTGGAGAGTGAGTTGAAGAAATGCAAGTTCAAAGGCAGGGAGACCAGGTGAACAGTCTAGACTCTAAATGAGGAGAGCAGTAGCTGAAGCAGTGGCAGGAAGGAGAGAGGGGGACCTGATTGGAGTGAATCTTAAGAGTTATTGCTAGGCTTTATGTGCGTGGGGCCACATTCTTGTCATGATGAAGAGGTCATGAACTTAGGGATCAGATAGTTCTGGTGGCAGCTTTCCCAGGCGTAACTGACACACAGAGCCTTTGGGCACGCTTCACTACTGTACGCCCTCCAGAGAATGATAGGTGGGTTCTATACCCCTGCCCCCCACCTTCTGTGCCTTCAGTACCTTCAGTTGCTTGAACCATACGTAACTATCATACCTTCTTTCTCATCATGGAGGCAGTTTTTAAGAGAGAGGAAGCAATTGGAACCGGATCTCCTGTGGAGTTGAAGAAGCAAGATTTTATTTCTGTTTTAAAGAGAGCTCTTCTGAATTATACTGAATTGTGGATCCACTCTGAGTCCAAGCATGTCTGCCTCCCAGAGAGTGTCTGGTTGATGAGTGGTCTACCCTGGATAGATAGCACAGAGACATATGCTTCTAACTGAGCAGACCTGAAAAGGTCTTTGTATACCTCCCTTTCTTTGGGTATAGAACTTTTTAATTGATTCATTTAATTAAAGCCATTCTTCCTTGTCCGTGACTGGTTATTTCTCTGCTAGCCATTGAGGGGGCTGGGCATTGGGCCTTCTCATTAGTTGAAGTTACTTTCTTTGTTGGTATCTTGGTGGTACATGGAATAGTAGACATGAGAAGAAGCTAGGGAACAGAATAGGACAGTGTCTCATAGGACTTGCTTTTTCTGGTACTTACTAGCTACTGCTGGCTGGTTTTCTTGACCATCTTGGGGTGGGTATACATGTCTCTACAGAAAATATCGAGAGCTTTAGGTCAGAAAGATATACCTTCACTGACAAATACATTTATCACTTAACATTCCTGAATCCCACTACCTCATCTATAAAATGAGAATAATAATATGTACCTCATTGGTTTGGGATGAAGAGTAACTGAATTAATGCGTATAATGTGCCTACTGGAGTGTCTGGTGCATAGTAAATGATCAAAAAGTGATAGATCCTTTCTCCCCTCGCTTTAACCCTTCCATCTTTCAAAGAGAGTGTTAAAGTTGGAAAAATTTCACCTCATTAACCCTGTGAATCCCCTGAAATTAATGTCAAACTTTTCCATCTATTTGTGTAGGGGTATTTTTTAGTTGGGGGAACGAGGGAGAATAATTGTAGTTTTCATTAGATTCTCAAAGGGTTCTGTGCCTTAAATAAGTTAAGAACTACTGATCTAGTCTCATAGCTTTGGTTTTTTTTTTTTTTTTTTGAGGAAGATTGGCCCTGAGCTAACTACTGCCAATCCTCCTCTTTTTGCTGAGGAAGCCTGGCCCTGAGCTAACATCCATGCCCATCTTCCTCTACTTTATACGTGGGATGCCTAGCACATCATGGCTTTTTGCCAAGTGGTGCCATGTCCGCACCCAGGATCCGAACCAGCGAACCCCAGGCTGCCGAGAAGCGGAACGTGCAAACTTAATTGCTGCGCCACTGGGCCGGCCCCCTAATATCCTTATTTTGAATATGAGGAATTAGAATTGTTTAAAAGGGCAATTTTAATTATATGTGGTAGTGAACCAAATGCAGGCATGATTTGGGGGGCACTGAAGAATTCCTGATTAATAATGCTGTCTGCTTTAAGGACCTTATTCAGACAAGTGTAATTTGTTAGGTGAAGGCGCTTGTTACCCAGGAGGGCAAAACATTCATCAAATGTTTATTGAGGAAAGGATGAGGAAGGCAGGCAGCATTTGTTGGAAAGGTAGATGTTTAGCAAGTGAAGATGAATAAGGCAGAGCTCCTGCCCTCAAGGAGCTATACAGTTATGCACATAGCCCCAGAAACAGGTAAGTTATCACGCCAGGTGGCAAGTGGGTTCAGCAACCAATGCTGTCTCTGGGAGTCAGGGAAGGTGTCCCAGAAGAGTTACCCTGAAGAGGTGTTATTTTACCTTGATCTTGAAAAATGTCTAGGACTTTGTTAGGACAATTGAAGTATGTATAGGGCCTTTTTAGGCAGAAGGGGCAGCATATTCAAAGATACAGACTTCTAAAAGATCTGGCATGTTTGAGGACAGAGAATTTCAGTGAGACTGGGGTAGTATGTCATGGGGGGCACCGATCCAAAGGGACCTGAAGCGTGATGGGTGTCGTTTGCAAAGTGAAGGAGCATGGGCTTGATACTATGCTTATTTCAGCTAATAGGGGTTTCTTTGGGAGGGTGAGGGGATGGTAGAGTAGAAGGCACCATCTATTTACTATGTAAATTTATCTTCTAGGTAATGCATTCACTTGGAGTGTGTGTGTGTGTGTGTACTCTTCCTTTCTCTGCTTTCACTTCTGTTGTTTCTCTTTTTTTGTATCCTTCCAGTTTTTTAATGCAAGTACGTATATATCTTCTTTTTCTTTCTTCTTAATAAAAGTAGTATACTATATTACTTGACATCATTTTCCCTCTTGCAGTGTATTTTAGACGTCTTTGTATGTTAGAGAACATGCTCATTCATATTCACAGCTGCCAGATTTTCCATTGTGTGTATGAGCCATAGTGTATTTAACCTGTGCTGAGTTGATAGGCATTTTGTGTTGTTTCCAGTCTTCTGCTTTTAAAAACAATGTTTCAGTGAATAACTGTGTAGGCATGTCAGGTTTCATATGCAAGTATCTCTATGGGATTTGTTTCTTGAAGTGGAATTGCTAGGTCAAAGAGTATATGCATTTATAATTTTTATAGGCGTCTTGCCTATCAAATAAATCTGGTAGGTAACCCTGTCAGGTTGCCTGTTTCCATTCCCCGCTGTGATGTGTGAGAGGGCTTGTTCTTCACATCCTTGCCAACACGTGTGTGATCAAGCATTTGGACCTTTGCTAATTCGACAGAGGAAAGCTGTATCTAAATGTCATTTTAAGTTGTATGTCTTTTATTTTGAGTGAGAGCTGAGCATCTTTTCATGTGTTTAAGATACGTTTTTATTTCCCTTTCTATGAACAGTCCTCGTATCCCTTGCTCATTTTTTTCCCAGTAGAGATTTTTTAAGTAGGGAAATAATGTGATGAGATTTAGGTGGGGTTTTTTTATTTTTGTTTTTGCAGGAGAATTCTAGAACAGTGAAGAATTGCTGATAGGACGATTAGATAAAGCTGTTAATGTAGATGAGAAAATGATGGCCTGAATTTCAGCAGTGACAGTAGAGAAGAAGATAAGGTGGATTCCAAGGTTATTTCTGGGGTGAAGCAGCCATATCTAATACGTGAATTGGAGGAGAGCAAAAGGGAGATGTTGAGAACGATGCCAAGTTTAGCCTCAGTGATTCATGATGTTGTTTCACAAGCTGGAGACAGAGAATGGTATGAAGGTTGCACCCAAGCTTTGGACCTCTTAAAACTGAAGAGCCTATAAGACTTCCAGGTAAAAAGATCTAGGAGATAGTTGGACTTAAAAGATTGGAAAGTGTAAGAGAAGCTTTGTTAGGAGATTTTGGAGTCATCCGTGTCGTTAAAAGTCATGAAATTGATGATTTTCAAAATCTTCATAGAGAAAGAAGAGAAAGGCCAAGGAACATAAAGTTTCAGAAAAATAATCATTCTCTGGGGTTCCTTTATTTATTGAATGCACTAGAACTCGTTGGCATAAGGGGAGAGTTTTCATGTGGTTCAGGTCTTCATTCATTCATTCATTCATGCATTCATTCATTCATTCAATATTTACTGAACACCTGGTACTACCAAGTAGTGATTGAAATATAAAGCTAGAGATGTTCCCTGTTATCATGGAGCTTACAGGCAGATGGAGAATGTGGACAGGTAAATATATAATTACAATATGATGTGATGCTTACTGTGAGGAGGGGAGTACACTGTGCTATGGGAACAATAGGAGGTGGCATCTAGTGTGACTTAGGGGAAGTCTTCAGAAAGGCCTCCTAATGTGAGGCTTGAAGAATGAATGAGAGTTCGCGGTGAAAGGGAGTGGGGACGGGGAAGCATGTTCTAGGCCAGGAGTCGGCAAACTTGTTTTGTAAGGGTCCAGATGGTAAATATTTTAGGTTTGGCTGGCCATCTGGTCTCTGTTGCAGTGATTCAACTCTGCCATTATAGTGTGAGGACAGCCATAGACATAGGTAAACAAACACCGTGTGGCTGTGTTCCCATAAAACTTTATTTATGGACACTGAAAATTGCATGTAATTTTCATGTGTCATGAAACAATTTTCTTCTTCTGATATTTGTCCACTATTTAGAAATGTAAAATTCATTCTTAGCCTGCAGGCCATGCAAAAAAGAGGGGAGGGCCAGGTTTGGCCTGCAGGCTGTAGTATGTGGACTCCTATTTTAGGCAAGAGAAGTAGTATCTTCAAAGGTCAAGAGGCAAGAGAAAGCACACTGGGGTGTCTGTAATATCCTTTTCTTAGCTGGTCTCCTTGCTTCCAGGGTCTCCGTACGCTAATCTACCCTACATGCAATCACTTGATAGGTCTTCTTGGGCCACCTCTTTTGTTATTTCTGTGCTTTTATGAAAAACTTTCAGCAATTCTCCATGAAGGTAATCAAGATCCTCCCCTCATTGTCTGCTTTGTTTGCCTCAACTTCCCTTCAAGAAGGACTTGGGAAAAATTCTGCTCCATTGACAGTAACCTAGTATTTTAGATATGCTTGGAGGTGCTATAAACCCACCAGGGCTTGCTAGGTCACTGCTTATTCCTGTAGATGCATACAAGGTTTGCTTTCATTCTGAGCTTTTTGTATATGTCCTGGAAAAGTTACTTTTGTATTAATTTACATGTAAAAGTTCTATATTTTCATCTCATTTTTATCCTGCCACTTCAGGTGTAGGGAAATAAATGAAAAAGTCTTCAAATGTTGACTTCTAAGACTTTATTACCACAGACAGCATCATTATGTTTGTGGAAATCTAGTGTGCTTTGAAGGAATTAATCTAGCCTTAGTTGCAATCTGTATATGTTTACATAGAATGAATAAACATTGCATTACATTTCATGAAAATTCAATTATTTCTATCTCCAGGAAACATGTTCTGCTTAGTGTTTAATTCTCAAGTCAGTCAGTATGATGGTTCTTGACCTGTCATAAGAATTTGGGATTTTGAACTCACTGCTAACTTTTATAATCCATGGAGAAACAGCTAGTGGAGACTTTTCGTCACTACTGCCCTGACCCTATATTTGGGGTTATAGGTAATATCTCTTTCAGTGGTTTAGGGCTAATATGAAGCACTATTCCTGCTAGATTATTCTTAAAATTAAGAGAAGTAAAGTTAAGAATAATGTTCTACATGATTAATATTTTATTTTGAATCTATTATATATAGAATCTGTTTGGAATCTTTATGGTAGTTATTCAGCTTATCATTTTCTTCCACAGGACTTTAACCTCCTTGAGGGTAGGAACTATACATAATTCATACTTGGTAGTGATTGCAAATTTTAAAAATATTGAAGAAATGGTAAGTAGGGTTGTCAGCAGGCCGGGGTGGATGAGATGGAATGGGGCATACTGTGGGCTAGGGGAACAATTTGAGTCAGGCCAAGAGTCTAGTTGCTTGGAGTCTTCGAGGAGCAAGATGTGACATAGGACTAGAAGTTGAGAATGAATCAGGAAGGCAGATCATTAAGGCCTAGATCAGAAGGCATAGAAGACCATACTTAAGGATTGGGGATGGAGAACCTCTAGAAGTTTCTAAACAGAAATCATGTGTTGAGACCAGCTTGGCCTGTCAAGTCCTCCCTGACCTGGCCTTTGCCTGCCCCTCTAGCTTTCTCTCGCACTCTTGCCTGTAGATACTGCATGCTCTGAGGAACTCTTTCTGAATGTGTCGTGCATGCTCTGTTCAGCATTTCCCGACAGGACATGAGGCATTCCTAGCACTCACTTGTGACACTGTACTGTAGTTTGTTTATTGCTCTGCCTCCACGCTAGTCTTGAGCGATTGACAAGAGGAGATCAGGTTTCTTTATTTCTTTGTCATCAGTGCTTCACCTACACCTAAACTTTAGTAGGTGCTCAGTAGATATTTATCGAATACGTGGATGAGTGAATGCATTTTGGCACAAAACCTCCACTTCTGGACTGAAAGATAGATTGGACGGAGCAGAGATGGGAGGCAGTGAGACTGACTAGGAGCATCACACAATAGCCTAAGAGAGAAATGTTGAGAGCTTGAATTATATCCGTGGCAATAGAAATTCAAGGGAGGAAATAGATTCTGGAGACCTGAGGAAGTATAAGTGACAGGCCCCAGCGATCAATAGATAAAATGGGTGTTGTGAAGAGCTGAGGGAAGCAGAAAAGTAAAGATAGACAGCTGAAATGCACCTGATCATGTTAGTTTCTAGATGCTTTGTTTGGGGATAGGGAAGCCATTCTGTGTAGGTTGGACTGAAAATCAGTTTGAGGATTAATTGCCTTGGTTTGAGAAACTCTATTACTGAAGTTGCACAACAGAGTAAATCGTGGAGCACTAGAGCATCCTTGCTTAATTATTTAATTTATTTAAATTTATTCATAACAGTTCTGCAAAGGCTATGAGATAGTGATATCTATAGATACAGATATATCTGGATAAAACAAAAATCAAGGGGCAAAAGGTAAAGGGAAAATAAGAATAGGAAAATAATAAAGGTGGGTTAAGGTTGCAACAAAGAATTACACATTTATCTCAGTTGCTATAAGGAGACATGAACTTGGCTCTAGCTGCCTAATGGTAAAAGGAAAGAGGGAAACAGCTGATACTCTGTACAGTGTCTGCAAGGTAAAAACATGCCCATTTTTTCAGGGAAAGCACAATATTCTTGACATGGAAAGCTGAGGGAAAACCCTTCTTCATCTATGAAGCACTGTATTTTTAAAAAAATTAAATTTTATATTATTCTTTCTTACATCCCTTAGTATTTTCTTAGTAGTGTGATAAGATTTGGTTTGCTCTGTTTAACGTATCATGAAGTTAATTGTGAAAGATTTCTATAACCCAAATCCACAGATTATTTCCAAATCCCATCTTCTCTCTTTTACCAATTGCTCACTTGAAGAGTCAATACTTGCAAGCTCCTGTGTGCATGGCATGTTGACACGTGCCCTGGATGGTACAAAAAGTGTGTAGGAATTTCTTAAGGAGCTCACAGTTCCAATGGGCAGTTTAGGTATAAACATGTGGATAGTGTGTTAATTGCAAGAGTCAAATAATAAGATAACCATCCAGGAAAGCTAGAAAGCAGTACCTGAGCTACTGCTATATATGCGCTGAGACATTAGATGATGTCTGTGAAGTCAGAAGATGGTGAGACCAATGTAGGCTGGGAGGGCCAAGGGAGGTTTGAGAAGGAAGAATGATTTTTTCTTTTTATGATAGCCTCAATATTTTTATCATTTAGCTTATACACTAAATTGGATATTGTCAGTAGTTGATTCTTTTAACAAATTTTAAATTTTGTACAGTCTTTAGAAACATTGTTTCCTAATTTTTTTTCTTTGTTTGCATAGACTTGTGCCTGGTAGTATCATTTAGAGTTACTAAATATCCCTTCCTTCCGTGGTTGCATGGACATGCTTTTATGATGTCACTCCTAAATGCTGAACATCTTAATTAATCTTTTTTTATTTCAGTGATTTTTACTGTTCTGAAGAACGTAAACACTTGTTTTTCAAGGAATCCTTTAACAGTCAAATCTTTGTCGTTATAATCTCTTTATAATCTTTGGATTCTCAATGATCTGAGGGTAAAGTCCAAAGCCTTTAGTTGACGTGCCCTTCTAGGTGATGCCTGCTCTGGCTCTGGCCCTCTAGCTACACGAGGTCCCCCTGGCACATAGCATTTCTGCCACATAGGCCTTTCAGTTCTTACTTCCAGCTCAGGCCTTGCACGTGCCCTTCCTTCTGCTGGGACTGCCCTGACTGGGCAGAGGACCCTATGGGACACTCCCATGGCACCTGCACACCTCCTCATGGTGCATTACCACTGCAAGACACCAATGATGGTGATTGTGTTTTACACGTCTGTGATTCTAGCCCCACTCCTGAGACTGTAAGTTCCATGGGGACAAGAACCCTGTTGGTCGTTCAAGCCAACTCTCAGCATCTAGAGGTGCCTGGTGATCGCAAATACTTATTTTTGTGCACTGGTGTCATTGCACGGTTCCCAGCTCTGGTCTTCGTTCAAAACTGTCTTGGTTATCCCTTATTTGTTATTTATTTCTTCCCTGCAGGTGGTTATGAAGGAGCTTTTTGATTTTAAATCTTTGCAGAAGATTCCGAAAAGTCACTCCAAAGATGACACAAGGCTCTATTTGTTGCCTTTCAAAATATATACACTTTTAGTGCCAAGGGAAGACTTTTGAAGCTTGAGTATATGTTAGTCTCCAGGGAGCCAGTGGAGAAGGCCAGATTGTGAGATTGTTAGTCGAGTAATATCTAATATAGTTTACTGAGCAATTTCAAAGGAGGGTAATGGAGGTAATCTCAGAAATTCTAAGCAGCTGTGTTATAAAAGCACAGAGAGTGTTGCTTTCATTTCGTTGACCTGAAATCAGGATGTTTCCCCCATCCTGCTCCCAGTTGGTTTTTATTACCTTATATTCTGTGTCTTGGAGGTTCTAAACATTTTCAGAATAAAATTCTTTGGAGATCTATAAACTGCTGCTTTCTAATTTCATTGCTCTTAATTATAGGGCATTGGAAATGCAAAAAACAGGGGTAACTTGGGATGGTGGAAAGAGCTTTATACTCAGCATCAGGAGACCTGGAAATAGTTATGGTTTTGCAATTGATTAACTCCCTGGCTGGATGTGTGATTCGAGGGGAATTCTTTGACATCTCCAAGACTCCATTCCCTCATCTATGAAAGGAAGAGATTAAAGATATTTAAGATTGTGTATAGTCTCAGTTTATTCTTACCTACATGCATGAAGCTTTGTTCATTTAACAAATATTTATTGCATGCCTACTATGTGCCAGCTACTCTTCTAGGTTTTTGAGATACAGCAGAGCACCAACAAATGAACCTTCTTGCCCTGCTGTAACTTGCATTCTAGGGACATTTGAAGCATTTAGTAACATTTATTCAGTACCAGTTTATTACAGTTCTGTGTGATGAAAGGAGTGTGGCTAGAGAATATGGAGAGTGAAGAGATGGCAGTCACTGGCCAGGCAGAACTTGAAAAGTCAACTCCATCCTGCTTTGGCTGGTGGAAATCTGCCCCTCCCCAGGCATTTCTCATAATGCCTGAAAAAAGAAAGGATCAGCAGGAGGGACAAGATGTTCCTCATCCCTCTCCCTGTCCCTATCTTTCCCCACTTTCTGTGAATGGACCACCTTATAACAGCAAGGAAAGGGAGGCTGATGGTAGCCCATTTGCCTTGGCCTTGGTAAGTCTTCTCTGCTGCTTGACTCTCTAAATGATCAGTGATCCTCCACTGCCTGTTAGACAAAGGACAAGCAGCTACTTTTCCAACAAGACTTGAAACCACCCTCCTTACCTTTCCCTGCGCATACCCTCAGCTATGGGCAGGTAGACGCTCAGTGTCCCCCAGCACTTGGGGTGCATGCTCTCCTATCTCCAGGCTGTTGTACAGTTTTCTCAGCTCACAGCACTGTCTCACCATCTCTGCTGGCCAGTGTCACCACCCCCATTGTCAGAGGGCCTGCTATGGAATGGTAGCACTGTCATAGCCTGCTTAACTCCTCTTACTGAGTGCTTGACCACTAGGATCGGAGACTGTTTCTCCCTGAACGCCCCCCAATCTCTGTTGCACTGTCCATACCTTGAATGGAAGGGCTGGCCGACCTTTATTGATCTTCTTATGTTCTGTGCCTAACACAATGCCCAGCACATACCAGAGCCACAGAAATTGTTCGTTGAGCGGACCATTGACATGTTTCCTGCAATATTTACCATGGTTTACCTTTTGGTATTGATTATTTGAGGATTTTTTTGGGGGGAGGCGGTTTTAGATCTGAGCTCCTTGACAGCAGGGCCTGTGTGTGTTATTTTTTAATCCAGTGGTTCTTGGACTCAGTGAATATTAAATACCTGAAATAAACAGAATTGAATTCTTGGGTAGTTGAATTTGAGAAGTGAAAATAAGCATGTGGTTTTCATTTCTGTTTCTCTGGGGGGAAACTGAGTCAAAGAACAATGACTCATGAGCTTATGTCTCAGCCAAGGCTAAAAATTGGGGGATGTAGCTGAGAGATTAGAAATTAAGCAGTAAAAGAGCATTACAATTTTAAAAGCTTCTAAATCTCTCCCTTAATAAAGAAGTATTTCCTACCTTTTACATTCAGATCTATCATACAAATTATGCTTTATTTGCTGAAAAGCCTCCCAACACTGAATGGGTTTGCTTTGGCATCAGCAAAGTCCCTGATTTAAGGTGGGGATGAGACATGGATCTCTTTGGCATGGCTTCCTCGTGGCTGCCGTGGGTCCTCTGCCCATCACTCTCCTGTGTGGGCCACGGTCAGCTCCAGGGCACAGCTTGTGCGTCTGCTTCTGCCGCCAGTGCCCCTGGCTCCCTTCCCCTTGGCTCTGGTTAGGCGCATCTCTGCCTTCTGCTCCTCAGGTCTGTCTAGATTTAGTCCTTTGTAATCATTTAGAGCAAGGGCTGCCCATGGCTGGAAATGCAGTCCTGGCTTGGAGGGAAAGGGATTTGGGCAAGAACTAGCTGTACTGTGTTTAAAATGCCTGAGGCCCTGCCATGGCTGGGGATGCAAGAAACCTGGGCTGGCAAAGCTGGCCTTCCTGCCCAGGGCCGTGGAGCACTGTTCTGCAGGAAGTAGAGCACTCTCTGGCTCCTTGGCTAGCCAGACCAAGGCTCTCTGTAGTCTAAAATGGCACATGGATTCACAAATAGAAAGAGTGGAGGTGATCTGGGTTTTCCTCCCTCTTGCAAACAACTGCTAATGATGAATTATTAATAGCATAAAATCAGGATCTTGTTTTCCATGTAGAGATCAGACCCATTATCCCTGCACAGTTATATAACCTACCCAGTACACATGGCTAAGACTGAGGCTGGCACCTCCAACCAGAAGCCTACTAAGTGAGGACATGTTTATTGCTGCTTCTACCTAGTCAAATGTCTGTTGTTTCCTATTCCTAAGAATGGCAGGGAGTAAAGGATTATTTATTTCCCTTGATATTTTTCATTTCAAGAATCAACATGGGCAGATTTATAGTGTTCACAAACGTGCTGGTAACAATTTGATTGCAGAAAGAATGAAATTTCGCTCAGACAAGTGCAGATTTGTCTGTTGTGGTGAGAAGGGCCAGGCCTGTGTAAATGGTACAATTCTACCCTGAAGATAAATTTTAACAGGGACAGTGGTAGTGGTTTTTCTTCCTCTTTTGTTCTCTCAGATGCATTAGATTGAAAATTAAAGAATGAAATATAGTAATTTGATTAACTGGAATCTTTCAGCTGGATGTGTTTCTTTGTAGAACTTTTGCATTGTCTCACCATCCATAATGTTTATCAGAAATGGTGAAACCTGATCCATGTGGACAGTGTTGAGGGAAATAGGATTCCTCAGAGAGCAGTCAATGGATCTGTTTCTTAGACCTACACTACTTCTAAGACAAAACAAATTAGTTTTATATTATTTCTGGAAATCATGACTCTTGGATACTTCACAAGCAAATTTGAATTTAGGCCATCTAATTAACCTTTAACTCAAAATGTTGGTATTTTCACAACCATTTTAGGTAGAGATAGTTGTTAGTGGTTGCCCCAAACTTATTTCAGATACTCTATCTCTGAAAACCAATTTATGATTTTTATTTGACCCTTGGTATACTGAGATGTTGCTTTTATATCTGACATTCTTCTGTCACTTCAGCTACAATTTTATTTGTGCTTCTTTCCTCTTTTGTGCTCCTGGCTCACAGTGACCAGCCATTTCACCAGATGGGAATGAATGCACCCAGTTGCATGCTGCCTATGCTGGTGTGCCCAGAGCAGGCTGTCCGCAGGGCCCAGAGCAGAAGGGACACCCATCTGTACTCAGAGTGCCTCACTGCGGAACAATAGGGAGAATCATGCCACTTCCTTTTCTTCTTCCTTTTCTCTTGTTTTTGGAGAATTTTTTCTTTCTATTGAAGTTTATTCAACCTGTAGTTTAAAGAGTCCAATACTTTTGCAAGGTTTGGGACAAATCCCAGCAATCCCCTGTGTTCCTTTCCTCCACTCACTCACACTCCCCCAGCATCCCCATTTCCTCCTCCCTAGTGGCAACTAGTTTCAATTCTCAGAGCTGAATATTTGACATTAAATCTCTAAGTAACACACTCATGTTGCTGTTTCTGGATTTCTTCCCATTTTAAACATTCTCTTTTGACTATGCAATATAAAATATGAGGATTTAGCCATTTCTTCTCTACCCTAATACTAAAATAGACCTAAACTTCTCTATAGTTTAATTTGGGAGAGATCAGTACTCTGCATTAGGTTATTTTGACCATCTAAATGCTATCCACAGGTCAGACGTTTAGTAAACTATGATTATCTTTTCTTTCCTATACAGCTTTTTATTTAGCCTTTTTTGTTTGCTTACATTTCTATATACTTTTCACTAATTCAGAACCACATTCTACAAATTGTCTGAACTTACTCTCACTACACTCACCTACATCAGGTTCTCTATTCACTTCATCTTTTGGAGCTGTCGCTCCCAGAGCCTTCTGACCTGCTCTTGTCTGGGCAGGTTGATTTGTACACTTGGCACTTTGCAATCATCTTACTATCTCTGTTTGCCGTCCTCTTGAAAATGCCCTTTAGCTCTCTTCTCTATGGGATATACTGTTTCCTGTGTCTTCCTGTGTATTGTATCATTCAGGGATTCAGTTGGAGGAGACAAAATCCACACCAGCTATTTAATTTTGCTGAGGAAGATTCGCCCTGAGCTAACACCTCTGCCTATCTTGCTCTTTTTGCCGAGGAAGATTTGCCCTTAGCTAACATCTTTGCCAATCTTCCTCTATTTTTTATGTGAGCTGCCACCACAGTGTGGCCACTGTGTGGTGCAGGTCTGTGCCTGGGAACCGAACCTGGCCGCTGAAGCGGAGCACACTGAACTTAACCAGTAGGCCTCTAGGGCTGGCCTCACACTAGCTATTTTAAACAGAAAGAGATTTAAAAATAGAGATTAGGTGCCTTCCAAATTATTGGAAGTGCTGGAGTGGGCTTGAGGCTGGGCCCACACAGCTGCCATGACCTGTCAAGTGTACTACATCCTCTGCCACATTCGGATGGGGAGGAGTCAGGAAGCCTCCACCGGGACTGCTCACTTCAAGAACCTTCTGCTGTAGTTGCAGTCTAAGGATCAGAACCTGTTGCAGCTGCTGTCTCTTTATACCTGTGAAGCTGATGACAGCTAGATCCTGAACACTTGAAGAAAAACCCACTAGTCCCTGTGCCGTGCTGACCAGCAGAGAGAACCAAAGCTGCAGAAGCATGGCCTCCACTTCCATGTCCGAAGTCTTACTTGAGTGCATCTAGTTGGAGGAACCTAATTTACTCAGAGAACCCAGTTGCAGAGAAAGCCAGGGGGTGTGGAGTTTAGCTTTCTGGCTGCTGCTGTACAGAAAGATGTGTGGAGGTGGATATGACTGCTGAGTGCCATTCCACTGAACACACCACACAAGCACTTTGATTGTGTGTGTGTTTACTCGTATTCTGCTGGACCTTATCCTTCAGAGTGCCTTTCTGAGAAAGGATACATGGGAAGCATGAGTCTTGAGTCTTTGCATGTCTGCAACTCATCGACTCTGTCCTCACATTTGCACGGTAATTTTCAGAGTATAACTTTTTTGTGAAAATCGTTTCCTTTTAGAATGTTGAACATTGTCTTGTAGACTCCAGTATTTCTTTTAAGAATTCGGAAGACATTTTAATTCCTGATTATTTATTTGTGATCATTTTTTCTCCCTGGGACTTAAAATTTTTTTTAACTTTTATTGAGGAATAATTTACATAATGTAAAATTACCCAGTGTAAATATACAATTCAAGAATTTTTTAGTAAATTTTTACAGTTTTGCAGCCATTGCTACAGTCCGCTGAATGTTTCCATCATCCCAAAAGGTTTTCTTGTGCCCATTTGCAGCCAGTCATCACCCCGTAGCCCCAGGCAACCACTGTTCTACTTTCCGTCTCTATAGACTTGTCTTTTCTAGACATCTTACATAAATGGAATCATGCAATATGTAGTCTTTTGCACGTGGCTTCTTTCACTCAGCATAATGTTTTGCGGTTCATCCTATTAGCATGTCTCAGTAGTTTGTTCCTTACTGTTGTTGAATAGTGTTGTAGACATTTTGTTTATCATTCACCAGCTGATGGGCATTTAGATTGTTCTTACTTTGGTCTATTATGAATAATGCTGCTATGAACTTTCACGCACAAGTTTTTGTGTGCATACATGATTTCATTTCTCTCGGGTACATACCCAGGAGTAGAATTGCTGGATTGTGTATAAGCCTGATTAACTTTTGAAGAAACTGCCAAACTGTTTTCCAAAGTGATTGTACCATTTTACATCCACACTAGCAATGTATGAGGATTCTCATTTTCTACATTCTTACCAGCACTTTGTATTGTCTGTCTTTTTGATAATAGCCATTTTAGTGGGTGTTTAGAGGTATCTGATTATAGTTTTAATTTATATTTTTCTCATGAATAATGGTTAGCATCTCTAATGTACTTGTTAGCCATTTGTATATCTTCTCTGGTGAAATGTTTATTCCAATATTTTGCCCATTTTCAGTTGGGCTGTTTGTCTTATTATTTGGTTGTAAAGTTCTTTATATAGTCTGGATATAAGATCTTTATCATATATATGATTTGCCTATATTTTCCACTAGTGTGTGGCTTGTCTTTTTATTTTCTTAGTGATAGTTTTAGAACTGAAATAGTTTTTAATTTTGATGAAATCTAGTTTATCATTTTCTTTTCTTTCGTGGATTATACTTTTGGTATTGTACCTGTGAACTCTTTGACTAACCCAAGTCATGAAGATTTTCTCCTAGAAGTTTATTGTTTTATTTCTTTCGTTTAGGTGTATGATCCATTTTGATTTCAATTTTGTGTGTGACATAAGGAAATCTTCTAAATTCATCTCTTTGAATGTGAATATCCATTTGTCCCAGAACTGTTTGTTGAGAAGATTAGTCCTTCCTCATTGAATTACATTGGTGTCTCTGTTGAAAATCTATATACTGTACCACAAGGTCTTAATTATTGTAGCTTTAATAACGTATCTGAAATTTGGTAGTGTAAGTTCTCAAATTTTGTTCTTTTTCCAAAATTCTTTTCGCTATTCTAGCTCCTTTGTATTTCAATATAAATTTTAGAATCAGCTTGTCAATTTTACAAAAAAAGCCGATTCAGATTTTGATATGAATTGCATTGAATCTGTAGATCATTTTGAGGGAAATTGCCATCCTAACAGTATTGCATTAACATGGAATGTCTCTCTATTTATTTAGATGAGAGACTGCTAAACTTTTTCTTCAAGGGCCAGACTGTCAATATTTTATTCTTGTGGGCTGTACAGTCTCCGCCACATCTGCTTCACTCTGCCTTTGTAGTGGGAAAATAATAGGACCGTGAGCTAAGGCTGTGTTCCAGTAACACTTTATTTACCAAAGCAGGAGCCTGGACTGTTGGCCATAGGTTGTGGACCGCTAACTTGATCATCTTTGATTTATCTCAGCAGTGGTTTGTAGTTTTCAGTGTACAATCTTGTTCTTATTTATTTATTTTTTTTTAAAGATTTTTTTTTATTTTTTCCTTTTTCTCCCCAAAGCCCCCCGGTACATAGTTGTGTATTCTTCGTTGTGGGTTCCTCTAGTTGTGGCATGTGGGACGCTGCTTCAGCGTGGTCTGACGAGCAGTGCCATGTCCGCGCCCAGGATTCGAACCGACGAAACACTGGGCCGCCTGCAGCGGAGCGCGCGAACTTAACCACTCGGCCACGGGGCCAGCCCCCAATCTTGTTCTTATTTTATGAAATTTATTTCTAAATACTTTTTTCTTCTTAATGGTAATGTGAATGGAATTGTTTCCTTAATTTCATTATCAGATTATTTATTGCTAGCAAATAGAAATATGATGGATTTTTATATATTGATGTTGTATTTTTTTACCTTGCTAAACTTGTTTATTGGTTCTGGACGGTTTTGTGGATTCCTGGGACTTTTTAGGAACCTCTCTTTGTCCTTGTGTTCTGAAACTTCACATTATATACTTTGGCCTGGGTCCACTTACATCTATTTTGTTAAACTGACTTTCCTGTCATCTGTAAGAAAACTAACAGAGGAGTTCCTTTCTTGAGTGTGGAGGGTTTATTTTGTTGCTTGTCTTTGTAAGGAAGTGTAAAAGAGCACAGTTATGTTATATCTCTGCTGAAAATATTGTAGGAAAAATTTGCAATGATAATAGATGTGATAAAACTTCAATAATATAGATTATCTGTTGATTCATTTCTCGTGCCTGTGGCATAAATAAACAGCGTTTGCAGAAGTACAGTTGCTTAGGTATGTGCTATTTATGAGCAGATTCATTTTCTAAAAAAATGCTGGATTAAGGGACATGACACATGCTGTTGTTTTGCTGCTTCTGTGCAGAAAAACTGCTTTACTGATTCTGCATGGTAGAGTCCCGTGACAGCATGTTTCAGCTCGAGAGTGCTTTCATTTTTCTTTTAGTTTACATTACTGATTTCCTCCTTCCCCTCCCCCTAATATCAAATTGGGAAAGACCTTGTTAAAGGAAGGAATAGAAAAATCTTTAGTAAGGTTTTAATAAGGTAATACAGTCATGTTAGTATATTAAAGTAAGGCACTGTGGAATGCCTTAGATTCAGCCTCTGACCTTAAGCATACACATCTGGTTGCTGTTCTTCATCTTCTGTGAAAGCGTGTCATGGTAAAAACCAGGATGTATATGTCTCTTGGAGGCTAATTTTAGTAATCATTGTTCATTTTTTCGTTCATTAATTTGTTAACCAATTTATTAATTTATTCAGCAACATTTATTGAGCACCTGCTATGTGCTGTTTCCTAGAAATGCAAAGAAAAGTTAGCCCTGTTAAGGGATCAGGGTTCCATTAGGGATGAGATAGAAATATTCTTAAGCTGCCATCCTACTGAGCTTGAAAAATGAGCTGTCGCTCAGCAGAGCAGCTGAGTTGGCAGCAGCTGGTTCCACTGTATGTGCAGGCCCCTCGTTCCCACAAATGGACAGTCATGACCTTGACCATTTCTCAGGCCCATGTCTTTAAGTCTACCAGCGCAGTCTGGGTGGAGTAACTGGGAGTCCTTGACTATCTTTGAGCTTATCCTTGAATCTTTCTCATTTTAGGGGGCATATTGAGGTAGAAAGAGCTCATCTGTCAGGCTTTGCTAAACCTATCAGATTGCTTTGTCACATTGTCCCTCCTCCATTTTTTTTTTTTGTGAGGAAGATTAGCCCTGAGCTAACATCCATTGCCAGTCTTCCTCTTTTGCTGAGGAAGATTGGCCCTGAGCTAACATCCGTGCCCATCTTCCTCTATTTTCTATGTGGGACGCCTGTCACAGCATGGCTTGATAAGCAGTATGTAGGTCTGCACCCAAGATCCAAACCTGTGAACCTTGCCCACCAAACGGAGCATGTGAACTTAACCATTATGCCACCAGGCTGGCCCCTCCTCATTCACCCCCCCCCAGCTCCCATTTTATTTAATTGCTGTTGATGAGAATATTCCTTAGTAGTGTTCAACTTTCTTAACCTGTTAGGTAACTATTTTCCTCTTTGATTTATAAGCTGGGACCATATGTGGTATTTTCAAGTAACTGTTAAATCATCAGCAGTGCTAGCATCTCTTAGCTTTTTACAATGCTTTAAAATTTTCAAAATGCACAGCAACTCCAAGCCAAAGAAAAGTACCTCTTCTGTAGATGAAACAAAAAACCACAACTTTGTTTCAGAGAGGTCAGTGACTTAATCGTGTGTTTACCTGATTTAGCTTAAAGAAGTTGAAAATAACAAAATGGCCATCTTCCAGTAAAGAAGATACTGCATCTTTTCTAGAGTCCTTGAAGGCACAACTAGAGGAATCATGCAAACTGCAATATAAGGGCTTTAGGTTAGATATAAGGAAGACTCTGGCCTGTGGAGATTGGTAAAGACTGAATTGAATTACTAAGAGTATGTGAAACTTTTTGATTTAGTGAGTAGATTTTCTTCCTGGGGACATTTTAAATATAGCCCTGCTGAAAGGAATAAGTTTTTGAAACGTCTGACAAGGCAATTCTAACCCCCAAGCATCTCTCTCAACGTTTGACAAGACAATTCTGACCCCAAATGTCTCTCTCAAGCCTTTTTTTTTTTTTTTTTTTTTTGCTGAGCAAGATTCTCCCTGAACGTCTGTTGCCAATCTTCCCCTTTTTGTATGTCAGCTGCCTCCACAGCATGGCTACTAATAGTCGAGTGGTGTAGGTCCACGCCTGGGGGACTGAACCTGGGCCACCCAAGGGGAGTGTGCCAAATGTAACCATTAGGCCACTGGGGCTGGCCCAAGCCTATTTACGTAAAAGCAAAGAGAGGGGGAAAACATCTAGATTTAAACTAAATTTTTTGGTAGTATGTTAGGAAGGAAATTGAGTGTATGTTTTTCATCTTCAGTGATTGTCAGTTAAGCCTCTGTCATTTGAAAAAGTAGAAGCAATGAGAAGAATTTTGAGAAAACAGAAAGTGATTGTTTTGGGTGTGAGTGTGTGTTGTTTATTTCTTCATTTTATGTTAACTATCATTTGTTTAAAGTTAGCTTAGTGTAGGCAAACTTCCAGTCTTATCTGTAAATTATAGCTTATTTATAGTTTTGGTCTTTGACTTCTAACCCACACCAGACCAGCTCACACCTTGCTTCTGTAGCAGCGCTATTGTACTAGCTTCAGATGACATCCCAATTGATTTTCTGTTCTTACCTAGGACTTTAAAGACCCCCAGTAAGTCTTTCCATTTATGTGTTTCGTTCCCGTTAACTCTGCAAAGATGGACATGCCTCCAATTCTCAAACCATTGCTGCCTTCCATAGCCATTTCAGCGTAAGTGCTGCTATGAAAACCAATCCTTTAGTCTTTTGCAGTTTTGGAAATTATTTGACAACCACTAGGAGATACCTTTTTTCTTTCATATTGGAAGTTTTTTAGTGTAAGCATTATTAGCATTTTATTTTTTTCAATTTTAACTTTAATGTCATAAAGACCTCTTCAAAGCCATGTTCTTTTTAAAAAAATACTATTGACTCCTGTCTAGATTCTTCCCAGTTCTCTAATGCTTCCATTGTAGAGGAATCTTACCCTTATTTTTAACATATCTCATTAACTTTGCAGTAAGTAACCCTTAGTTGGATGTACCTGCCTCTTTTTTCTGTCCACTGCATGCTTCAGAAGCCCCATTTCTTACACACAACTCCTATTTAGTTCTTTCCTTTCAAAGATGATGGATAATGTAGCTCCCTGAATGCTCCTTCTCTCTCTGCCTCTGTAACTTTACACATGCCATTTGTCTGCTTATAGTCCCCTTGCCCTTTTCCACTTTCTCCCTTTAATTTCTATTCATCCTTGAAGATTTAACCTCAGCTCCCTATTTAACCTCTCATTGCAAACTCTTCACAGATCCTGTATCTGCCCCTCCATTTGTCTTCTATCACCCCAGGCCCAAGAGGGTACCTTTCTTTGTATTTCTAAAATGCTCCATGCACATCTCTCCAATGCCATTGCCATACTTCTATGATTTCCGAGTTTCTTTCCTATTACTGCCACTAGATTTTGAGCTCCTTAAAGGCAAGAACTGTGTCTTAGTCAACTCTGTACCCCTCAGCTTAGCTCTGAAAACATAGTCAACAAATGTTTGGTGGAAGAAATAGGGTACTATGTTATATACCTCTTCTGAGGTTTTATTTCAGTTTCAGATCAACCCAGAGGACGGAGGCTTCGTAATGGCCCCGATGACACCTTCTCATCCAGTGAGAGCTCTTTCTCAGGCTTCTGGCAAAGCGACTCAGCCCTTAGCGTGGCGATTGTCGAATCTGGGGAGCTTGGTACAAATGCAGATCCCCCTAAGATTCTGATTCAGGCTGAGTGTGAAGTGTCAGGGATTTGCGGTCTGAAGCAGCACCTCTGGTAATTCTGGTGCAGGGGATTGTTAGCCACCCTCTGAGAGGTGCCGGGTTCGAGAAAGGCTCGTGCTAGCTCCTGTCTGGATTCCATGCTGCCCATGAGGACGGGGACTCCTCATTCATATGCTGCAGTGGCTTCTTTCTCCGCTAACAAGGCCTGTGACCTTCTTGACACGAATGGTAAGAGGCACAGATTTCTTAGTTTGTGCAGTAGATGTGTCCCTGAAAAGTTGAATACAAATTAAAGTTTTATGAGAGGAAAACAGGATACTGCTAGTGAATTCTTTTCTAAGTTGAATGTCACTCTGTAATTTATTGGTTGTTAAGATGTACATTTTTAAGAATTAGTTTATTTAAATTAAATGAAATTAAATTAAATTAATGAAATTAATTAAATGAAATTTAAATTAAATTTCTGTATGTGGCTTAAGTTTTTTGACTGTATAAATTTAATAATGATTCTTTTTCCCAGGCGGTCACCTATTATTAACCAATCCTTAAATGGATATTTTAAACTTTTAAGTGAAAACCTTTTACTACAGTTGAAGAATTACTTTTGAAGCTTCAGAAGCCTTAATTCAGGGGCAAGTCTATTTCCGAGAAGTTTTTTTATGGTCATTGCCCAAGTTGGTTCTCACTGTAATACCTGAGAGTCCTTGAAACTATTCATACCTTCTTGTGAGCTAATAGCATTTATCCATGAGGAACTTTTAGACTCTGAAATAAGAATAGATCTGAAATGTTAATAAGATATTCTTCAGTGATCTACTTTCTCAGTCTCCTTTGGTGGATCCTCTTCCTTTACCAACTCTTCAAAATGTAGGTTTCTAGTATTGACAGTCTTATTTCTTCCCAATATGCTGTAGTTGAGCAGTTTAATTATTTTCAGCAGCTTCCACTTTCCCCTGTTGAGGCATCCAGCAAATTACTTAACCACCTTATGGCCAGGTTTTCTCCTCATAGGATAATGAGAGTGAAAATTGCCATCTACTTTTATTTTGGAGGCTGTGAATATTCACTTGATATTCTGGGCTCTTTCAATGAGATAGAATACTAGAAGAAAAAAGTATCTTCATTGTATATAAGAGAGTAGCTATCAAGTAAATATTAGTTCCCCTGTCTCCCTTCCTGCCTTCTAAGCACGCACCACCAGATTGCCCATATGTGAGTCGCGTTATAACTGTGGTGGCTATTGAGGCCCAGATGTTCATGGGGAGTCCTACTTTCAAAGATCCTGTCTGGTTTTTAGAGTGTGCTTCTCATTGTGGAGTTAGTATCCATAGTTGTAGTACTTACTATCTGCATCTTTCTCTGGACTCTCACACCCTGGGTGGGTTTCACCTGAGCTCGTCAGTCAGAAGGCAGGATCTTAATCCTCTGGTACCTCTAGTACCTGGCACAGAGAAGATCCTAAAAATATGGGCATGGCAATCCTGAGATATATGGTTAGTCTTAACCTTAGTTAATTCTATTAATTTAACTGTAATAACTTGGTCAGTTTATTTGCAAAGGTGTGGTTTCTTGTGGTTTCATGGGGTTAAGAGCAGGGCTGTTGCATCAGACTGCTAGGTGCTAATCTTTGATCTGTCCTTGCCATATAGATAAACTTATTATATATGATTATAAGACACAGTATAACCTCTCTGTGCCTTAGTTTTCTTATTTGGTAAAATGGGGATGATAATACTAATGTTTATCTCTTAGGGTTCTTAAAAAGATTAAAGATTATATATGGAAAACATTTAGAATAGTTTTTGGCACATAATTACCTTTTGGTAAATGTTAGTTTGAAAATGATAATAATATTATTAGTATTATTGTTATTACTGGTATATTTCTCCAGATTTCTCTGTTTCCTCATCAGTAAAATGAATGAAGTTGCACTAAAAAGCTTATTTCTAAGATTCCTTATGCCTTTATCATATTACAGTTCTATGATGTCAGTTATGCACTTTGATGGTTATAAATGTTCATTGTCTTATGAATGTTATCAGAAGGGAATAATAAGCCATGTTTCAAAACATTTGTTTCTTAAATGTGATTTACTTCAGAATTCCATTAAATAAAATATATACTGGTGCAATGTTTATCATTCATTTTCCTTATTGAGAGACTGAGGCCAGTAGTAAAAACCTACAGTCACCAAACGTCAGAGCTGGAAGGGAGCCAAGGGAGCATCTTGTCCATCCTCTGTAGAAAGTCTGTGATATTCTCAACCCAAGATTTCTGGTGATAGGTTATACACCTCAAGATAAACTCTTTTTAAGATTTGCAATGTCAAGGAAACTCTTAGTGTCTGTAACATCAAAGCCAATGATTTCCTAAGTGGTATTTCTCATCTTGCAATGCATTGCAAAATAATATTCTTAAACTGAAAGATTGCACATCTGTAGGACCAAGGTTAGCTTAATATTTCAGAGCATGCCAATTAGATCTTTTTTCCTTGGCTGGTATTAGAAAAAAATTTTGGCCATATAATGAAAGGAGAATTTGTGTGATGGTAAAAATTAATATTGTATCTTATTATAATAACTGAGTTCCTTTTCATATTCTCGTCAAGTATTTCATATTTAAAGAGAGAACTTTTTAAGGATAATCCATATTATTATAGAAAGAATACTCATTTTCTAAAAGATAATTTGAGCAGAAATCTTTAAATCTTTTTCAAAAGGGACCATTTCATTCATAACAATGTAGTGATGTCATTTTGAATACTAGTGTTTGATCTTTCATCTTTTTCCTGTGTCTGCAGAATAGGTTACAGATTCCCTGAATAATCCGTAAACAATTTCATTTCCTAACATTAGCAAATTATTCCCACTTTACACAAGACTAGAGTGCCTGGGATTCTGCAGTCAGTTCTTGTTCTTACACAAATTGATTGGAAAATAATAGAATAAGAATAGGAATGGACAGATAATTTCCTTCATCTTTCTAGGATAATGTGTGCGAGATGTACTTGTGTACATATCCCTCTCAGAATGATGAAGGTTAAAGATTTCTGTATCTGGAATTTGTATCTGTAGATACAAATGTAGATGTGTATTTGACTTGGCATCCCATAGCTCCCTATTGTGTGACAGGAAAAATTTGAAAATATCTTCCTGACAATCTCACTTTGCTAGATTCTGGTCATTTCAAGTCTGATGGGATTTGGGTCCTTGAAAAGGGCCAGAGACTGACGTGAACCTGTCTTTATCCATTGCTTTTTCCACTCTGACCATTTCGTGGGGGCACTCAGTGGCAGGATGGTCAGCTGCCCACCTAGCAGCTGTTTTGTTTTCCCACCTGGGCCATCACTGTCCACTGGCCCACTGAGGTTCCTTCCTGTGCAGAGCTGTGCGCCATCTGAGCCCACTCTGTGTGTACCAGCTCACAGCGGAACTGCTTCTCCTCCTCATCTCCCTGAGCCAAACACACACTTCAGACTTCTCTGCTCTGTGTCCCTCCTGGCAACAGCTAAAAAGACTCAGGGGCGGGGGTGACGAGTGGCTAATCTCGCCACACGGTACTTTCTTGTCCTCCCTTGACAACTGCTCAGGGCTGAGAAAACCCCTCTCCTCTCTCCAGCATGTCAGAATCCAGCAGCTTGCTGCAAATTGCTGCTGAAGCAACTCACCGACCATCTGCCAGCTCTGGAATTTGGGCATGTAGCATGTTCGGAACACTGGCCCTGGTTCCTTATTGGAGCTGTGCTTCTCTTGGTGACACTGACTCAATCAAGGGTTACCAAATCATGTCCCAGGAAAAAGTTAAAGGTGATGGAAAAATGTGTGATCTTTGCTTCTTAAAAGATAAAGTTTGGGTTTGAAGGAGGAAATATATAAGATAAACAGAGCTTTCACAATTTTGGATTTTCTTTAAAGGAATGAGATTCTATGATCAACAGCTTTTCTGAGTCATCTCTCCTCAGAATTTGATTCTACTCAGTGTTCTTCAGCATAGCTTAATGGTTAACTGTGTGAGTTTTGTATTTAAATGGCCTGTATTTGAATTCTAGTTTTGTCGCTTGTCAGTTGTGTGACCTTACACAAGATACCTTTTCTCTCTGTGTCTCCTTCTCCTCAACTCAAAAATGAAAATATTGGTATTGACCTTGAAGAGCTATAAAAATTAAAGAATGTTGCATGTAGATCACTTAGAACAGTTTCTGATGCAGAAAGAATTCAATTCATATTAGACTTGAATATATTATTATTTAGAATATTGTTACTATTACTATTATTATTACCAACTCCTTTCCAAAAGGAGTTAAGTTTTAATGAAGAAGCAGAATTTCTTCAATATGCTGTCCAATTTCAGCTCTAAGCTGAACTTGTATTTGCAGTTGTTTAAATGTTGTTTAAGGGTCATCATTTACATAATGGAGAAAAGGATAAAAGTAATTCAAATTGTTTTCTTTTTTCATCTGTATAATTGTTTTGTTGATTATGATAACTAATAAGTACACCTAGACTCAAAGTGGCTTTGTTCTTTATAGTGTTATTGAGTATGGGTCTGCATTTGTTTAAACTAAACTCAGAAACAAAGTTGGGAACTAACTGGTGCTGTGAGTGTTAAAAATTCCAAGAAAAACAAAGCTTTCTTTTTCACCTGACTTGTCTAGAAGACAGACCAATCAATAAGATCCTGTGGGTATCCTACTTTTTTCCCTCCTTGTCCTGGAAGAATATGAGCAGAAAGTAAGAGAATCCTTTTTTTATCCTTTTAATGTTTGTTTGTGATGCAAATGGAGCACTCTGAATTTTCTCAGGCCTTTTTCACTCTGCTGTAAATAACCTTAGGTACCTTTGAGTAGTCTTGGTACAAGGATGTTGCATTTATCACATCCAGCCTGTTGTTATCTGTTTTCTCTTCCTGTTCTGTTGCACCTTTCTTCGTGTTCTTTCTTATCAGTAAATGCCTTCTCAGCCAGAGTATAAGAATACTCATTAACAATAAGTGAACTCCAGTGATGAAGTTTCAGACAGAGAGACTGACCTAGAAGCAGCAGTAGAGGGCGCTCAGCCCCTCGTTTCATTATAATGGAGCCTGCACCAAACATCTTTCATTTGAGAAGCTAAAAACGAATTGCACATATTAATTAAGCCTTGCCAAGACCTTGTTCAGTGATCCAGTGCTAAGTGCCTAAAATAAGTAGATCTTATTTTAATCTTGGGGAAACTGGGTAGAAGAGGGAAATTCCTAACACTCCACAACAAGAGTCAGAATTTCAGTAATAACCCAAAAATCCTTCTCTTCCCTTTCCCTCCTCTGACCGATATCCCACATGTTCCTTCATTTAGGAAGAACCAAAGGAAAAACCCAAGAGTTTTAGATTTCTCTTGAGTAGTTCCTTTAATGCAAGGTATGTGAGATGTGTGCTTTAAATGTCAGTTACAACACTGTACCACCTGCTTTAATATTAATTCTTTTGTAAGACGGTTATTCTAGTGGCTCTTTGCTTTTGACCAACAAAGACTCTTAAAAAAAGGAAAATGAAAAATAAATAGCATTCCTGGAATCCATGCAGGCAGATCATATTCCGTGTGATCTTGCTCACTCATATTATGTGGTGATTAGAGCAGGGCTTCAATCAGCTGGAGGATTCCCCAAGGCAAGGTCTCGTCCCACCAGTGCACATGGCGTGCCCCGTCTGACACCAGGGCAACTTGAGAATTGAGCCCAGGGAAGCTGCAGTGTGGTGCAGCAGATGAGCACCCGTGGTTGCCATGGAGATCGCTAATACTGCTGAAACTCAAAGAAAGGGCATTTGCCGCAGCTCAGGAGCCTGCCTGAAAATGAATGAGAAACAAGCAGAATTTAGAATAGGCCTATCAGCTAGTTGTCCCACATGGAGTTTTAATTTCCTTTTCTTTCCTGTTCCTCTTCGTTTTTTCAAAGAATCGATTGAAAACAAGGCTGTGTTATAAAGCATGCTCAGTCCCCTCCGACCTCATGGCAGCCTGACATATCCTTGGAATAGATGTAGTATATTAATGATGATGCATGACTAATAAGATTGGCGGTGGGGGCTGGGATGAGGCGTGTGCTGGCCCTTCTGGAGCCTGTGTGCTGGTTGTCACCAGGGTTTAGTAGGCACCTTGGGATTTGTCTGCAGCATATGTGCTGCTGTTAATGATTGAAAAATTACCACAACAATTAGTCACGGATCGCTAAAGGCAGGGCCCCCAAATGTGATGGACAATGTGATTAAATCCATGTATGTGACAATTAACTCTTCTGCAGGTTTATCCACCAAGGAGAGTGCCCTAGGGGTGAAAGCAAAGGGAAATGAGAAGGAGGAAAAAAGAGGTAACAGAAAGGAGCAGGGGAGAATAACGCTGCAGAATGTATCTGATACAGCTGGCACTACTGGTTTTAATCTGATCCTGAATTAATCACAGTTTGATTAATCCTGGTTTATTGCACCTTTCTATTGCCCATTTATTTATATCTCCCTTAATTTTATGGAGGCATGACTGATTAAATTCTGCCCATTTCATGTTTTTTAAATTTTAAAATCGGGTCTCTCCACTTAATGCGATGTTCTAGGTGGTCCAAGGTGCAATTATCTCGTAAAAGCTAAGCAGGCACCAGACATAGCATGTCATGAATCCCCTTATGTATCACAGCTGAGTAACCCAGAATAAATATTTGTTTGCTCAATATTCTGCCTAAGCAAAAAAGAAGCCTCGTGTTGTCAATCTGCTTGTTTATTTGGGTGGAAGAAACAAAAATACACACACACACAACTTTGTTAAATAAGAGGAGCACAGATACAAAATTTTGTTCACCAGAAAAAATAGTCTTAATATTTTATGAATTGTCTGCAAATATATATTCATAGCATAAAAGGGTAATGTTTGTAGGCCACAGATATGTTCATATGTGGGATTATTTTTAACCAGTATGTACTATTCTCATTTTGTTTTTGTTTTAGATATTATTTTAGGTGTTGTTCAGATTTGTGTACAAAATACTGCATTTAAATAATGTCAAAGAGGTGGTGGCAAAAACCAGCATAAGCAAAGCCTCATGCTTTGTAACTCATGTACCTTATATGCTGTGTGAATTAAGATTACCCCACTCCTAATTCATGAGAGGGCATCTAAAGCTTTAGAAAGGACTGAACTATAAATGCATACGTGGTTTTTCTTCTTTTGGTGATCCTTAGGATCATTCCATTGTTCTCATTTAAATTGAATTTGGTAGAAGACTGAATTTTTTTAGTTTACAGACTAAAGTGGATTATCTTTGTTACTTGCATTTTAGCCTGATCTACTCAGGCATATAAAGATAGAAGATCTGTTTGTGATGTGGGCAGCAGTGTCATTGTAGTAAAAGAAAACAGTCAGCATAAGCAAAGATCTTACTGCGTTGGTGGCACAACACAGCTGCTGCCCTGTTAGATACCCCTAGAAACTTGCATCCCTGATTGCTGATACCGCCACTTTTTAGAGCACCAGCTAAGAAACCCAGTCTAGCTGTGGATGATTTGGGAACCTTAGGATCTCTCTTGTTGCGAAATATGTGATCTCCTTGACAGCCTCCCAATAACCAGCTCTTTGGTTCTGCCAGGTATTAATATGAAGGTAGGAAAGCACTCCACTTGTGAAATATCCTTGATATCCACCAAACTAAAGTGACTGCGTACTTCTTAAGCTGATGTCTCATTTCTGTATTCTCTAATGGCACGTGTCACTGTCCACCTCTGTTTATTTCTACTGGAGCTTTAATGACTAGGACCAGCCAGCCCTGTTTGTTCATTTGTTTGTTTGTTAATTCGTCATTTCATTTATTTAATAGTTTACTGAGCAAATGTCATGTGCTGGGCAATATGCCTGGTACTTGAAGTGGAGATGAAAGTAGAAGATGGGAAGACTCACAAAAGCATTATTTTATGCTGAAGGTGTATTGTGAAGATAAGATACATACCAGAAGAACCATGTGCAAAGTAGAAATTGGCAAGTGTCACAAGAGGGAAGCTAGACGAAGTGAGGTGATTGTTTGCAGATGGGAGAAATGACTTCTCGCTAGGTATTGGAGGGTTTTGTGGCATTTGATATTGTCTTTCAAGAGGTTCCCAATTCACTTGTAGCCAATGGTCAAAGACTAGATTTCTTGGACAGTTCTCAAGAGGTGTTGAGTTGAGTGTATAGGCTTGAAGAGAAGTATATTCTAGGTATGTGCAAGAATGTGTGCATAGTACCACTTAGGCTGTAACAAGGGAACACAACTTGATTTGAATGTATGATGTGGAAACACTAGTTTGGAGCCAGCTCATGGAGGGACCTTAAATGCTCAGCCAAGAGCCAAGGAGTTTGTACTTCATTTTATAGTCAGTGAATTGAGTCATAATAAAAGAGGATGAGAGCACATTTCATGAAGCTTGTGTGTTTCAGACCAGGTCCTTCTGACTACCCTCTGTAAGTTTCCCATGAAACTTCAGGTAGAATGGCACCGCCAGTCCAAGGCCTTCGAGACCCTGTACGTGTAGCCCCTGCCTATTCTGACTTCAGGCCACTCTCTCCTTCCCTCGCTTCACTGTCATCAACTGTCTTCTGTTTCCTGAACAGGCTCACCTTGTTTTGGCCTGAGTCTCTGCTCTTGCTGATGTCTTTATCTGAAACATTCTTTCCCCCGGGCTTTGCATTGCCATCTCTTTCTCATCATTCAGGTTGCAGCTCAGAGTCTTTCTTTCACTGTTTGCCTATTTCCCAACCTCCAGTCTCCCTCTCTAGACCCTAACCCCAGTGGCTTGCCTAGTGGGCACTGGCAGTTGCTTCCCTGACTTTATTCTCTCCCCTGATTTTGCTTGGGTAGCTACTTTGACCCTTGGTAGCTCAAAGGAAGATGCACATATCTCTTCTCCAGGGATAGATCCTGATTAGTCTAATCCAGTCATAGTAATTGTCTTCTTATCAGTGATTGGTTTAGTCAGGGGCATGTGACCCAGTGCTGGATGAATGACATAAAGGAGCAGCCAACCAGGGGCTTCTAGGAAAAGTGTTCTTACTGCCAGGATATTTTCACGGGATGAGTTAGTCTCCTCTTCATCCCCTAGAAGTTGAAAATCAGGAGGTGATATATGGGTCTGCTGCCTAAGGGTAAACCCAACACCCAGAGGAAGGCAGCACCAGGAGAATGGCAAAGAGCCAGAATCCTGATGGAACATGCCCAGAACCCTCTCCAGTCTAGACTTCTTGTTTCCTGAGATGTTATTTCCTTTTCAAGTTCCTTTGAGTTGGATTGTCTATTCCCCAAATCAAAATCATTCTAATTGCTATGCTTTCTTTTGTGTCACCCTGCTTTAGTTTCTTCATGGCATTTATCACTTTGTGCATTACCCTGTTCATTTATTTACATGTTTAATGTCTGTCTCCCTTACCAGAATTTAAGCTTCATTTGTGCAGGAACTTATCTGTCTTATGACTATTGAGTCCACAACTGCTAGAACAGTGTGAGGTGTATTAGTAGGTGATCAATAAATATTTATTGGCTGAATGGAATCAGGGAGGGAGGCTAATGTGCCTTGCTTTAAGTATCACGGAGAGGGATTCGAGATGGCTGGTGGAACGCTATTGCTATTGCCCCTTGGTTGTGTCAGCATGGTGGAGGCAGGGCCAGACAAGAAGGTTGTGACAGATCCAACAGGACTTGGCAACTGACTGAGAAGGGTAGATTTTCTCCTGAGACTGAGATCCAGGATTATTCGTAGGAATAGAGGATATAGGATGCAAAGCAGGTATGATGTGGGGAAAACAAGGAAGTGAAATTTAGAAATATAAAATTTTAAGTGCCATTTAGGCATCAGCATGGAGCTCTAGCTGGTAGTTGATAATCAGGAATGGAGGTAGACTACTTTTATAATCAGAAGAAAATATCCCTCTTTTTTTTGTTTTTTTAAGATTGGCGCCTGAGCTAACATCTGTTGCCAATCTTCTTCTTCTCCTCAGAGCACCCCCCCCCCCCCCCCCCGTACGTAGTTGTATATTCTGGTTGTAAGTGCCTCTCATTGAGGCATGTGGGACGCTGCCTCAGCATGGCCGGACGAGCGGTGCCATGTCCACACCCAGGATCCGAACTGGTAAAACCCTGGGCCACCGAAGAGGAGCCACGAACTTAATCACTCAGCCATGGGGCCGGCCCCCTTCTCTTACTTTATAAAGATAATCAGGCCTGGCAATTGACTTTTCTCTTTCCTAGTAAAAACGCATGATGCAAAAGCAGGGCTCATGTCCAACTCAACTTTATATGTCCCAACCCCTGTTGTGTGTGCCTATCACAATACTTTGCACATAATTCTTTAATTAAGACAAAAACAAAACAAATGAAGGCCTTGACTGTCCTTCATTCTAACGAGGCTAAGCAGAACTAGTCCTAAGATTAACTTGGTGATCTGAGATGCCCAGGAACTGGTTTCTGAGCACAGTTGCAGCCCACAACCAGAACTCCTTCAGACACTTCCTATTTCATTGCTCCATCTTATTTTCTTCTTAACAATTCCTACTTTCCTCAAAAAACATTTGTTTGTTTGATCCATAAGAATGGGTCACTTGTCTCACTGCAGCATCTCCAGGACCTGTAACACTGTGATTAGAATGCAGATTCTGGATTCAGACTGCCCAAGTTTGAATCCTGTCTTACTAGCTAGGTGACCTTGGGCAAATTACTTAGTCTCTCTGAGCCTCAATTTACTAAATATGTAAATTAATTAGTGTTATATGTGCATATTGTATATTACATATATAGCTAATTTTATATGCATTATACATAATTTATATACAATTTACATTATATATATACTTTAGATATATATATACACACATACAAAATTAGCTAATATATTTCAAGGATTAAATGAATTAATCCATATGAAGTGCTTGGACAGTGCTTGGCCCATATAAAGTACTATGTCGGTATTAACATGGCACCTGAGGGCACTCAATAAATATGTGTGGATCACAACTAGTAGTCAATGGGGAGAAACTGGGAGTTTTCCCTCTGAGATACAGTACAAGGCAAGGAAGACCACTCTTGCCACTTCTGTTTAACGTAATACTGACTGCCAGAGCAGTCAGACAAGAAAAAAAAAAATAAAAGGCATCCGATTTGAAAAGGAAAAAGTAAAATTATCTGTGTCTGCAAATGACATGATCATATATTTAGAAAACTTTAAAGAGTCCACAACAACAAAAAACCTGTTAGAACTAATAAATGAGTTCAGCGAAATTGCAGGATACAGAATCAACATGCAAAAATCAGTCACATTTCTATCCACGAAAAACAAACTATCCAAAAAGGAAATGAAGACAATCCCATTAACCAAAGCAATAAATAGAGTAAAACACTTAGCAATAATCTTAACCAAAGAGGTGAATACTTGTGTACTGAAAATTATTAAAAAATTGATGAAGAAAATTAAAGAAGACACAGATAAATGGAAAGATATCCTTTGTTCATGGATTGGAAGAATTAATATTGTTAAAATGTCCATACTACCCAAAGTGAACGACAGATTCATTGCAATCCCTATCAAAATCCCAATGGCATTCTTTACGGAAATAAAAAAAAATTCATAAAACTCCGGGAACCACAAAAGACCCTGAATAGCCACAGCAATTTTGAGCGAGAAGAGCAAAGCTGGAGGCATCACACTTCCTGATTTCAAACTTTATTACAAACCTCTGGTAATTAAAACAATATGGTACTGGCATAAAAACAGACATATAAACCAATGGAATAGAATAGAGAGCCCAGGAATAAATCCACTCATCTCTGGTTTACTAATCTTTAACAAGGGTGCCACAAGCACACAACGCAGAGGGGATAGTCTCTTTAATAAATAGTGTTGGGAAAAGTGGATATCCACATGCAGCAGAATGAAATTGGACCCTTATCTCACACCATATACAAAAATCAACTCAAAATGGATTAAAGACCTAAACATAAGACTGGAAGCCATAAAACTATTAGAAGAAGACATAGGGGAAAAGCTCCTTGACATTGGTCTGGGCAACAGTCTTTTTGGATATGACACCAAAAGCACAGGCAACAAAAGCAGAAATAGATAAGTGGGACCACATTAAAGTAAAAAGCTTCCGCATAGCAAAGGAAACAATCAACAGAGTGAAAAGGCAACTTACAGAATGGGAGAAGTATTTACAAACCACATATCTGATAAGGGTTAATATCCAAAGTATATAAGGAGCTAATACAACTCAATAGCAAAAAAAACCAAATGATCTGGTTAAAAAATGGGCAAAGGACCTGAATAGACATTTCTCTAAAGAAGACATACAATGGCCAACAGGAATATGAACAAGTGCTCAACATCGCTAATTATCAGGGAAATGCAAATCGAAACCACAGTGAGATCTGACCTCATGCTTGTTAGAATGGCTATTGTTAAAAACAAAAAAAAAGGTAAGTGTTTGTAAGGATGCAGAGAAAAGGTACCCTTGTATGCTATTGGTGGGAATATCAATTGGTATAGCCACGATGGAGAACAGTATGAAGGATCCTCAAAAAAGTAAAAGTAGAATTACCTTAAGATACAGCAATCTCAATTCTGGGTATTTATCCAGAGGAAATAAGATCACTATCTTTTTAATTATATCACATTTAATTATATCACGTTAAAGATGGGGGAAAGGGAAAGGAAAAAATGAAAAAACATGAAAAAAAAATATGTGGAATCTAATTGTGAGAACACAGATTGTTGTGGCAGCAACAGAGGCTCTAGATAATTTCATTAGCCTGTTCTCTGACCGGACACTATTTAACCTCTTTGTGCATTGATAGCTTTTTCCTATTGTAGATACAATTCTAGAATGTTAGAAATTATTTTCTAGATGATAATAATATATGTTTCACTTGTATGGTGCCTTTACAGATTATATTCTTATTCACTCTATGATCTTGGCCTGTTTTGGGAATAGACAGGGAATATCATTCCCATTTTATGAAACAAGAGGCTTAGGGATAGAGTGGTTAAATGTGCTAATATTTAATAGCCAAAGCATGAGTAGAGGCTCTGTTTCCTAGCTCCTGGCTGGAGCCGCTCATTTGTTAATCCCAGTCTATGCTACCAATGCAAGTAGAATAAATACCCAGAAACCTCGGCAAGATAGAAGTGTTCAGACCGCCATAGTTCTCTCAAGTTGACTGAGAGCTCCTAACTTGTAAGTGAAAAGCAACAACCTTCACCACTACAATGGCTGGTTTGGGTGGTAAGTAATTGAGTTCATCCAGGGTAGGCTTCCTAGCTTCCCTCTAAGTTGGTACTACTTTGAGCTGTCTCATGACCTACTCTGAGCAGCCATGAATGGCCAGGTGCTTGCAGTTTGATCATTTCCTTTTGGTGGCCATCTGGCAGTACTTCCCTGGACTGCCTCTATTCTCAGCTGAGGAGAGGATGCTCAGACCCATCTTCAGACAGAGCCCCAAATGCTTGTTGCAAGTGCAAATATTTTCAGAAGCCTCATGTCTTTTCTGTTTCTTTTTTTTGTTTAAGATGTTTGTTTGTTTAAGGAAGATTAGCCCTGAGCTATCTACTGCCAGCCTTCCTCTTTTTGCTGAAGAAGACTGGCCCTATGCTAACGTCCATGTCCATCTTCCTCCACTTTATATGTGGGGACGCCTACCACAGCATGGCTTTTACCAAGCGGTGCCATGTCTGCACCTGGGGTCTGAACCAGTGAACCCCGGGCTGCCGAGAAGCGGAATGTGCGAACTTAAACACTGCACCACAGGGCTGGCCCCTCGTGTCTTTTCCTGACTATAAAATATACAGATTATTCACACTATCACATAATGTTTGTTTTAATATGTGGAAGCACTTAAAATTATTTGTTATGTATGGAATGGTAGCTTTTGAGAATTCCATTGTACTTAACCTGTGAATCTGTTTTCTGGATATACTGGGACCTGCCTGGCATTTCTCATACCCACGTTAGAAATGTCTAGGCTTCCTGGATATGTTTGGTTCTCTGCAGATCTTTTTACTTGTGATCCCTTTGTTCAGTAATCCTCATTGGGCCTGCAGTATTTAGCATGTTGCCTACAAAACGTGTTAGGTTGGTCTACTTTTTCTTGTTGGCATAGTTATATCTACTCATTTGATTCAAAATCTATTATCTTCTATTCCAGTAGGTACCACCATGAGAGAGGCAACATGACATAGAATATAAGGAACCTGGGCCAGGGATTAAATTCTACTTTCCTCTAGTGTCCTAATATGTTACCATTGGGCAGTCTCTTCTTGAAAACCCAGGAAGAGGAAGGTTTCCAGATTCATCTAGTTTTATCTCCCGGCAGGATGAAACCATTTCTCACATGTAGTTGTTTATCTTTTAAATTTCATTCACTTTTTTGATTCCCAACTTCTACTTTTGCATAATATATCTATGAAAGTTATAGCCTGTTATAACAAATGCTGTTACAGCTCAAATCTCTGCATAATAAAGTAATTGCCAAAGCCCTGTGCAGTGACTCAGTTCAAGTGGTATCATATATATTAAATTCCAGAGTAGTTTTAAAAAAAGCATTCTACTTTGAACTAATAGTACCGAATACCTTGCAACTTAATTTTAAAGGTTAACTAACACCTTTAAAGCAGTTAAGCCAAAACCCACGTAGCCGCACCTGAGTATACTCGTCTGAGGTAGACATCAGCTAGCCGTCTTGATGCACTCTGTTCTGGTGTAGCCCTCTGCTCCTGAGGACCGGGAGAAGGGAAGGATGATGGAGAGAATTAGGGATCAGTAGTCTGTTCTCTCAAATCTGTGTCTGTGGCTCTTCCATCTCCCCACTGTAGTAAGCAAGCATACACCAACACAAGTCACACACACACATGCACACACACAGAGTCACATGCACATGTACACCTACTGCGCAGACACACACACACACACTCACACTATATTCAGTTTTCTTGTCTTTAACAGGTTAAGCCCCAGCTCCCAAACCTAAAAAAGGGACTAGGCTGAATAAGGGCAAGCAGTGGTTTGTGCAGAACTGAAGAGGGCCTGTAGTTGGGCGACACCTAGAGCAGCTCCTTCTCTTTACAGATAAGGTGACTGAAGTACCTGGAAGATAAATGACATGACCGGGGACACGAAGCATCTACTGGCAGCTCCAGAGATACATCTTCTGAGACCCAGTTCAGTGCCCCCTCCAGTGTAGCGTTTTAAACACATGGTGAAAAAGACATTGCCAAAGGCTCATAGTTTATGTTTCACTGTTGAGGCAAATTTTTCTTTAAAGTTAATTTCAGGTTTTGCATTTAATTTGTTTAATTCTGAGGATGAAATCTCAAATTTTTAACCTAGCAATATGCAAACCTCTGGTAAATGGAGTATATAAGCCATCAGATTATCATTCCTTGATGTAGAGAGGCTAAAGTTCTGGATAAAAAGGAGGTTACGGTTATTAATTACTTTCTTGGGGCTGAAGGATGTCCGGGCAGATGTGACCAGGTTGTCAGGGCTGTAGTGCTGTCAAGACTTTATGAAAGCTCCTCCCTCCTGGCCCCTCCCTTCTCCCTTTCCACTGAGCTTAGTACCTACATTTATCTATGGGCAGATAGAGACTACATAGTATATTGAACATCTGGATATCCGCAAGGCATGTGATAAAATATCCTTAGAGGCCCGTGTGAATAACATGGAGAAATGTGGGCTGGGCAGAAAAAGAATGCACTTATTTAGATTTGTATTTATTTGGACAGATCTTCCCAGAGGTTAGATTATTGGCTTAATGTTAACCTGCTGGAATGTTTATAATAGAGGTATGCAGAGCTCTGCCTTCAGACTTGTCTTGCTCACAGTTTTTATCAATGACTTTAATGAAGACATGTTTATCAAATTGGCAGTTGACACAAGGCTGGAAGGGACAGCTAATATGGTTAGTGACTTGATCTTGAGTCAAGAAAATCTTGATAATCCAAAATGATGTACCAGAAATAACAGGGTGAAAAATAGTAAAGATAAATATAAAGTCTTTAAATTAAATTTAAAAAATTAATTGCACAACTCCAGCGTGGGGAGAATTGGAGGATGTAATTTGTCACCAATTCATTGTGTTGACTCATGATAAGGCCCTTGAAAAATGTAGATGATATTATCTACAGTGTGCAGTTCAAGAAAACTATGAACGTTGAGCAGACCACATTTGGATTATTGTATCAAATAATCTCTCCCTTACCTGAGATATACTAGAATTCAAAGATTACCAAATGATATGCCTGTTTACTGAGTTAAGTGAAAATATTTAATTGTAGGGTGAGATATATTACTTTTGGATAAACTATTTGAAACAGAGAAATGACTATTTCAAAACACATCTTGGGAAATTGTGAAAAATCTAAAGAAAGCTTTACCCTTTGCTATTTTCTTCCTGACTCTCTGGCACCCCACCCCAACCCTGAAATTAAAACCTCTGCTACCACCGTTACTTAAAGCAAAAATACCAAATAGGCATCTTCTTTATTGACTGAAATCTTTATTCCCCCCCGCACCACAGTTTAACTGTATGGTGAATTTAAAGTGTTTTAATGGTTCTCTCTGTAAAATAGGCTTCTGCAGGCTCTATAGAGGACTTTAAAAATGAAAACATTGTGTGTGTGCATGCACATTCTAGTCTATTGGTTGAATCGATTTTGCAAAATTAAAAATGAAGGCACTCTTTAACAAACTCTCTTTTGCAGTTAGCCTGCAGCATAATGTTAACTGGCAGCAGGAAAAGGCAGTCAGTCCTTTATGCATGTCTTACACCTCCCTTTCAATTCCTGTCTCTTTGCTCTTGGAAAGAAAAATATTCTGGCACGAGCATCTTTTCATTGTCTCTCTTTGGAATGGGTACCAACTGCCTCCAGAGCTCAGGGGAGCCCTCCCTGTGTTCCTGGCTAGGCACACCACATGGTAATGTGGACCCTGCCAGGCTGAGGTGCTAATAGACTGGGGAGGGGGGGAGTTGATGTGGGGGAGGGAAAGTGCTGGAGCACAGTACAAAGCACTGAGCCACTGTCACCTATTTATTAGCTAGTTAAGGCTGCCTGTGGTGTTAGGAAGGGAGAATAAAAGACATGGGCATATTGCAAGCTGTCAACTGGACACAGTTGTAGTTACTACAGTAGTTTCTTTTCCTTCTTCTTCTTTGGGTCCGAGGTCATTATTCTTAGGCTTGGAGAGTGGGGAAGGTGACTCTAACCATTGTCACCAGTAGTCCAGGATCTTTACCCATTAAGTTGACTCTTCAAAAGAAAACAAAACTGTGATGTAATTTCCTACTACCAGTTCCATTGTTTTTCAGAATCACAGTCTTATATGTTGCTTGCTTTAGCCATGCACAGCTTTGCAAAAACATCTTTTTAAATTTCTCACTATTTCAGCTTATGCAGTCAGTTTTCCCTAGGAATTTTAAGTGTCTACGTTAGTACACGTTCTGACAGAGATGCTTTGGCAGGGCTGGAATGGCCTGCTCTGTTGAAAACACCCCCTTGTTTCCAAATACACTGTCCCGGTCGGCTTCATGATCCCTGCCTTTTCCCACTTAGAGATGCAGCCCTCAGTGATGGCTTCTTGCTCCTCTGTTGCGAGTGTAAGGGTGTGAGTACCACAGATATCCCTGATGACTATCCTTGTAAGTTCCTTCTCAGTGTGAATGAGTTCATCAAATGCTTTCTTGAGTGGAGGTCTTGCCAGAGTGAGGAGCGAGCCTCATGAAATGGAGAGGGAGGAATGCCAGGGAAACATAGGCTCTCTGCCTTAGGATCCTCAATTTTTTTTATTGGTAAAATGCGAATGATAATATCTGTCTCACAGGATTGCCAACTTAAATCTTTTTTGAAATCAGATGGGAAGTAAATAAATATCACATTTCAAAAAATTCTAGGAAGTAAAGAGGTCCCCCCAACACACATTTTTGTATTTCTGAAGTCACTATTCTATCTTAGAATCAGTATCATCTTTCAGTTATTTTGGCAGTATTGTTTTCTTTCCTAATGGTAAATAAAATGATCTAGCATCTTATAATCAATGATATCTCAGGTCTGATGAAATATGGTTTAACTGACCGAGGCTGTTGCTGATTTAAATGAAGTAACATGAGGAATACAAAGCTCTACAAATGCCTATTTAATTTGTTGGGACCAGGGCCTTTATCTGGTGCTTCATTAATGGAGAGCATAAACATGGTTAGAGATTTGGAATCCTTCCTGTTTGATATCTGGGCATGCTCATTCCCTCCTTTTCTTCCTTCCATTCACTGGATGTACAGGTATTGAGCACCAGTGTGCCTAGTGGTGTGCTAGGGGCAGGATTCTTAGAGGTAAAGGACAGTTTTTGCCTTGAGGGAGTTCAGAGTCTAGTGGAGAGAGACAGACCAGTAAACGCACACTTCTAAGTCACTGTGAAGAGTGTCGCAGGGGGCTGTGGGAGCACATAGAAAAAGTACCCAGCTCACTTGGGGGTGGGGGAGCAGGAAAAGCTTCAAGGAAGAAACCACTCAAGCTGAGTTCTGAAGGATGATGAAGGCTTAGCAAGGGAGGTTCATAGTTGGCCACTTTAAGTAAATTACAACAGGGGAAGTAATACTTGTTCTCATTTGCGGAGAGGCCTGCCTTGAGAGCTGCCTCACCACTACTCTGCTCAGCTCTGATTCAGCTATAGCTGTGGTGGAAAGAATCACACAAGCTCAGATTCACCTCTGCTGCCAGGGGCCACCTTTCCACTTTCTGACCTGGAGATTTCTCTGGTGTTGCCAGCATTCTCCAGGCCCCTGCCTAAGAGCTTCCTTGAAGTGCAGCCCTCAGCTAAGGGAGTGGGAGCCGGTGGATAGATGCCCCGGGCTGACAATTCCTACAGTTCTTCTTTGTGGTGGCTTTGAGATCCTACTGCTCACAGTAGCAACCTCATAACACACCTTTATTTTAGCTTTTCTCCTTTTGTCACTCTGCCTGTATCCTCACTCCTTCTTCTTGGGATCAACTCCCCAAAAAAACCTACCTGCAGCAAAGTCTTTGTCTCAGGCCCTGTTTTTGGAGCAACCCAAATTATTTCACTACTGAAATTATTTCTGCAGTGGAAACTTAAAGCTTGTATTGAGGAGATTTGGATATGCTGTAAAATTGGCAGACAGAGTAGGCCCAAGAGATGAAGAAGAGGATGAGTAAGTCAAAGAAGGCTGTTAGACAAAGACAACCAAGAGCTGACTACACGGAAGGTAAATATGTACATGCATTCTAAGGCTTTAGTGATTCATGTGGTAATACATAATTTCAGTAGGTTTATTGCAACCCATCAAGGCAAGAATACCCCAGGTGAGAAAGGAGATTTCGAATTTTAAATTGCGAGTAAAACTTGCAGGCAAACACATTAATAAATGATTCAGGTGTCAGATGATCAGAGGGAAACGTGTGGAGGGAGGTGTTCAAAAAATAATCACGAGTGAGTTGAATTTATGGTTCTGTGAAGGAATTTTATTAGTAATGAATAGAAGTAATTTGGTAATGGTTCTATGGCATTGTGTATTACCAATCAGAAGTTAGAATAAAGCATGCTCTCCCTCATCATATATTTGCATCTAACCAGAATTGTGTGGATTTTAGGTTTTAGAATACAGTACAGTCTAATAGAACTTTTGGTGATGATGGAAATGTTCCATATGCTGTCCAATATGGTCACCACTAACCACATGTTGCTGGTAAGCGTGAGTTGCACATGAATGCAACTGATGAACTAGATTTTTAATATTATTTAGTTTTAATTAGCTTAAATTGAAAGAGCCACTTGTAGCTATTAGCTACCTTATTGGACAATGCAGTATAAAGCATAAGAAAAGAATGCAAAATACCAAATGTAACCTACAGGAAAATCTGGGGACAGACAGTGGGCCCAGGGCAAAAAAGTATAGTTTGGCACACACACTAAGTCCCAGAGTTTCCTGACGTCCCAGGAATCACAGGAATGGTGTGAGGGATATCAGAGAGAAGCCTTGCCAGCTGTTTAGAAGGGCACAGTGAGTTTCCAAAGGGTCTCAGTGTTGCTAAGAGAGTAGTATCCTTCTTAATGCGTGCACCTACCTGGGGGCCAGGTGGAAGGGGGCAAAGCTGCTCATACTTTTGAGGGGGCCTGGACTCCTGGGAGCTGTGTTCTTATTGATTGTTAGGATACCCTGTGAACAAGTCACACTATCCTTCAGAGACTGCTCAGGTTCTTGAAACTGGAAGCAGCCGTGGAGTAGCCCTCTCCCCACCTCTCCCTCTGCACCCACTTACTTGGTGGAAGAATAGAGGCTGTTTCTCCCATAGAGGGAGAAAACCCATGGCCTTAGCTATTGTGCTTGAATCAGTTGAACTTATGGGGTGTTCATGCCTGTACCATTTTCTTCGGCTTCTATAGAAATCTTATTTCTTAGGTAAGTCACTGCACTTGGAGTTGCCACTTCTTTGATGTAGCATTGAGCCCTGTTGTGTCTCAGTTTTCTTCTTTGTAAAATGGGCATCCTTGCTCATAAGGTTGTTTTAAATAAAACATGAGATGATGAATGCAAAAGCAGTTTGCAAATGTGAAGTGTTATTTTGGTGGCTGACTGTACAGAACTTAATTAGGACATGTCTTGGTCAGCATTTTTTGCCTTCGCTCAGGCTTGCATCACTTAAATACTCTAATAGAAAATATGAAAATGCTCACATGACGTGATTTTTAATGCCATGCTCACACTGTTAAGATTTAAACTGGGAGTCTGGGTTTGAAATCCCCTTTGCGAGGGGCAGTGATTGTGGTGGTGAAAGGACAACTCTAGGGAAGAGATCTGCAGACTTTTTCTGTAAAGGACCAGATAGGAAATATTTTAGGCTGTGTGGGCCATATGCTGTCTCTGTTGCTTCTTCTTCTTTTCTGAAAACCTTTAAAAAATATAAAATACATTCTTAGCTCATGGTCATATAAAAAGAGGTGCTGGCCAGATTTGACCTGCAGCTTATAGTATGATGACCACTGCTCTAGAGCTGCTCTGTCTAGTCCAATATGGAAGCCACTAGCTGCATGTGGCTATGTAAATTTAAATTAATTAAAATGGAAAATTTAGTTCCTCAATCATATTAGCCATATTCCAAGTGCCTAGTAGCCCATGTGCCTGGTGGCTACTGAATCAGACAGCACAGATACAGGGTATTTCTAGCACACAGAAAGTTCTCTTGGGCAGCCCTGCTCTAGAGTTGGGTGGAATCCTGAGTTTGCCACCAACTAGCCTGATGGACTGAGACTAGTTATTTATTCTTCCTGGGCCTCTGTTCATGAAACTCTGAGATGGAAATTATGGTATTACCTCTCTCAAGGATGTGGTAAAGCTTTAATGAATATAAAGTACTCAGCACAGGGCCCGGTCACACTCAGTAACTGTTACTACTAATATTACAGAAGCAGCTGCCTTTCTGTTACTGTTAATTCTAATAAAGCTTAGCTTTTCAAAATTTATATTTGGAAGGAGGGGTTGTCATCCGTTTTTGCAGACCGTTCGTGAAGTGAGATTACGTTTGGTTTTGGTTTTGGTAGCTGCCCAGTGAAAGAGCAGCGCTCCTCTAAGTCCTGAAGCGCTTCACCCCACAGAACAGGTGCCTTCTTGTCTGTCATTTCTATGACTTGTTTTCAGTTTAACCTTTGATTCAGGTTAGTGTTCACCCTGTGGTAATTTTGTGAAAACTCCAGGATAAATATTTGTTCAGCTTAGTCATGGGGTAGAGATAAAGGTTAGCTCAGGAGAGAATGCTCTGCCATCAGAATTTCAGAGTAAATCATTATTTTACTTTTGCTTATGAAGTAGTTCTAGCCAATATTATATTGATTAGCTTCTCCTTCAATGCTAGTGTATTACTGGTTGCTAAGCAACAAGACTTCTTTCATACATGGTAATGAGCTAAATGTGATGTGAGGAGACCCGCTTATGGGGTCTGGGCTTCTTAAGCCTGGCATTGCTTGCTTTCATTCCCTGGTGGGCGGCTGTAAGACATATTTACATCATGTGATGTATGAACAGGCCACTAAGAGCCAACACTTTTGCCTTTCCATGCAGCAATCTGCCTCTATCGTCGCTGAAGAGAGATCATAGTCTTTACATACTCATGTTATTAGTTGATAATGGTAATAGTGTTACGGATCCCAAATGAACCTTTGATCAGTTGAATTGTATGATTTATATACTCTGCCATTTGTTTTTTTGTGCTACATACATCATACTGTTAGAATCCTAGAAGGGCCTTATCATTGAGAGAAATGAAGGTGGTTGGATGTAGGTTGTTCATGTCGAGGTGTTGGTGCTTGTTTCAAAGAAGTTTCAAAGTGAGGTGTATGCACATAAAAAGATAATGCTCAGCTGAAACAACAGTGCTTGGACAGAGAAGGTGTTTTTGTTGTTTGTTTTTCAGTCTGTGCGTCAAGGTGTTTTGTCGTATCCCCTCTGAGATGTGCAGTCATATTTGTGTGCCCGGCTTCTGGGTTCATCACATAGATGGATTCCTTTCCAGCATGAGCAGGCTGCTGGTGGGACTGAGATAGGCCCTACTGGGACCTTCCTGGCCTCAGAGGTCAGCAGGTGGTGGGCTATGTCTTGTGACTATGAGGTAGAGAAGTGCTGATTGCCAACGGTAAGAGCCAGAAGGTGGGGCCTCTGGTCAAGGTGCGTGAATAGTTAGGGTCTGGCACTTAGGTGGGGTGCTGAAATTTTAGGAACAAGTTATCTAGACCAACAGGCTCATGAAGTAAGTTAAACACAGTAACTCAGTGACTCTGATTCCTGGAACAGAGTTTGGAAGAACAGTCTCTAAAACCTATTGGATAAAATAGAATTGTGGGGTAGTAACAGTACCAACCAGCACTATAATTGCTAAAATATAGTTGAGCACTTAGGACTTTGTGCTAGGTACCAAGGTAAAAACATACCTCAATTTTCTCCTTTCATGGTTACACCAAACCCTATACATTTGGCACTATTATTGCTGTTCCCATTTCACTGATGATGGTGGGGAGACTTGGAGAAGGTACCTTGCTCAAAGTCACAAATTTTAATCAGTGGAGAGCTGGATTGAACCCTGGGTAGTCTTATGGCAGATCTTGTGGTCTCACCATACATGTGCTTCTCTTCTTGTCTCTCCACCTACTGACTGTGTCACGTAGACACGTGGCTCTACTCTCTGGGCCTCATTTCCTCATTTGGAGAATGAGTCGTTTGACTAGACTGTTCTAAAGTCCCTTCAGTCATTGACAGGCTGTAATTTTTTAAATTCGAGAATCATCAGTCTCCCCTCAGCACTTTTGCTCATTTACAACAGTTGAGCTCCAGGAGGGCACGCACAGTGTCTGTCTGGCATATGATAAGTAAGGCTCAGTAAATATTGAATGAATAAGTTAAACTCTATATTATTCCTCATCGGCAGGGGTATGGGAGCTGGCCTCCAAGGGCAGTGCTTATTCTGGAGAATATTCTCTCCTGGAGGTAGTGTCCATCATGCTTGAGGATAATTTCTTCTAGACTGTCTTCTTCCTTAGGAGAAGGTATCAGGGTCAGCTGTGTCCTGGGACAGATGTTTTTTTTCCTATTCCTGGACTTAATCTTTAGCTTTTGTGTTAGACCCTGACCCTTTCTTTAACTGTCCCTCTGAATCCTGTCCCCATCTCCACTCAACTGTATCCAAAACAACAGTGGTGGAAGTGCTCAAGCTTTAAAAACAAAAGTGCAGCCATACATTTGTGAAGATATTCAAAAGGCTGACTTTAGTCAGGCTCCGATTCTGTTCCTTGTGAAGAACCTTTTCACTGGTTCTGTATGTATTAAAGTAGCCAGGCTTCTACCAGTCTGACAGGACTTAAAGAGTTTGTAGGGTTTAAGCCTACCATTGTACTGCCTAAATAGTTTTCCTGACCAAATGTGCTTAAATTTGATTGCATGGACAGAATTATTTCTTCTGATAGCTGATAATATACAAAGTCATCATTACAAAGTGTGTATTATGTCCATATTCAGAGAGATTAATTTTTGCAGCACAGTGAAGTACGGTGCAGAAGAAAATGTTTTAGATTTTTGATTGTTTGCCATAGATCTTTTTGTTGAAAGAGAGCAGGTTTAATAGAGCATAAGAGTTTAGTGTGGGCTTGTTGAATTCAAGGTGCCTCTTGGAGAGCTCGCATTTTTGCAGAGTTACAGCCATTATCTTTGGGAAAATCACCAACCCCTAGTTCTCTTGCAGCCTCTGGCCCTTCCTTAGCTGCTAAATACCTCACACTCTGCATATTTAAATCTAAACCCATCATTTCTTCCCGTTCTCCTCAAACACACATATTTACACACTGATTTATTTTCCTGATTTTCTTATTTCTTTTAATGTTTTATTCAATTCATTAAGTAAATTTTTATTGAGCTCTTAATTAGGTAGCAGGTACTTTTCTAGGCACTGGGTGTACATGAATAAAACAGGACAAAACTATACCTTTCTGGAGCTTATATAGTCTGCTAGGAGTAGATAATCAACAAGGTGATTGAATAAATTATATTATCTAGTGTCGTAAGATCATAAATGCTGTAGTGAAAAATGAAGCAGGGAAGGAGGATAGGAAGTCCTGATTGGAGGGGTGGATGAGGGTATTTCAGTTTAAAATAGGACAGTCAGCAGATGCCTCACTAGGATGGTGACATTTGACCTTTTACTGGTATCATGATCCTCCCAATAGTCATATTTGAATGTCTCCTTTGATTCTCCTTCACCTCTAATCAGTTGACAAATTCAGTTCAGCCTGTGTAATATGGCTTCCGTCTATTTCCTTCGCTCTGTTTGTGATACTGTTCTAGTTCAGGGCTCTGTCATTCCCTCTTGTACAGTCGCGTTAGTTTCCAGATACACCTGCCAGTCACTAGTCTCTTTTAGATTTGATTTTCTGATTAGTCATTGCTGGCATATAAAAGTGTTTTTTCACTTTATGTATAATGAACTTGGAGTTGAGAAGCATCCAGTAATGTCAGATACATAATGATAATGGTTTTATTAAGGTGTTGTATTTACATAAAAGAAAACATCCTTTTCAAATGTGCAAGTTTGATAAATTTTGGTAGTATATACAATCATGTAACCACCACAGTCAAGATACAGAAAGTTCCCTCACCTTAAAAAGCTTCCTTGTGGCCCTTTGCAGTTGTGCTCTCTCTCCACTCCAGCTTTAAGCAATCACTGATATGGTTTCTGTCATTATAGTTTACCTTTTCTAGAGTTTCATATAAATGGACTCATAGAATACACAGACATTTGTGTTTGCTTTCTTTCACTTACAAAGTGTTTGAGATTCATTCATGTCGAGATTAATTCATGTATTAATCTTTTATTCTTTATAATTGCTGAATAGTGTTCCAGAGAGTGGATATATCACAATTTGTTTTATCCATTCATCAGCTGATGAACATTAGGATTCCTTCCAGTTTGAGATATTATCATGTATAATGCTGCTAGGAACACCCATGTACATATCTTTCTGTGGATACGTGTGTTCATTTCTCTTGAGTAAATAGAACTAGAAGTGAAAGAAAGATCATTTGGTAACTGTATGTTTAACTTTATAAATACTGTTACATTGTTTTCCAAAGTGATTGTACCATTTTCTATTCCCACCAACAGTGTATGACTGGTAGCCGGCCTGCACGATGATCCCCAGTGATCCTTGCTTTCTGAGATTTGTACCTGTTATATAGTCTCCTCCCGTATTGTATCAGGGTTGGTTTGAGTGATCAGTAGAATACAGCACAAGGGCTGATATGTTACATCAAAGCTTAGTTTATAAAATACACTGCAACTTTCATCTTGGTTATTTGCTTACTCTCTCAAATCACTCACTTTGGGAGAATCGAGGTGCCATGTTTCAGAGCAGCCCTATGTACAGACCCACATGATGAGGAACTGAGGTCTCTGGCCTTCAGCCAGTTAGAACCAATACCTCCTACTAAGGCTATGTTTGTGAGCTTGGAAGCAGATGTTCCAGCCCAGTTATACCTCCAGATGACTGCAGCCTTTGGGGACATCTTGATTGCAACCTCATGGGAGACCCGGAGTCAAAACTACTCAGCTAAGTTGCTCTTGCATTCCTGACCATCAGAAACTGAGTGAGAGAGCTGATGTTTGTTGTTTTAACCTGCTGCTGAGTTTTTGAGATAATTTGTTACACAGCAATAGCTAACTAATACAATGAGCGTTCTGATTTCTCTACATCAGCAACACTGTTGACATTGTCCGTCTTTTTTGCTGTAGTGAGTCTAGTGGGTGGGTACTGGTATCTTGTGTTTTCAATTTGCGTTTCTCTGATGACTAGTGATATTGAGCATCTATTCATGTTTTTACTTGCCATTTGTATATCTTCTTTTGTGAAATGTCTATTCCTCCTTTTGCCCATTTTTTAAATTGGCTTGTCTTTTTTTTAAATCTCTCCTGAAAATCTATTGCACTATCTCCACAGGAGATAAGAATCCTTACCAGTCATGGCCTCTGTAATTGTTGCTGAGCAGAATTAAGTATGCTTTTCAATAACACTTTCAAGATTTTGACCGTACTTAGCTTTAAGTTCTCAATCTCCCTGCCTTTTTCTGGAGTGACATTGAGTTATTAATCATGTACCATTGAAGCTAATTCTTTAGCCACCACTCAAAATCTTTTCTCTGTTGTTAATCACTTCTTGTCTCTTGCCAATTACTGAGAGTTGGATAAACATGGTACTTTTTCCATGTTCCATAGTTCCTTCTCTGCCCTTAGAATTTTTTCTCCTAGCATCTGCTTCATTCCCCACACATGCAATATTCATCATTTTCTCACCTGATTCATACTTTACAATCACCCTTAATTTTTGTTCCCATCATAGCTGTACCTTCTTTCTCAATGGTTCTTTTAACACTTAACTGCTTTTCTACTTTCCAGATGTCATGAAGCTAATGTTATTCTTCTACACTTCAAAATTAAGTACAAATAACAGGAAATTCTAGTACAGTGGCCTTCAGTCAGATTAGCAGCATTTTCATAACATCCACTTCATAAGGTTGTTGCAAAGATTTAATAAAATAGTGTATTTCTTGATTTTTCCCAGCTTAAGAGACGAGTTATAGGATAGATTTGAAAAAGGAAAGATGAATACAATATTACTATTTACTACTGATTTTGTTTAAATGGGCATTTCCTCACAGCTATATGTTAAGCAGAAAATTCAAATTCTACCAGCAATAGAATTGTATCAGCAAATATTTATTGAGTATCTGCTGTGTATCAAGCATTGTATTAGGTCTATGAATGCCAAATGGCATATGGCATATTTTCTATGAATTTTAATTTATTTTCTATTTGACAAGGATTTATCAAGGCCATGTTCTGGGCACAGTGTTAGGCAGTAGATACATGAAAATGAATAAGCTAAGAATCTTATATTCCAGGAACTCCTTGTTAGAGAGGCAGAGAGGCAGGTAATCCCCATGTGGCAATGTTGAATGCAGCAGAAAATGCCCATGCAAAGCACAGAGGCAGCTCCCAGGAGCACAAGGTTAGTTCTGCCTGGTATGCCAGAAAAGGCTTCCCAATGAGTAACTTTGGGGCATAATTTTGAAGGGCTGGTAGGAGTTCACCAGATGGGAAGAGTAAGGAAAGGACATTCTAGAGTATTCAGGATAAGGCAGTTCACAGGGTATCTTTGAGAACTAAAGTGCAGAAAGTTTCTATATGTTCTTCCATCCTTGCTGTGAGAGTCAGAGTGATGTTGGAATAAAAAACTGACAGATTTTAGAGGGACAGGACTGTATCTGATATTGTTCTATTTTATTTTTGTGAATTTTCTTTATCTCTACATTGACTCAGATTATTTATGTTAACTTTATTAGTGCATTTGCTGCTTATTTTTCTTTTTTGGTGATTCTTAAATGCATTTGGGGCTATGCAATTTGATTATTTCAATACCTTTGTTATATAATTGGAGCCCAAATTAATGTAGCCTGAAAAGATACTTTATTCTAACTTGATAAATTCTATGTTGCTAAACCAATTTGTTATTTCTCTCTGTGACCTTATGCTTATGTAATTTGCTTAGTGACTATAGCCAGGTTGCACTGCATTAGATACAGCAAACCATGCTCCTCTCCCGTCTCCATTATTTTAAGGGTTTTAACTTTAAAATGTGCTTTTGTGGAATAAGTCCACTGTTTGCCTCTAATCTTCCTTCAAAGTGGTCTCAATGGTTCACAAAGCCACCTACAAATTTGTGTGTGTTTTTTTTGGCTTTTTTCTTCTATGGACCTGTATGTATTCTGCATACTTCTCATTTAGAAATAAGCCACATATTACACTATATTGCTCTCTTTGTTATTTAGGTATTGGATAGTTGCTTTTAATTATCATTTGTTTCATTTGTTCCTCATCTCTCCTGTAAGATTTTAATATTCTTGAAAGTAGGGATCATCATATCTCTTAGCATAGTGCTTGGTACAGAACAATGTTTAAGAACTACTTTTTCAAGTGAAAGAATGGTCTGACAACATGTTGGTAGAATGAATGTCTTTTGTTGTGAGACTCAATCAAGACCGCATTAGATTGGCCTTTGAGGGGATGGGTAGTCAAGATCATATTCTCCATGGGCGATCTGGTATCTCCACCAGATCGCCAAGCCAGGACTTGGGGGTCTGCCTTCTAGCTATATTGCTAACAAGCTCTGCAGCATTGAACAGGTCACTAATGTCTCTTAGCTTTAGGTTCCTCATGTGGACAATAATATTACTTATTTATAGTGCTGTTTTAAGGATTGAAAGAAAGAATGCACAGAAAGCACCTAGGATGAGTATCTCTCACATAACATTTAAAAAATTATTTACAACATTTTTGTTATGAAGTACTAGAAATATAATGATAACTAAATTACTTGATAAAGTACAAAGTGTTATACAAATATTTTACTGTTACTTGCTTTTATTTTGTCTGTGGCATTAATAACATATCCCTCTCTATTATGAAAATACTGTTTTAATTTGAAGGTACAGTGGGCAGTGCCACCTGTAACAATGATGGTGAGAGTGTCTGGAATGCCTGGGCATGGGCTCAATTATTGGAAATTGTGTCAAAAGTCGAACTTGGTCCATTGTTGGAGAGGCTTCAGTGCTCCTTCTGTTGCTTGGTTTTCTCTAGTTGTGGTTTTCTGTTTTCTTTTTTTCTTTTTCTGTGGTACCGAGTCGTCTTTGTGGGGATGGTTTAAAGTTTGGGGTATGTACTCAAAGTTTCAGTAGTTAGTGACTACTGTTTGAGTCAGATTTGGTTTTAAAAAGTAAAATTCTAGATTTTAGAACCATACTGTTTTTAGAAGACAGAAGAAACCTCGATGATCATACAGTCCAAACATTCTTTTTTTTTTTTAAAGATTGGCATCTGAGCTAACATCTGTTGCCAATCTTCTTTTTTCTTCTTCTTCTTGCCCCCAAAGCCTCCCCACCAGGAAATAGTTGTATATTGTAACTGTAGGTCCTTCTGGTTGTGCTATGTGGGATGCCACCTCAGCATGGCCTGATGAACAGTGCCATGTCCACGCCCAGGATCCAAACCAGTGGAACTCTAGGCCATGGAGGCAGAACGCACAAACCTAACCAGTCGGCCATGGGGCTACCCCCTCAAGCATTCTTAATTTTACGGTCCGGGATCAGAAGGTTCAAGAAGCTTTCCTGAGGTTGCACAGCCACAGAACTGGAATCCTGTCTTTTTTGGAGCTCCACACTGCCTCCTTCGTGTCTAAGCAAGCTTCACACATTGATGCCCCACTGTATTTCGCAGTCTCTGAGAGATTCTCCTTCTCTTTGTGTCTTCCCATTACTCTTGTGAGCAAAGTAGCTTGATTTGCACCATAGAGATGTATTTCATATGTTTAGGGAGGGCTATCCTCTAGTGGATGGGCAAACCACTGATTAGGTTCATGCCTGCTAATCCTCTTCTTTCTCTTCCTACTGCCCATCCTTTTCACTGCAGGTCTTCCACTCTTTGGTACCTTTTACATGCTATCCTTCTTTACTTTTCCAGTGTCTCCTTTGCCATACTACCTGCCCGAGTTCACATGTTTGATTACTGAGAGGTTATATTACTTTCCCTTCTCTTACTTCCTCCCTCCTTTTCCCCTGGAGCTAAAGTGTTCAAGGTATCCTAATGGTCTAAAATGTCAAAAGAAAACTAGGTGAAGAAAGAGCTGTGGACAAGACCTCTATTACATGCTTCCTTATAGTTCAGATTAATCTTTTCCTTCTTTTTGACCCTTTTAAATAAATGAACCTGTTGGCCCATTTCAGGGGTAATTGCTGTTCTCTTTGGAACATACTTCCTAAAATGACAAGCTGAGTGAGGTGACAAAGGTCGGCAGGAGTGGAGAACTGTTGTTTTCCCTCTCTGTGTCTCATCGCCTTCTTTTTCTACTCTCTCAAATAATGAAATCCTTTTCCAACTATAGAAACTGTGTAGAGGTCAAAGGTATGACTCAGGTTAAGCCCAGTGAAAATTGTAGCCACCTTAAATTAGAATACACATTTTTAGCTTTTGGTCCAAGGTAGTGTGCCAGCTGGAAGATGTAAATTTGTCATCATTTTCTGTTTCATCTTTTCTTTCCTTTTCTGCATTGTGGTAATTCTCTAACTTTATTGTTTTTCTCTGTTATTCTCTTCCCTTGGTAAATCTCTGTGCTCCCAGTGGAACCAGAAGAAATTGTACATGGGGTTTTGATATTTTGCCAACTGTTTTCTATAATTAAAAGTGAATTGGAAATGTGAACACTGCCTCTGTTCTGCTGATGCTTCTGGGGTCTAGTCTAATAGAAACACAAAAAGGTGCAAAAAAAGCACTTGGAGGTAGGAAGAGAAAATGGAAGCATGCTATTTAGGCTAAAGGGTTCCTAATGGAACATAAACCCTTAAGCCTTTGGGTTATCTGTTTCAAATTTGCTCTTTTATTTGAGTCAGAAGATCATCTGTTAAGTTTTATCCAAAATTAAACCAGTAATTCTGAGGTAGTAGTTCATGCCACTCATGATTGGCTTGATCCACACTAATTATCTTCCCAGGTGAAGTAATCGAGAGTAGAAACCTATATAGAACTATTCAGAACCTGAGAGAGATTTTTGTTTGAATTTTCATGCTCTAAGCAAGAATAGTAAATAGATTATAACTTGTGTATCATCCTCGTTGACTGGTTTCCCAGAGTGCAGGGCAGAGAAGGATTTCAAGGACTAGACTGCTGATCCTATTAAAATATTGCAGCATTCTTAGGCCCTTTCTGCGCAGCTCACCAGCCCTTCCCTTTGATAGCACTTTTCCTTCAACTCCCACGCTAATGCATTGCACACCAATTGGACTTAAGTTCCACAGGGGCAAAGAACATGTCTTTCTTCTCACCATTGCATCTTTAGTGCTGAGATCTGTGCTTGGCACACTGTAAACACTCAGTAGGTGTTTGATGAATGAATGAATTAAAAGAAATGAGAACCTTTTAAACATTAAGGTTTTATTCTTTTGACTTTACTCGAAGTCTAAAATTAGGTACTTGGTATACCTCTATATTGAGATAGGGTGGAGTAGAATTGATTCAATACTAAAACCACTGGAGACTTCCCTGTAGGAGGAGGAGCTAGCGTGAATAAATGACAAAAATAGACCTGTAACCAAGGCCTCATGCTCATTCTCTAGTGGCTTTTTTAAATTACAAGAATTCCTAGTAGATTTTCAGATAAACCGTTGGAAGATATGATCTCTATAGTCTCTTCTAATTTTCATGTTTTATCTATAATTTCACCTTTTCAACTTCCTGTCTACTTTTAAATGGATACTATAGAGCAGCAAAATAGCCTCAAAAATATAGCCAAGGAGAAAAGGAAGAGAAATAGTTTTCTTGTTTAATTAAATATCAACTGGAATCATGTGAAAATACGTGTAAAGAGGAAGTTGATCTATTAGATTTCCTGTGGTGTATTGGGAAGCTACCAGAATAGTTAGCTTTTCCATTGACAGCGTGTCAGTGGATACGCAATTATTTGTTTGTTTAGTTTAGCACAATGATATATAGCCTGAAGACCTCTGTGTTTCTCTCAAGATCATGTCTTTCCTGCAGGAGTAAAGGTTTTCTTCTTAAATGTTGGCAAAACATTTTTTGGCCTAATGTTCAGTTCCTTCCATTCCTGTCTGTATATGGAAGAAAAAAAATCATCAGTGACCCTCACCCCCTAACCTCCCCACGACCTCCCCCAGCCCCCACCAATTACTATGACCTGGTTTTCTACCAAGATCCCCGCTTTGGCCACACAGCATAAAACTATATATTTCTTTTCCTTGTTAGCTTTCTTTTTATTTGAGGGGGAGTTGTTAATTTTACTCATTAATATTGAATTTTCAAATATGTTGCATGTTTCTCTGGTTGCTCTGTAGCAGATCACATTGTTCAAGTGGGTCATTTGTCACTTAGATATTTTTAGATGATGACTTTGGTATTGGAATTATAGGAGTCAGTCTAAGATGATTAAAAGTGAGACATTATGAGATGTTCAGCATTCAGAATATTTTGTCAGCAAAGGAAGGAGGAGCTTTGGGAAATTAGTGAATTTGCTTGACCTGAAACCTGGAGATCTGTGTATAGCATACCAGACATAGGGGGCGTCTTAGTCTGCTGGGGCTGCTATAACAAAGGCCACAGACTGGGGGCTTAAACGACAGACATTTATTTCCTCACAGTTCTGGAGACTAGAAGTCCAATATCAAGGTGTCGGCAGAGTTGGTTTCTTCTGAGGCCTCTCTCCTGGGCTTGTAGATGGCCGCCTTCTCCCTGTGGCCTCATGTGGTCTTCTCTCTGTGTGTGTCTGTGTCTTCATCTCCTCCTTATAAGGACACTAGTCCTTTAGATTGGGGTCCACCTCAATGACCTCATTTTATGTAATTACCTCTTTAAAGACCTTACCTCCAAATACTTTAAATCCCTGCTAATAAGAAAAGTAGTATCATTATCATTGTTATATAACATTTAACAGTAAATATAATGATTGTTATAATATAAAAGTGATAATGTTGTTTGAAATGGCCAAATATATGTGAGAAAAGAATTAGAATTTATGACACCTTTTCCCAGAGTCCCAGAGAAACTAGTACATGGAGAGGATGAAATTAAAATACTGAGACAGGGACAAGCATTCAGCATCATTGCAACTGCTGAGTTTTGAGCAGTTCTAAAGAGTGGATTGTTTTGCCAGGCCCGTTCATTCTCAATGCAAGATGAAGGACAAACTAAACAGTATCTGAAACGATTGACTGTCATGGATTAAATGTCAGAAAAGTGAGTAAAAGGAACATTGTGTTCCTTTCTTAATAATAGAAATCAAAATGTTTCACCAAACATTATTTCACACCTTCAGTTAAAAGCCTGTATTAATAAAAGCCTGTATTACTATGGCCAGTAAGGTATTAACATTGAAAATGAATCCTGTAGTGTCATTCAAACTTCATACAGCTTCCTAAATATATTTTAAGTGTTTTCTTCAGTGTTGTTGTGATTGAGAACTAGAGATGTGAGTGATTTTATTACTCTTAGTTTCATTTTAAGTAGAATTTTAGCAAATGTTGGCTTTGAAAATGTAATCCCCTGATTTGTTCTCTTCTACCTCAAATAAGTAGTTCATTGACTTTTCATTGTAATAGGAGCTGGAGCATCTCAAGCCAATTAAGTGTTTTACATTATCATTCATTGTAAATAAACAAATAGTTGCCAATCCCCTCTCCCCAAACTGCTATAATTTAGGGATCATGTAGCTAATTATTCAGCTCTGGACCAGTGTTGAAGGGGATAAAAATCTCTCGCAGACACATCTGCGTCACCTGCCTGTGCTGGGGACTCCAAGTGTAGCGGAGTCTCTCTGGAGGTGTTTAGAACTTAAATATTTGTTGAGTTAGGCAATTTGATGCTGCTTATAGTTTCACTGAATGGAATCTATGACAAATCTTATATGATAAGAAATGATTTAAATTCTTTTTTGTATTTCAGAGTTGTAAGTTGGAAATATGGCTTCCTCTGATAATAAAATACTCAATTCTAGATTGTCTTAGAAGATATGTTTATTTGGGTGATAGAGTTTTCAGGTTCTTTATTATTTCCCTCTTGTCCTTGTCCCAGGCTTTTGGCTATTTCGTTTCTCAGACTCATTGCTCAAGAGCACCAACAGAGGGAAAGAAATGCCGAGGGGAACATCAGAGCAGCCAAGTTAGCTGTTTGCTCCAGGGGAGCTTATTTTACTTCTCATAAGCTAAGGGTTTTGAGATCTTTTGACTTTTTTGTCTCTTCTCTAGATTTTAGATTGCTTGAGGAAGGAATCTGTTTCTTTCTGTGTCCCTAACAGCAGAGTGGCATATGCACACCAGGCATTCAGTAGTTGTTGTCTGAGTTGTTTGTTGAATTACATTCATGGTCCATGTATTTCTTTGTTTTCAGTTTCCACAAAGAATAATGTTGGCTTTGTCTTGCTTGCAGCTAACTCCTCTAGCCCTCCTCAAGGCAGCTCTCTCCAGCCACCACCAGCACTTAGGTTGTATCCCTGTCTCTTCACAGTAGGATAGCAGCATGAAGATGAGGTTAAGATTGCCGAGTTAAGAAGAGGAGCTTCTCAGTTACTGGGAGAACCTGGAACATCAAAGAACCAGGATGCTAGAAATTTAAATGTGGCAGTTGCATGTCCACTGAAGCAAGCAATGCCTTTTTCTCATTGAAGGAGTCTTGGGTGAGGTGTGCTTCAGTTAGGGCTGCACTCAGCTTTTCACCAGCAATTCTCCAACCTCGTTCTGGCTAGAGTGAACCCCAAGGAGCCTGAGAGGTTGGCTCAAACACTGTTTTCAGAGGACAGTATCTTGGGAGTAGAAAGAGGTGAGGCATGCAGACAGTGTGATACTTCCCCAGGGGTTTTGTTAGGGAGGTACAGTCATGTCTTTACTTCATGAGATGAAGACTCTATGAAGAGCCCTTCAGCCCCAACTCACATGAATTAGGGCAATGTGGTGAAAAGGAAAGAGTGATTAAGAATGGAATTAGGAGGCTTGAGTTCTAATATCAGACCTACCACTACTTGGGTCTATGACCTTGGAGCAGTCAGTTCATCTCTCTGGGCCTCAACATGCTCATCCATAAGATGAGTGAAATAAATGGATTGATAGTTAGTGATTGCTGCCCTTAAATTCTATGCATTTAGGAAGTTCGCAGTTCCCCTAAGTGCCCCATAGTTCTCAGTGTTTGCTGTAGTTTAAACTTTAGGTTCATTTCTCCCAGTTTGGTTCCCTTTGGCTTGGTGATGTCATTGCATGCAGAAATAGAAAACTGGTACAAAGCCATTTATCCAGTTCTGTATGCCAGAATATCTTTGATGAGATCATATGTTGCTCTTTTACTTTTAAAAACCAAGTCTGACTCAAATAGTAGTCACTAACAACTTAAGCTTTGGGGATAGGGATGGCCTGTATTTCCCATTCTTTTTGGGTTGGTTTTTAGCTTTTCCTGTGTGATTGCTGCCTTCTCAGTGCCTTCTCTCTTCCTTCTGCATAAATGATTCTAAGGAGCATCCAAAATTTTGGCAGAAGCAAATGCCAGTTGTACCAAGTTGAGGTAACCATTCTAGGGCTAGTGTCCTTTGGAAATGTGTTGTTTTATGAAGATAGAATTTTTACATGATTCTTCACATCAGCAGTTTTGCCACATGACATAGTTTAAAAAACCTATTGGGTATCTGATCCAGTTCTCTCTTAGTCAACTGTGCTGCCCTTTCCCTCCCTCTACTCCTCTAGGAAACTTTATTTTCTCCAGCTTTGACAAGTGTGTGTGGCAGAGTGAGAAATTCTGGCCACTCCAGTACTGCGTTTTCTTCAGCATCTTGAGAAAGAGGCTGATGTGGAGGCTGGGAGAGTATTCATAGAAATGCTGCCTTTCTCAAGGCTGCTAATAGCTGCCTGTGATTTTGTTGAAGCAGAATGCAGACTAAATAAGATTTGAGGAGGAAGATAGCAAGCTAAAAAGTATCTCTCCCAGACAACCCAGGGGAAATCAAGGCCAGCCGAACCAGCCAAGAGTGGAGCAAAGCCAGGCGCTTCAGGTGGAGGCATCCCAAGGAGAGGTCTGTGCTGTTTCCTTCCAGTGTTTTCCCATCATAACACAGCCAAGTCCAGGCCTGTCTGGCACCAGGTGCTGGCTAAGGAAGAGACCAGGCTACTGTGGTTAAGGGCACAGACTCCAGAGTCAGACACACCTGAATTTCTTTTCTGAAGAAATCAGGGTGCGTTGGTTGTAAGCCATAGAAACCAGTTCTGGCTAACTTAAGTTTACGGCAGGGGGTTGTGGGTGGGGGACGCTAGTGTTAGAATGTATTAAAAGAACACTGAGTAATCCACAGAATGGGTGAGCCCTCAAAAAAGATAGGAACCAGGGTAGCTCTAGTTATCTAGAAGAACCAGTCCAAGGGGGTGCCACTGGAAGGACTTGAAATGAAGCATTTTCTGTCCTTGTGACATTTCATTCAAGACTCAAGTCCCTGAGAGAGAGATAATTGGTCTTGCCTTGCACTTTTTGAGGGGGTTGGGTGGGTAGGGAGTTGTAATGATTAACATATACAAAGTTAGTTCACCCAAAGAAAATTGGGCTACCCTTATCAAAAGAAGGGGTTAGGGTTGTTAGGCAGACCAAAGCAACAAATGTGTAAGATATGAATGAATCCTGCCACTTAGCATCTTAGTGTCTGAATCTTGGGTAAAACCTCAAAGACTTGGGTCGTGCTTCAAGTACCTCAGCTTTGTGCTAAGAAAACTGAATTCAGGAGAATTATTTCTCCTGAAGAAATAGTACCTGTTTCATAGATATACTTATTGGGGGCATTAAAGAAAGTAATGCCTGTAAAGCTCTCAGTCATATGCCTTGTAGTTAGTAAGTACTCAGTGATTTTTAGCTATGTTAGTTACGTTTTCCTAGTAGAGTGAGAAATTGATGAGGTGATCCAAACACATCTCAGTTTGCTCAGGACTGTCCCAGTTTATGCTTTTATACACCTTTCAAATTAACGTCTCAGATTTCTCATTTTTAAAATAAAGTATCATTATTACTGGTTGCATTAAAATAAGCCGGGTTGGGCTTGATAGACCTTTGCTTTGTACTTCCACTTCTGTCCTGGTGTCCTCCAGTAGTGTGTGAGATGCACGTGCAGGGAACAGAGTTCTCAGTGAAATCTGAATTTGACCAGCAGTAATCTTCCTCTCTTTCCCCAAGCCTTTCAAGATGCAGCTGAACCCTTTAAGGATGGCTTGCAGGGTGCTCTTGATGAAACAGAGTGCACTGAGACGCTAGTGACTAGGGGAGTTAACTCTTGTGGTGTGTGGTGTGGGGCTGGGAGAAGAATTGGATACTGCTGCCCCTGCCAGCCATGTGGTCTGTCAGCCAGCTGTGCCAGGGCCCATTCCATAGCTTTCAGGATGCATGAACCACTGGCCTTTAGTCAGCTTGGACGGTGAGAATTGTAACAAATTATAGGTTGAAATATGTGTGGGAAAAAGGCCAAGCAGTTCTGCAGTAGAGCCTATAAATACAGGGAGCAGAACGCACGCTCTTGTCACAGGGCTTTGTTGTATTGGATAGGGTATAAGTCTGAAGCTACTCATTTATTTTACTTTTTGATAATGCTTTTTATTTTTCAAAAATCCTTTTATTTATTTATTTGTTTCTTTAGTTATTTATTTTTCAAGGAGTATTAGCCCTGAGCTAACATCCGCTGCCAATCCTCCTCTTTTTGCTGAGGAAGATTGGCCCTGAGCTAATATCTGTGCCCATCTTCCTCTACTTTATATGTGGGACGCCTGCCACAGCATGGCTTGATAAGTGGTATATAGATCTGCACCCGGGATCTGGCCCACAAACCCCAGGCCACTGAATCGGAGCATGCAAACTTAACCACTACACTACTGGGCTAGCCCCTCAATAAACCCTTTTAGTAGCAATTAACCCTCCTCTCAAAAAAAGTGCCTTTTTAAGGAAAAGTGAATTATCAGATTTCTATTTTTCAGGAAAGTTGATGTTTAATGTGTAACTTGTCAATATTTATCATTCTCATGAAGGCCGTAACTATATCACTAACCATAAGAAAACCCAAAGAAATAAATCTGTTGAAGAAGCATTAGAATCTATCCCACAAATTCCGAAGATGAGAGTTTAACACTTGTAGTGCTTTTACATATTGTTTTATTGAAGAATGGCCTTTCATTTGGATCAAATAGCTGTTCTAAGTTAGTTGTACTCATTTTGAAGTTCAGGTTTTCTTGTACATGTGTGAAAAGTGTAGTTGTAGCTGTTAATATCTTGATTCCATTAGCGAAACAACTTTGCAGATAGTTAAGCGATCATGCCAATTTTGTATCAGTGTCATCTAATAAGATACTTCAAATAGAAAATGAGTTAAATTAATTCTAATAGTTTTTCAGGTCTTTTTTTTTAAATCTAATTCATCAGATGAAAGGAAGGCTTTTGGAAGTTCATTCTGTCAAAGGAAACACACCTGACATCATTTTACTTGTGATTGTAAATCCAGTCCAAAAGTTCGAGATTTATGGACAAATTATGTAGTTTTGCAATGGTAATATATTAAAAATTTTTGTGATGTGCAGTGTTTTAACAAAAGCAACACTCTTAATAAATTTAGAAAAGTGGAGCAGAAATATACTTGGAATTGATTGTGAGAGATATATATATACACACACACACACACATACCTCACTACAAAATTTTCCAACAAAGCTGAAGTGCAAAAAAATACCTTAATGTGGCAAGAACATACTTGTTTTCTTTGCTGCATGTCATCAATCAAATTTTTAAAATGTGTCAGTCTTCGAAAAACTAATTTGTATCTCCCCTAACTGTCCTACAATGTTATTGAATGTATTTACACTTTGGCTGCCTTTTTTTCCCGAAATCAGTTGGAATCTTAATGTATTGAAGTAATGGAACAGCAAAAACTTCAGCATTTGAAGCTTTTGGAGAATTGCAATTATTAACAATAAAGCCTGAAAACTAGAAGATAGTGTAATATATACTCTCAAAATCAAAGAAGAGATTAAAAATATTTTATGATGAGGGCCCAGTGATACACAAAATTTAATTTCAAAATTCTATAATTCTGACTTAGAATAGCTCTACTATGGAAAGACTTTTGATGTAACTTCTGTGTTTGACTGGATACATTTTTATTCTGTAGCAAATGGAGTGAAACTGAGATGGCTTATAGTACTGCATCATCAAATTTGGCAAAGCATTCAAAAGAAGCATAAATAGAGACAATTTATATGAAGAGCTTGGTCTTGTTAACATAGTTGTTCAAAACCTGTATACTCTTTGAATGGAAGCAGGAAGACAATTTCTTTGAAAATATTGTGACTGAAATATTTATGCATGCTAATAAAAAGTACAATTGAGAATATTCTTCATTTGGTAGGACTTGCTCTGAACATATCACACACTCCCAAAAGGTGTTTTCAAAAATCAAAATAGGGTGGTCTTCACAAAAGAGTACACTAAAGGTGTCAACAATCTCACGTTGCAGAAAATGCAGCTTCAGAGAAGACTGCAGGCAATTTCATCACAAAAATTTAAAATACCACGGTCTTATTGAAAACATATACTTTTTAGAAAAATACCAGGGATGGAATTAAAAAGGTACAGTTATGAAACTGATCAAGATTTGTAAATATATGCCAAGACCAATTATTGTTTATATTACTTTAAATGTTCATAAAATTAATATAAAGAAGTTTTTCTCTTGTCTTTAATACATAGGGACATATGTTTTTTGTAGAAAGAATTTTGTTCTGAAAATTTTCAATGAAGTAATTCTTGTAGATCCATCAATATAAGAAAACCAATCTGTCAATAAATAAATATTTCAAAAAATAATATAATTTTAATTATTTGTTGCACCTATTTTCTCTCTTAAAAGTGTTTTGCTTTGAACAATAAATTATATGGATATTTTGTTCATTAATAGCTTCGGTGAATCTTTACAATTGAAACATGGTGCAATTCAAAGTGTTCAGATCAGATTGTAAGGGTTTTCTATCCAAGAAACTCATTCCCTTGTGGGTTCTTTCACTTGCCCAGCTTAACACTCAAAGTCTGCTTGAACCTAAGCTATTTTGCTCCACTACATCGTCTTACATAATTGGTTAACTCCACTCCATCCTAGACAGTTGACAGGAATGGGCCCCTGACCCAGGCTGAGGCAATCACAGTTTTTGCCCAGGAATTTTGGATTGAAGACAGGAAATAGTACAGTCTCTCTTTAGTACCTGAAGCTGTAACATGGAAAGCCTGGGAGCATTTGGTGGCCATGTGTCTCATTCTTCGGACTTGAGAGTCTGCAGACAGAGAGGAAAAGAAGAAAGCAGGTGCAGAATGAGAGGCAGGATCTCATATTTAATTTTCTGGGTGTAGTTTTTCCCATTAGATTCCACCAGTCACCTGAACATTTTTGTAGTAAATTAACCTTTTGCTATTGTAAATTCACGTTTAATTGCTATCACTTGCAACCAGAAGAGTCATTTCTCCCTCTCCTATGTTTAAAGCAAATTAAGAATAAGATATCAAAGCAGATGGAGATAAAAGAAACAGAACGTCAACTTGATTTCTCCTAAGCTGGTTAGACAAGCTGGCTTTATATCTACCTCCATGAGGGCCCAATACCACTTTCTTCCCACCACCTCTACTCCTCCTCTCCAGCCTCATAAGGGAATGGTGAGGTTGGCATAACAGGCATAGTCTCTCATCTGGTTGAGGTGGAGAGCATAGGAAAAAAGCAAATTCCTACTGTTTGAGGACTTCTAATAGATTGGCTCCACACCATTCGGAAATATGGGCGAATCAGGTAACTTATTCCTCCAATAGGGGCTCAGCAAGGGGCAGAGTGAGAGGTCGGAAGAGTTGCTCTACTAGAAATTTCTCTACAGATGGAAACACAAGGCCAGCAGAAAGGAGGGCACCCACCACAAATCTGAACTAAGACTTGAACCTAAACTCTCAAGATTAGTGAACACCCGCTGTTGGTCCTATACATACAGCATTCAGATGCTCAGCTAGAGAGCATGGACCGAGGGTAGTGCTGCAAGGCAGACTATCTGGCCAATCCCTGGCATGCCAGCCGTCTTAATACACGTTATTTTCTGTTTATGATTCTGTGGGCAACCTTTGTTAGGATCAGTGAATAAGTCTCCCTGGCTTGTGTCTATCCTTTCTACTACTGCCTAAAGATTCCCAATGTGTATCAGTCTACTGAAGACTAGCATTTACAAATCGCAGGCTAGAATCATTAGTACTTGGTGATAACACAACTAATGATGCCTTAGACCTGGGAAGGATCTGCTTTTGCGGGGACAGAGCAGATTTAGCTAATAGTCGTGGCTTCGGGTGAGAAAAGCCATCTGCTGCAATGGATGATCATTTAGGCATTTGTGAAAAGAGCTAGATGGAAAATCACTCTGAAAGTTCGAACAATAACATAGCAGGGGAAGTCTGACTGTAACAATAAACCTTTGGTTTGCTCATGGCAATGCAGGGTTTTCCACAGAGAGAGGCTAAAAGGCTAACTATATATTTAAAGACTGCCCCCCTTTCCTGGATGTGTGTCTACTGTAAATGGCTTTGATTTTTCAACCCAGGATTACTTTTCTCCAGTTTTACACATTTGAGTGCCTGCACACTGCTGTTTGGAGTGTCACATCTTTCTAAAAACTGATTCACACAGATACCTAACCTCTCCAGTCCCTCTCTGCCACCTACATTCTCTGTGACTATAGTGCTCACAGCCTTTTAAAGTCAGGTTTTGGAATCTAGCAGCAAAAAATTGATGGCACCTAAAACGTTAGCAGTGTGGTTGACTAAATAGTAGTCACAGCCCTCCATGCCTTGCTAAGTTTCCCATTGTTAAGTGTGGTCACGCTGGCTAACATGGACTTAGAAACTGGGCACACAACTTAAATGTTTATGCTCAAAACCTGTTTGGGGTTTGGGGTATCGTTTCCTACATATTCATAAAAAAGGAGGGTTTTTTTTAAGGCTGATGTTTAGTTCCTTTTCACTTGGAATGGCTAAAAATGAGTTTAAAGTATATTCCTTTTCATCTCTTTTTTAAGCTATTAATTTGTAGTACTTTCATTTATGTTGGAAAAATCAGTTAGAAAGTGAAAGTTTCTAGACAAGAGTGAGTAGTGGTCAGGCTGATATAGAAGACCAGGGGCTTGTGATGGTTTTAAGAGAATAATGATAAGAGCTTTCAAGAGAGCCAGAAGTTGCAATTTGAGCTTACTTTTTAGATTAAGATCATTTTCCAGCGGCCCAACCTGGCACTTAGTGACCTCTGGGATAATGGTTCAGATCCTGCAGTCACATGATGATGGCATGAAGGCAGAAGACCAACGAGATAGCAGAGGAACAAAGAAAAAGAAAGCAAGGGAGAAAATATTCCATCCTCTTTTTTCCTCTTTCTTAGGGCTTTTACAGCAAGGTTTTCTTACTTTGTTGGAAGTACAGTAGTTACCAGAACAGTATATTTATAAATGTTCAGCCTCTTAAAGACCTTACCATCCAAAGGGGTGTCTGAGGCCAGAGCATATGCCCCACTGGAGGAGTTTCCTTTTTATTTCCAAATTCATGATATCTGGTTAGCAAGTGGTTAAGAGTTCTGGTTTTTCATATATAGATATAGAAAGTAAACAAGTCATTGGGTTTTATTAAAGGAGGGTGTAATTCTATATCTCACTATCAGTTGTTTTTTGGTTCCTCTACTTACTACCTAGCACTGTAATATATGTCTGATATTCCAATGGGGACTTATTAACTCTTTGAGGAGATGAAAGGCAAAAATGTGAAATAACTGGAAAACAGTTAAATATGTGATATAAACTATAAGTGCAATGTTCATTGAGACAGTAGAATTTTTCCTAGAGTGTAGGTAGTTGTCGAGATCTAGGATAGTTTGGAAACCACATCTAAGAGAAGATCATTCCCCAGATGAATTCCTCTCAGCAGAATCTCTCCTGTAGTCTTTGTCTTAATGTGGTTTTTGTCACCATTGGAATCTATAAGGTAAGCAGATAATTCATCAGGAAATGAACTGGGAGTGAGTGAGTACTTGGCAGCACGAATTGAATAAAAGGGCAGGATGTGGAGTGAACAATAGGGAATTTATGGAGCGGGAGAAGATCCCATGGAGGAAATGGGAGCAGAGCTGAGTCTGGGCTGGGGCAGAGGAAGCAACTGGAGCCTGCACCACAAGGGAGGAAATTTCAGGGCATCTGAGCAGCAGCCGGGGCACGAGCCGAATAGGGCAGAGAGCAGAAGTGAGATATAGGTCTGACTTGGGGCCCTGAAAGGTAAAATTAGGAAATTAGCTTTGGTGGCGATTAAGAGCATGTAAGTCTTTGGACATAGGTTTGGGAGGATTTAATGAGTGATTGGAAGATCAGCCAGGCAGCAGTGTGCACGATAGGGAGGAGAGGTAAGATCCCCAAACTATAAGGTGATGAGAGTATGAATCATAATACTTTCACTGGAAATGAAGGGGCATTGTTATAGTGAGGAACCTTTTGGAGGAAGAAATGGCAGTATTTAGTGACAAATATAAGGTAGGAATCAGCAAAGTTTTTCTGTAAAGGGCCAGAGAGTAAATATTTTCAGCTTTGTGGGCCAGTCTCCAGCTGGTCTTTGTCATTGCTCAACTCTGCCATTATAAGTGTGAAAGCAACCACAGATGATGGGCATGGCTAGATTTAGCCCACGGGCCATAGTTGGCCAGCCCCTGATATAAAGGGTGAAAAAGATTTTTTTTAGCTCTAGGGAATAGAAATGGACATTAGGTTGAGACTGGTAACCTTGTAACCAAGATTTCATTTCACCCAATTAAAACTGTTATGAACACTTATTTCTTGAGATACTAAACATCCAACATTGCCCAGCTCTGCCAGCTTCATGCCAACTTAGCATGGAACTCTGGGATGACCCTCTGCTTCAGCTGGACTTCTCTCTGATGAATGGTTCCTAGCTCATGTTACGTAACTGATGAAAATGTCACAGAGAAATTTCAGTGAGCATATTGGCGAAGTAAGCTGATCATGGCAGAACAAAATTGGCCCAGGTTTTTACAATTCAGATGCAGCTCAGAAAATGAGAGAGAGACTCAAAGTGTGCAGTTTCAGGGAAGATGGGTTCCTAACCCTAAGGCAAAGGGTCCTAATAACTTCTAAGTGAGTTACTTTTCCAGGGAGTAGATGATGAGTGCGGAAAGGATGTCAAGAGGGTAATAAGTCAAGCTTGATGCTGGAGCTGGAAAGCAGTGGGACATAAGGAGGGTAGGCAGAGCATCAGGACTGTTCTCAGAGAGTAGGTGGTTTCTTTATGTGGATACCTGCTGTAGTGTACTGTTTTTTAAAAAACACGTTACTGGGACGAGGATTATCCACAATACAACATCTATATATACAATACATAACATATGTATATTCCTCTATGTGTTTATATATACACATTGTTTCTGGTTTATTTTTCTTTTACTCAAAATACATTATGTCTCCCAATTGTGTTTTCTAATTTAGTGTGGAGCTCTGTCTGGTGGTGTTAACTGTACTTTGGTGAGGCCTGCCAGTGTTGGGTTGGGGTTATCAAGATTGTCATCTAGATAGATGGCAAGGAAGATAAGTAACCAAGTTTTACAGGGGAGGCAAAGGATAGGTTGATTTGAGTTTTTTTCTCCTTTTTCTTTTCAAACCGAGATTTTGCCTCATGCTTTTTTTTTTTTTTAATTCAGTGATTCTATGGTTATCTAAAGAGTGAAACATTACTGTTCTGTTTTCAGGGATGGTAGATGTGTTATGTAATCACTTAGGGAGATTCCACTTGGTCCCTTTGCCTTCTCCCTGCGTGATGCCATCCTGTCCAACTTCCTTGCATGAAACCCTTGTAGAGCCATGGAGCTAACGCAGTTCTCCTTGTTCATGCTTCAAGGAGCACTTTCTCTAACCCTTTCCATAGCCACAGCATAGCCTATCTTTCCTCCTAGTCTTTAAGCTCCCGAAGGCCCCCAAAGCAATGTGTTCAGGGCCTTGCACTTTATAGCTATGCAACATCTGTTGAATGAATGGAAGGAATTTGAGCTGTTTGATGGCAGAGTCTGTGTTTTACTGGCCTTTGTAACCCCTGTGTTTATGAGAGAGCCTAGCGCATTAATCCATGTTTGCTGAGTGAGTAAATGAATACGTGGATGATGAAACAAAGTGATGAGCTGGACCACATATGTAGTAGATCAGGTTCCAAGCTTTGTTCCCAAGTGCCACCATCCTTGTGTCCTTTTGAGGATTCACTGCCACGGGAGCTGAACTCACAAAAGTAACATCCAGATGAAAAATGAGGTCCTCTTAATTAACGGCTGGGCAAATGTCCAAGAACCACTCCTGTGCAGGGCTTTTCTGATGTGCAAGTTTTAGGCTGGAATCTGATATGAGTTCTCCTACTCTCTCTCCTCATCAGGGCTAGTGAGGGCTTGAGATCTGAGCCAGAGATGTTCCTGCACCCTCCCCTGAGCTCAGAGAGGACCGAAGGTGCCTTCACTCTAAGGACACAGTGGGCGTGAGACCAGAAGGTGAAATGTTCACACCCCGACGTCCACCCCAAACCGACTGGCCTTGCTAGTCCAAACCAGTAAATAAGAGAGTAGAGGGATGGAAGCAATAACAAGAAAAAATAGTAGAAGCTAAGATGAAGATATTTTACATGAGAAGGGTTTTAAAAAATCTTGCGATTTTCTTGCAGATGAAAATGAGTAGAATGAAAGCAGTTGTGTTGGTGAAAAATAACGTGTAAATTACACTTAAGTAACTTTCCAAATAAATATAAATCATGAAGTTACATAAAATCATTTTGATTTCATTATGTTAATGTTAATAAGTTTTAATTTTCAGGTGAATGTGCCTGAATGCCTGAAGGCTCTTAAACACAAAATAATCAAAAAGCTAATTAATCACAAATGGGCAACTTTCCTGAATAACTGTAAGAACAGTCACAATTAAGAAATAATACCCTATCTACAAAGTAGACTAAAAATGCACAAATAGACAAGAAACTTAATTACAAGCCATAAAAACCAAAAAGAATAACAGAAATGTCTCATTTCCTAGGCTAGGTAATGTCTCCAAACGTGTTTGGAGAAGAGCTGAAGATAAGGGTCATTTCCGAGACCTATGGCCCTAAAAGAGCCTTTTCTCTGTCCTCTTTATGTAACTCATCCTCCTGGGCCTCTTCAGGCCATGGAATCTTGACTCAGACATCTAGTATAATAACTCTTTCAGCTTTGAGAGACCTAGAAGTCTGATAACCTTGCCTTTTCTTCCTCCAAGTGCCTGCTGAGAACCGTAACTAGAATAGGGGCAGGTTCAGGCACCTGTAAAATGACACAAAAGACTTCTCTGCATGCATGCTTGTTCGCTAATCAGAACATTTTGCATATATTGATTCAGCAAGTTTCAGATTCCTCCAAGTGAATAATCGAGCCCTCTTTTGTCTTTCATGAGGATATCTTAAGAGACTTTAGCCAAGTGTTTTGGTATAATCCAAATATGCTTTATCTGTGGCATTTTTTGGCTTATCTACACAATAATGCAACCACAAGAGACAAGATGAATGGGATATTAGTCAGCACTCTTAGTTTCAAGAGTCAGAAGCCCAAATAAAGCAGAAAAAGGGATTTCAATTCCTTACATAAATAGGAGGTCCACGGGTTGGGCTGGCTTCTGATGTAACTGGATCCAAGTCACACAGCTAATTAGAGGTAGAGCCAGCCTAGAATGTACTTCAGGTCCTCTGGCTTCCATGGCAATTCTGTTTCCTTACGTGGTGCTCCCTTTATGGTACCTCAATCAGTATCAGCTGAATTAAAAACAAAATGAAACAAGAAGGGCAGGTATCCTCCCTGGGGTCACTCTAATTATTCTGATTTTACCTCTCAAGAGCTGCACAGTTCATGTTCCTGAAGGAGCTAGCAAAGGCTTTTGGGCTTCTTCATGAAGAAGAAAATCATTGCTCTCTATTTGCTTGTATTCCACCTTGTGCCCTAAGCTACGGTAGATGATTTGTCCAGCAATCATTTGTCCCTCCATTTATTCAGGAACATTATTTAGCATTTCCCAGATTACAGACGCTGCGCTAGGCATTTGGGTTGCAAATGTGCAAATGTAATGAAGACATTTGGAGATAAAGGACAGTTCAAGCCAAAGGCTTAGTAAGTGTGCAAATATGAATATTCATTTGTTCATTCTTGTAATCAACACATATGTATTAAGCATGTAGTAGGTGCCAGGAATCAAATTAGCTGTCATTGGTAGGCATAAAAGAGTAGGACATATGTGAGAACCTGCAAATAGTTCAGTGTTGCAAAAGTGCAGGGTACATGTGGGAAGATATGGGAAACAAGGGAAATCACCAATGTCGGATCACCAGACACACTGGGGAAAACCTAGACAGATTTGACACAGGAAAGCATCGTGATCTGATTTTCATTCTAGGAGCTCCAGCTGTAGGTGTGTAGGTTGGGTAGAGAGGGTGGCGACTGGAGGCTGTGGGAATAGTTCCCAGGGGAGAGGACAGACAGCTGTGCTAGGCAGTGGTGGTTGGGATGGAGAGAAGCTAGATTCAAGAGGGAATCCAGAGGTCAAAATCAGCAAGCCTTACTGACTCTTTTAATGGGAGGAGAGAGGGAGGGAACAGAGTCAAGACGGATTCTGGGCATCTGAGTGGACGGTGAGATTGTTAACTGAGATTGGAACTCTGTGAGAAGGAGCAAAATTTCATTCATGTTGTGTTCATATTACCTAGATCAGAGCCTGGCACATAGTAAGAGCTCAATAAATACTTTTTGAGTGAATATCTGAATACAACAAAAAGGACAATATGAAGTTTTGTGGAAGTATTGGAAAGGGAATTCATCCTAATCCTGAAGGTCTTAGAAGACCTCCCTGAGAAGTGAGTTTTAGCCTAAGGTTGAAGAGTGAATGGGAGTTAGCCAGGGAAGATGGTGTAGGATGTTGTCATATGTTTGTGTGTGGCTCTGGAATTCCATCTCCTGTTTACCTGCCTTTTTCTTCTGGGTGCTGCCTCAACCCCTCTCCACTCCTGGCTTTGCCTCTTGAACTTCTGTTCCCAGATCCTCCTCCATCTGTCTAGGGAGGTGGTGGGTTGGCGGGGGTGATCAGAATGATAATGATTGTCATAGTAACTACTGTTTATTAAGCAGTTTTCTTGTGCAAGTCTATTTCAGCAGTCCTCAGCCACAGAAAATGAACACTGAGTCCTTAGGGTCTATTGCTGTCTAAGAGTGTCACTTAGGCCCCAGTCAGGGTCCTTCCAAGTCCCCAGGATGGGGAAAGCTTTATAAACCATTACAAATTCTAAGAGTCAAGAAGAAATAATTTTATGAGGTACATTTTAGATTTTTAAAAAATCTATTGATTGGTCAGATGTGGTACTTTACATTTGGTTCTCTGTGTTCTCCCATGTTACACAGACCGCTGTGAAGATGCTCATGGGAAAACACACACTACAGTAAAATAGGAAATAAATTAAAATTAAAATGAAGCGTAGGAAAAATATAAAATAAAGTGAATCTAGGAATGTCCCAGATGTGTTTTGATTTTTAGAAAATTATGTATATTGCAGATTTGCAGATATTCTGCCAAACTCTTAAATGGAGCACAAGTAATCTGCCAGCCATCTAGTTAAAACAAGTTGAATTATAATGAAATTCTTTCCAACCAGGTACACATTTTTAGTGGATGGCAAAGTATTTCAGAGGAATATTAAGGCGAAAATCTTGATTGTCTCAGAGATGTGAGTAGCTTTGCCTTGCATGGTTATTCTGTAATAGTAATAGGGAATTACCTAGTTTAATCCATTATTTAGAAAGGCTTGGCAGCATTTAAAAGTCTAAACATCTATGAAAATGTGTTCTAAATGTCGAAAAGTTTTTCAGTATGAATTTAAAATTCAGGGAATTCACCCCACAATTGGCTGAAAGTATTCTGGCTGAAACATGAGGTAATCATGCTTTCACTTTGCAAAATAACTGTTGCTGTGAGCAGCTCTGCCTGGCAAAGAGTATTTTCTCTAAAATTGATGCCAGCTCAACTCTTTCCAAATGTTCCAATACAATCTTATACTGACATCCCTATATATATGTAGTCAAGAAATCCAAACTGCACATTGTTAATCCTCCCCAAAATGACATCTGTGGCTTTTAATTAAAGATACATTGTAATATATGTATAGATAGGAAAATAATTGCAAGTAGTAAAATTGAAAGACGTGTATCTGACAGTAATAATAAAGACTTTTTTTTCTCGTAGTTTCAGAAATAAAGTGATGTAGTAATGCTATTCATAGATGATGAGTGAAGCCTACTTGAAGTTCCATGATAATTTTGTCCATAGGAATTCCTCATGGGATGATACGCTGTGTGGAAGGAAAACTCTAGGTCCTAGAGTCAGACAGTCACTTTGACCGGTTTAGCCATTTCATGAGGATATTGCCAGTTTTAGAAAAAGTAATTAGTGCTAAAATCCTGACTCAGCATTTAATTTTGTCTGCATGTTTTCTACTTTGATGATTTTATAAGGGTTTAACCAGATTTCACACCTGATACATCTTAAATTTAATGTATAGTTTATTACATTATTTTAAAATAAAAAGACCAAAAAATATTTTAAAGTGGATTTGTTTTTAGTAGTTTAGAGTAATATTAATTACTTTTGCCACTATACTCAATTCCAAGATACGTGTCCTTAGATATGTAATTTAGTTTCCTGTCGGTTATTATTCATAGTAACTACGCACAAGCTGCTTCCACTGAAAAACAACCTCAATCTGAGTAACTAAGCACAGCCAAAGTTTATTTCTTGCTCTTAAGGGGGGCTGACCCCTCCATTTGGTAACCCAGCATAGCAGGCCCCTTCCAGCCTATGGCACTGCTGTCCCAATACTGATTCCAGGGTCGGGGAGAGGAGTATGGAGGTGGCACACCAGCTCTTAACTGCTTCACCCCAGAGGTGACCTGGGCCACTTGCATACATGTTTCCTTGGCTAGGACTAGTCACACGGCCCCATAGAACTGTAGTAGGAACAGAAGAGGTAGCACAAGGAATATTTATTGAGTAGTATATTCTCTGCCATGACGTCTTGAAAGGAATTGTCAGCAATAATAATAAACAACTAGATTTTCAATTGTACAAGTATTCTCTCATTTTTTTTTCTTAAGGAAGATGGGCCCTAAGCTAACGTCTGTTGCCAATCTTCCTCTTTTTTTTTCCCTCCCCAAAGCTCCCACTACATAGCTGTATATCCTAATTGTAAGTCCTTCTAGTTCTTCTATGTGGGATGTCGCCACAGCATGGCTTGACAAGTGGTGTATGGGTCTCCACCCAGGATCCAAACAGGTGAACCCTGGGCTGCCAAAGCAGAGTGCACAAACGTAACCGCTTGGCCACAGAGCCAGCCCCTTCTCTCATTTTAAATGGATTTTAATTACAAATTTTATTGACTAACATGAATAGTTGACACAACCATACAAGCAGAGTGGTATAATGGAAAACTTAGGGGTTTGCGGGTGTGATTATGGTGTTAGTCCTGCATTAGCTTGTTTTGTAAATTTGTATTTGTCACAACTGATTCACCTATTTTATCTTCATTTATAAAGTAACTAGATCATATCTAAGATCACTTATAACTTCAAAATTTAAATTTCTTTATTCTACTCAAGCTTTACCACAGATATAATGTCTTCATAAGTAAGCTCTGCATTGGTACAGAACTTATAAAAGGATTGTGTATGTTTGCAATATATCTTTGCGTGTTTTTTGTTAACCAAGGATATAAAAAGTTCACTTAGGAACCCAGAATTTAAACTTACAACTCTGATTTCAGTGGTGTATGTGCTACTCTTGAAACTTCTTAATTTAATGAAGATTTAATTGTCCACTACTATGTACAAGCATTTTGCAAGGTGCTTGGGATATAAAAATGAGGAGATCTAGTGGGATTTTGATCTGGAGAAACTAGTATTCTGGCATTGGAGACAGACAGGTAGATAGATGATGTCAGTGTGCTTTGGGAAGTGTTATGATGGTGATATGCACAAGTAGTTATGGAATGTGAGTCTGCACTTGACACAGCTCAGGAGGTAGGAAGGGCTGTCCAAGCTAAATATCAAAAAATGAATATTGAGTAAGCTTGGCAAAAAAAGAACAAAGGCATAAAAGAGCATGGTATATAGGGAAGTGTATCAGGCATCTTGTTAGTGCTAGAGCTGTACTGTCCAACACGGTAGCCACTGGCCACCTCTGGCTATTGAGCACTCGAAATGTGGCTAGTTCAAATTGAGATTTGCTTTAAGTGTAAAAAATACACCAGGTTTTAGAGACTTAGTTCAAAAACAGAATGCAAACTATCTCATTAATACTTTTTAAAATATTGGTTACATGATGAAATGTGTATTTTAGATATATTGGGCTAAATAAAACATATTAATATAATTAATTTCACCTGTTTCCCTTTTTCTAATGTGGCTACTAGAAAATTCAAAATTACGTATATAGCTTTTGTTTTATTTCTATTGGATGTGGCTGTACGAGGGCATAACTTGTAAAGGAAGTTGCGGCAGGAGGTGATGATGCAGAGGATGGCAGGAGTCAGGGTGTGGAGAGTCTTGGGTGCTGTTCTCTAAGCAGTCTCTAATAGTCTTTGACTCTTTAAACTGGAAAACTTTAAATAGTAGAGTCACAGAGTTCCATTGCATTTTAGTTAGCTCTGGATTGATGATGTGCCCGGCTCTAGATTGGAGGCCGGGACGCTGGCTGGAAGGCTGTTGCAGGATCCGGGGGACAAATAGAAGGGGTGCATAAGGGCAGTCGCAATAACTTTGGAGATCGGGAGTTGGAGTTTTGGAAAGAGGAGTCAAGGGTGACTCTTGGGTTTCTCTCTTGGGTGACTGGTGGGTGTTTGTGCCACAAACTGAGATTTTGAGTTTTGGAGAAGTAGGCTATGCATTGGGGAGGATAACAATGGCATCAGTTTGGAAAACATTGATATGACTTGGTTGTGGCACATTCAAAGATGTTTGGGTAGATAAATTCAAAGCTCTGGAAAGAGGTCGGGGCTAGAGAAATAGATTTGGGAGTGATCGGGTGGTAGATAAAACAATAGGATTCTATGTAATTACCTAGAGAGAATATAGAGTGAGAAGTATAGGACGCAGAAATGGTTGCCTGAAGAACAACAGCGTTTAAGGATGAGCCAGAGGAAACTATTAGGAACAGATATGACTGTAATTGAGTCCATAATATAGAAAAATATATGCATGTAATCAATTCCATAAAGGATCAGTAATTTTACTATAATTAATGTTAAACTGTAGGGACCAGCCCCGTGGCATGGTGGTTGTTTGGCACGCTCTGATTTGGATGCCCAGGTTCACTGGTTTGGATCCTGGGCATGGACCCACACCACTCGTCAGCCATGCTGAGGCAGCAACCCGCATATAAACTGGAGGAAGACTGTAACAGATGTTAGCTGAGGGCTAATCTTCCTCAAGTGAATAAAAAGGAAGATCGGCAACAGATGTTACCTCAGGGCTAATCTTCCTCAGCAAAAAAAAAAAAGTGTAATATTTCTGTTAGTAATATCCATGTTGGCATCATGCAAGAAATATATATTTTGATAATTATTTGATGATAATTTTTTATAATTATATAATCTATAACTAATAATTCCTAATAAAATGTAAGAATTTCTGAAACAGACAAGAGCTTTGTAGCAGTTGCAGTATCAGCACTTGCAATTTTGCTCTATATTTAGAAGAATTTTCAAATTAGTGTGAACTGCTATAGTACTTGCAGTGTATTAAGGAACCATTTTTGCACAAAATAAGAACGAATATTTTAAGGTAAAATTTTATATATAATAACCCTTGATATAGTACATACAATACAGAATTCTGTATCAAACGAGAAGTATCATGGGAAAATTTTTCCCAAGCCACGAATAGCTGGTGACCAGGCTCTAGCCTTGCATAACCAAGAAGTTTGCTAGCACATTCACATTGGATGTATGAGCTATGACTTGTCTAAGCAAAACCTCAGAAAGCACCCATTGCAGGGGGTGAATATGCAGCACTTCAAAGACTGTTATCACCAGTGTCAGAAGCAGCAAATTTTCTGTAAGATTGGTTTTATGGACTGCATGTTTGTATATCCCAAAATTCATATTTTGAAATCGTAATCCCCAATGTGATTGTGTTAGGAGGTGTGACCTTTGGGAAGTGAGTAGCTCCGCCCTCATGTGTGGCGTTAGTGTCCTAATACGGAAGACCCCAGAGAACTCCCTTGCCCCTTCTTCTATATGAGGTCACATCAAATAAAAGACAATCTATGAAGCAGGAAGCAGGCCGTTACCAGACACTCAGTGTGCTGGTGCCTTGATCTTGGACTTCCGAGCTTTCAGAACTGTGAGAAATTAATTTTTGTTGTTTATAAACCACCTAGTTTATGGTAGCCAGCCCTGCTGGTCTAGTGGTTAAGATTTGGTGCTCTCACCACAGTGGCATGGGTTCGTTTCCCAGTCAGGGAACGAACAGACACTACCTGTCAGTTGGTTGTTGTATTGTAGTGGCTATGTCTTGCTGTAATGCTGAAGGCTATGCCACCAGTATTTCAAATACCAGCAGAGTCACCCATAATGGACAGGTTTCAGGAAGTTTCCAGACTAAGAAAGACTAGGAAGAAGGACCTGGCCACCCACTTGTGAAAATATTGGCCATGAAACCCCTGTGAATAGCAGCAGAGCATTGTCTTATACAGTACTGGAAGCTGAGAGGATGCCGCAAAAAGACTGGGCTGGGTTCCACTCTGCTGTACAGAGGGTCACCAGGAGTTGGAAGCCACTTGCTTCTTGTCAGTAGAGTGGCTAAGATTGGGGTCTCCCTGCCAAGCAGCCCTGGCCAATTCCCCACAATGCCAAGCTATTAGCCATTTTCAGGGGAGGTGGACAACAGTACTTCCTCTTGAGAAAAACCAGAAATGTGCTGGTAGAGGACCCCACTGCACTCTACAGTGACCAAAATCCAAGGATAATAAGTTTAGTTCAAAGGTGAAGCATCATGTTGGATTGGTGGTTGTTTCTTTTTTAAAAGAATGTTTTTATTTCTAGGTTTGTGAGGCCTGAATGCAGGCATTTAAAAAGACGCTGTAGTTGCAGCTGGTGTCCATATATTCACACTTCCTGTCTTGGTTCTGGCTCTTGCTGGGAATAGCCACATCCAGTTCAAAACTGTCCAGTTAGAAAAGTACTTACGTCTCTTGCTTTCTTAGACTAAGCTTGCGTAGTTATTTCTTTATATTTGGTAGTGCATGAAGGAATTGACTTGTTCTGTCCCTGCCCTGGTAGGACACAATTTAAAAATTATTATTAAGAAAAATTTCAAGTATTCCACAAAGTATAGAGAATCATATAATCGACACCCTGTTTAAATCACCAGTTCATGAGCTAAGACCTTACGGATACAACTGAAGCCCGCTGTATCCTTCCTTGCCCCGGCAGCAGTGTACCAACATCCTGTTTGTCCACCTGCTTGCCAGCGTTTTTCATTGTCACACTGAAATGTTTGCCAATTTGATGAGTGAAAAATGATGAAGCCATATTTTTCAAATTATCCTTGGAGTTCCTGAGAATGGATAACACATGGAGGATAAGTTCTCAGAGAAATATAGCCCCCAAAGGAAGTGAAATATTAAAAATTCATGATAAATTTATTAAAATTGAAAATGATACAATATCGACATATATGTATGTTAGTGAATCAGAATATTTTGAACATCCTGTTGGATTTTGATTGGTGAATGATGGATTTGGCTGCTGCCCCTGAAGGAATCAGGGCTGGCTTTCTTTTGACAGGTGTTATTTACCACCAAGAGTGATAGCCATGTACCTGCTTCTTTGCTTGATAAAATCACACCAAAGATGAGCTTTGGTTCCTAGAAGGTTTTTTTTAACATACTTTTAGAAGTTCTTAGAAATCTTTCTTTTCCTTTTGTAATCATTTTTGCTTTTCTATTTTTTCTTCTTTTTTTCACTTTTAAAATAAAAATTTCTGAAATGACTAGTTCCTAGAGGCTTCAAGAAGATCCTGATGATGCCTTTTCCAGTTTTAGCTAAGGTTTGGGTTTTGATGACAACAGGCAGTCAGAAATTTTCTGTTCATTGACATTTGGTAACATTTGGTATTCAGAATAACAGTCGACAGTTGACACTGAAGTTGAGAAGCAGTGTTCAGCATATCATGTTGATCTTGTCCTAAGATATGTAGGGTTATCTTATGAAGTCTCTTCACTATGAATTTAGGAAGGGAGAGTTGGGGTCTTGTCCACTCCCCATTCTGTCCCTTGTACTTTATGCAGTGTTAACATGTACATAGGCAATACTCACTAAATAGCTGTTGGAGGAATGCACACTAGAAATTGTAATAGAAAGCCCCTGCTTGGACAAAAAATTAGAAAGATAGGAAAGCTCTTCTGGGTATTCTGATCAAGAGCCGAGGCTCTAGCAAGGCTAAAATTCTGACACATGCAACAGTGGGTAATCATCAGTCATAATTATAGAGACTTTCAGAACTCATGCTTACACAATCTCTCTGAGTAGCCTGTTTTAGTGCTTAGTTCCTTAGACATTCAAGATTTTTTTCCTTATGTTTTAGCCGAATTCTTTCTTATTGTACCTTCGTACAGTGGAAGAACATTTTCTTAATAACAGTTTGTAAGTGATTGACTCTCTAAATCTTCTCTTCCAGAGCTTATTGAGTTGTTTATACTGAGTTAGCAAAATTATTTTTAGAGTACGTGGAGAAGTGGCATTAATCCTAAGAGTCTGGCATCAATTAAAGGTTATGCAGTTCTTCACTGAGTCCAGGTTCCTCTAGCATATCAGAATGTTAGGGCTGATTAGTAGTCAGGATAGGGCTAGGCCATGCTGTGCTAAGAGAGAAGCCCCCTGAAATCTCAGTGGCCTAATCCATTAGAAGTTTATTTTCCAGTCAGAGAGAGGCCAATATGGAATCCTCCATGCACAGTTACAACATCTGGAATATGTGGCTGCCAAGGTCCCCACGGCAGGGGAAGAGAGAGCTAGAGGGTCTCTAAGGGCCAGACCTGGAAGGGGCTCGTATCCTGTCTGCTTATATCCAGTTAGCAAGAGCACGGTCACATGATCCCCAGTCTCTCTGCCAGGAAGCTCAAGAGATATACTTGCCTTCCTGTCCAGGAAGATAAGGATGAAGCAGGGTTTGATTTTCACATAGCATTGTCTCCTATATGGATTATTCTTACTTGCCTAGAAGTGACTTGACAGAAGTTTGTTGATGAAAGGGACAATCTGTATCGTTGTTCCAAGACAATCTCTTCCAATTTGGTCTGTCTGATGAACACATTATATTATAGAAGTTTCATGTGCATAGACCCGTGGAATTGTCTTTTTAGCTTTGCCAACCAATATCTTATTTTTATCCAACTCAATTCCAATGTCCTTTTAAGTTCCCTTCCATCTGTTTTATCTCTTATATTCCAGAGCCATGGCTAAAAAATGCATTGGATTGCTTGGGAAGAGTGAGTTATTTTCTTGACTAAATGGATGAATTTTTGGCAAGCTTTAACATTAGAAAAAATAGCTGAGAAATTGGTCACATTTAATCCATATTTTTCTATTTATTTTTTATATTCCCCATCATTTCTATTCATTTTAACATATGCTACTGTAATTTGGGTCAAGAGTAAAATATTTAAGTATTTTGAGTATTTATTTGTTACCTAGAGGCATAAGGAGGCAAGAGCAGGTGTGAAGCAGTCAGAAACACAAAGGAAGCGAGAACTGAGTGAGGCCATTTGGGATGAGGGGAGAGGAGAGAGAAGGTTACACTAAAACATAGTTATAACATTGCATTCAGTGAGCTGGACTCAGTAGAGGTTAACTTCTAAAATAGCTTTATTTTTCACACCACTGCCTTTAACAAATTCTGTTTAATCATTCTTCCTCACCCAGAGTGAAATTTCAAGCAGGTTTCATAGCTTTCCTGGTCATTTTCAAGTACAGTCTAGTCTAATGGCAAAGCTTCCATCTTCCATCCAACTTAAAGCTTTTTTTCCCTCCCTCAGCTCTGAACAAGGGCACACGGTGGAAACTTGAAGCGTGGTGATGGTGGTGTAGAGAGCAAGAGATGAAAAGGGTTGGGTAGGGAGGAGGGAAGTCAAGCAAGTGGCAACAAAGGACTTCTTTCACTGGTACAGTTGGAATCTGGCATTGGTGATTTCTGGGTGTGACCAATATCCAAATGCTAACTCATGGGAGTGTTTTTCTGGATTCCTTAGAGATTCCCCTCTAGTGACTTTTGACTGAAGGCCCCAAGAATGGGTGATGTCGTATCTGGCTGATGGTTGGGTCCTACCCCAGGGCCTCTGTATTCAGCAGGTATATTTCTAGGCTCTTCATGCATAGGTCAACTCATCCAGTACAGGATACCCGTGGATGAGGTGCTTTTCAAGGTGGCTCACAGCTGCTACTTTGTGCTTGAGTGCCCATGCAAGCAGAAAATTCACAGTTCTCCTCCCATTATCGAGCACAGACCTGTTTTTCTGCTCCACTACTACAGTCTTTTCCATTTAGTCTTCAGCCTTTAGAGTTCTTCAGGCGTGGATAAAGGGTAATCTCTAGGTCCCCTAAATCCAAGGAGCCACATGCCAAGTTCTCTAGATTTCCCTGCATTCCCCTACTTCTGTGATATTGGAGTCACTCCTTGTCTTCCCTAGGAGGGAGGGAAAGCCGGCTATCCAATGGTAACTCTCCAAAGAGGTCATTTCTTCAAGCACACAGTGAATTCTCAGCTTTTACTTAGCATGGAGGTGGGTGATGAGCAAACTCATCTCACTGCCTCATTGCATATACAGCATCTATTTTTCTTAGCCTTTGGAACCTCTACTGACAATAGAAAATATTCCATTTAACATTCTATTTCATATTCACATCTACTGAAACGATAGTGAAACCTGTGTGACCATGAGGGGATATATTAGTATCTGAGACGAACTATTTGTTCAAAGTGGAGCATGTTCGTGGCTCCCTTCTCTGTTGATATCGCCACAGAACTACGTAATGATCACTACAAGCAAATGTAGAGCCTTTCCCTTGTTCCAGACCCTCTGCTGAGCCTTCTTTTTTCTCCTCCTTCTCTTCCAAAGCCCCCCAGTGCTCGTTGTACATTCTAGCTGTAGGTCCTTCTGGCTCTGCTATGTGGCACGCCGCCCCTCTGCTGAGCTCTTTACCTGTAGTAGCTCATTTAAGCCTCACAATGTCTCTGTGAGGTAGCTACTATTATTAATTTACAGAAAAGTTTGGTCAGAGAGAGGCTAAATAATGTGCCCAAGGTCACCCACCTGGTAAACAGTGCAGCCAGGACTAGTCTGGCTCAAGAGTCAGTTTTCTAAACCTGTCTGCTCTCAAGATTAATAGTATATGATTATGCTTATGCTTATAGGATATAGGATAGGAAAAGGCTGAAACTTCCTTAGAGCCCAGTTTTCCTTTGAGGAAGAGAACAAGCCCCTTTCAGTCAGCAGCAGCTTTCTGCCACTGGCCTGAGCTCTCTGTGCAGCTTCTGAAGAACAGGAGCTGCTTCGGGGGCCTCCGGGCAGGGAACAGCCATCCACAGGCCTCTGTGGAATACGGTGGGGCCAGAGTTCCTTCTTCTCTTGGGCACATACTCCCCTGGGGAATTTCTAGAAAAGGAACATGTGGCCTCTACTTACTGAGAGATTTACTTCTGCTTAGCTTCCACACTCTTCCCAGCTAGCAGAACCTTCCACAAGAGAACTCTTCTGCTGCTTTGTACACACATGCTGCCCTGACTCAGAAGATGGTCCGTTCCGTGCCCATCTCTCCTCCATCAAGTTCTGAGAGCCCAGAAATGGCCAGAAAAAGGAGGAAGATGGGGCAAAAGTGGATTCTCCAAGGGAATTCAGCTTTACATTGAGCAAAAAAGGTATGAAAATGTCTTCATTCAGGGATCCAATCAATACTATTTATCAAACTAAAAAGTTCCCATTTATTAATACTGCTTTTATTAATGCATTTATTAGTACTATTAATAATAGTATAGAAGTAATGGATGTGACCTGAGGAAGTTTAAAGGGAAAGGGAAGACTGGGTAAAGAAGGAGAAGGGAATGAGGTTACTGAATACTGCACTAACATCCCCTGCCAGGGGAGTATCCAGGTGCTGGGGAGAGTTTCTTGTCTATTGACTCGTAAGAACCGTAGACAGCCTTGTTAGGAAGGGTTTTACCAGACTGCCAGGGAGCAGGAGGACAGGATTTTGCCCTTCACAAATGTATGGAGCTGCCCTGGCTTTTTTTTTTTAATTGAAAGTGTTGGGGATAATTGTAGATTCACATGCAGGTGTACGAACAGAGAGATCCTGTGTACACTTTACTCCATTTTCCCCTATGGTAACGCTTCGCCAAACTGTAGTACAGTGTCGCACCAGGTTATTGATGCTGATACAATCCCCTGATTTTATGCAGATTTCCCCAATTTTGCTTGAATTCATTTGTGTGTATTTGGTTCTATACAATTTTATTATGTGTAGATTCATGTATTCACCACCAAAGTCAAGATACAAAACAGTTCCATCACCACAAGGATCCTTCATGTTGTCCTTTTATAACAAGATCCACCCCTCACTTCTATCTCTGTCCCTAACCCCTAGCAATCTAATCTGTTCTCCATTTGTAAAATTTTGTTATTTCAAAATGTTACAGAAATGGAATCATAGAGTATATAACCTTTTGGAATTGGTGTTTTTCATGGGGCATAATTCCCTGTAGATGCTTCCAAGTTTTTGCACCTATCAGTAGTCCATTCCTTTGTTTGCCTGAATTAGTATTCCGTGGTGTGGACATCCCACAACTCTTAACCATTCATCTGTTGAAGGACATCTGCTACACTTGCTTTCAACCTCTAGGGTCATGGATGAATGGGCCTTCTAGTGGTTGTTTTGACTTTATTTCATTTTCTTACCACATCCACAGACTAATAACTTCTGAGTTGATATGTACCATTTGCTGATAGAAAAAATAAATCCATCTAGTGTATTTTTAATACTATTAGAGGCTTATTATTGTTACATTTGAATTACTATTACATCCCTGACTTTCCTACAATGGGAAACCCGTAGTTGACATTTTGTAATGTTAACTAGCTTTGTATATGTTTCCTTAGAGAGTGAATGAACAGTGCCCCTTTAGGACTTGGTCCATTTTTTTCAGGTTTTATTATAAGTTGTTGCACACAACTGAGAAGGTCAGGCTCTGAAGAATTTCAGGGTGGATATTGGCTCCATGCTTCCAATCAACCCTGATTACTTTGACTTCATAAGGGATGTACCCTCTAAAAGCAAAAATTCTGTTAGAGAGTTATGTCCTATAAAGAAAACTGTGGGAGCGCCGGGGGGTGGGAACGGGTGACAGAGAACAGGGGGTTAAGCCTTAAAAAAAAAAGGAGGAAAAAGTAATTAAAGAGCTTGCCAAGTTTGGTTAATTTGTCCTGAAGGTATTTAGACATAGATTGATCAAGCTGTGCAGCTTTTGCTCAGAAATTTTCTTTTGTGTGTATTGGTAATTAACTTGACTTCAGCCAAGAGGTTATATAGGCCACTGAATTGTGTGTTTGGGCTAATGTGAAAGGATATCGCTTCTCTTGGTGGAGAGAGTTACTAAAGTAGATGGTCTAAAACAGTAAAGACAAATACATAACTCAATAAATTTTAGACTATTGGAGCAAACTCAGGAAGAAAACAGAAGTCTTTACAAGATACTCCTGTTGATTTGTTTGTTTGTTTGTTTGTTTTGGAAAAGTCAAAGAATATTTCCATAGCAGTGAACAACTCAATTAATATGTATCCAGTAACACTCAGTGATAATAGTATCCAGCTTTTCGTGTGTTGACAAGTGAGATTGATGCTCCGGGTTGACGATGCACCAGAGCGGTTAGAAGTAAGGGGTAGGAGTTTATCTGGGAGCTTCTGTCAGCTCTCAGTGAAGGTAAAGAGTTGCTTCTCAGTTGCTTTTCCTTTAGGAGTGGGATGCAATTTGATTTTTTGTTTGTTTTAAATGTCATCTTTTAATTATATTTTGGATAATGATGAAGAGAGATGCAATTTGGTTATGAGAGTAAATCTTAAAAGGCTCAGTGGCTCCTTTATCTACTGCTTAAGACAACTCCCACTGGTAAAGAGTGTTTCATTAATTGTCATTACTTGGGAATTATGGAATTAGAATAACTGACATTTCCTTCATCATTCATATATTTAAGTGACAGTGGTATTACTTACTCTAAATTAAGTTCATTTCATAGTTAAAAAATTTTAACAGTGTGGCAAGAAATAGGGCACTATTAACTTTTATTTTGGAAATCAATTTTTCTAATAGAGATATGAAAACACACTTTTGTCAGTCTACAAGGCAGACAAATATTATTCCTTGTTCTATAAAATAAATAAAAAGGTAAGTACATCTAACTTAATACTTGAGGAATTATAGTGATGGCTCAAAGTGTTTAGAAGGTGCATCTGCATGTTTTCTGTTCTCCCCACAGAAAGGAAGAGAGCTTTCTTCCATGGTGCTTATTCAAATACTGTAGCAACAGTGCTTTCCTTCTGGTAGCAAGTTAGAGCTGACCCTACAAGTCTCTGTTTCATGGTAACTGGAATCTGAGCAATAAAGGGCCAGTCATGTCTGTTGGAAGGACCATGTTGACCCTGCCATCCAAATGCATGTCCCATAGGGGCCACAGCTGATTTACTGAATCTCTTTCCATTTCTGCTCCTTTCTTCCTGGAAGAGTTCTCAATTCAAGTTAGCTTTTTCTGTGTGGCCCAGTTTTGATAACTCTTGTGAGTAAGGAAACTCGATAGATTTGAAATAAGTAAAAACATATCCTGGGGCTTGCCTGGTGGTGTAGTGGTTAAGTTCACATGCTGGCAGCCCAGGGTTTGCGGGTTTCGATCCCAGCTGCAGAACTACACACCACTCATCAAGCCACGCTGTGGCAGCATCCCACATGCAAAATAGAGGAAGATTGGCACAGATGTTAGCTCAGGGACAATCTTCCTCACCAAAACAAAACAAAACATATCCCAACACTTCCAACTCTGAAGAGTGTTTCACAGTGTTTCCTCAAACACCTTTTATGGACGTGACTCACCTTATGAAAATTGGTGTATGAAGAATCCACGTTTGGTTGAAAGTGATTATTCAATTAGTGCACTTAAAGTGTGATTCAGTTTTTTTAAAAGTCTCACCTGCAAATTTTGGGAATAAATAGTTACTTGAAACTCTGTTTACAGTTCAAGCAATTAAAAACAAAATGCAGCAATCAGTCAAACAAAAGCAACTTCTATCTAAAAAATGGAAAATGTCCAAAGCTGATAAACTGTTAGGAAGGCTAACTTTTGCTGAATGAAGACTTTTATTTGCAATGTGCTCTGTAACCATACTTAATTCTCTTGAGTCCTAAGATTTTAGCTTGAAATGTGAGGGAAAGGAGTGAAAGATATAAATACTATATTTGGGGGGCTAGTTAAAGGGAGATATAAGAGGTGGGATATGAGTCCATGGTTGATTATATTCAAGTCAGTATATTTAGCTTTTAATAAATGCTAAGAAAGGCTTGAGTATTCCTTCACATTTTCAAAAGATTCTGAGTTACCCTGTACTGTTGCCAATTGGGTCAACTCCATTTCATTTCCTGTTTCTACCTCCATATGTTTGCTTTTACTTTCCCCCTTGTTGGAAGATCTTTACTTTCTTAAACCCTACATGCCATTTAAGATCATACTTACCATGGGCAAGCCATTTTGCAATCATAAGATCACTGTGATAAGGATGAAAACGAAAATGCTATGGATGGTAGAGCAGAAAGATAGAAAGAACAAGACTCCTTGATGACATCCTTGAGCTGCTGGAAATGCCTGCTGTAGAATCCTTGTTATGGAAATTAAACGTCTATTGTTTAGACCACTCAATAATATTTTCTGTGGTTTGCAACCAAAAGCTTTTTTAGATGGCTGTGTAATCCTGGACAAATTAGTTAAATTCTCTAAACTTTGGTTTTGTCATCTATAAAATGGAGCTAATAATAGTGACCTAACAGGGTTGGTGTGAGGTTTAAATGGGATAATATTTTCTGACACATGGTAAGCAGATAATTGTTTCTTCAAGCTCCTTCCTTCATATAATATTGTTTATCTGAAAGCATATACAGAATGGTTTTGCACAAATATAAGCCACAGTGAATTCTGTTGAGTGAATTAAATGGGTTAGAATAAAGCAGTTGAGCAGACTTTGCAAGATGACCTACTATAGTGGTTTCCCACAGACTTGTTAATAGCTGAGTAGACTTGGAGAAGGAATTCACCTCACAATCAGGGTATAGCTAGGAGAGAGAAGTTTTCGGAAAGTAGCTCTGGGCAATAAAACCAAGCTCTTCTACTATAGGTTGAAAAACGGCCACAAATCTAACTTTCCCATTAGTTCTTTCTCTACTCCTTAAATTTAACTTGGCCGTGTGATTTGCATTGACCAACAGGGATAGTAGCAAACTTGATGCAAGCAGAAGCTTGGAAAGTGTTTGCACAGTGGAACTTGCCCTCTTACTGCAATTAGATCCCTGCAACCACCATGTGCATGAGCGTGAGCTAGCTTGTCGGATCATGGGAGAGAACCAGAGTCTCCCAGCTGACATGCAGCCAACACCAGACGTGAGTGCCAGCTGACCACAAATGCGTTGGTAACCAAGATGAGAACAGAAAACCCTTCCTGCTGAGCCCAAAGTGCCAACCAATACTGAGCTAGATGAATAGTCTTAAACCACTAAGCTTTGGAGTGGCTTGTTATGCAGCAAAAAATAAATGACATAGGAGTGGTCTTCGGAACCGCTGGTACCAGGGTAGATGAGCACCATGTGTCTCTAGATGAGATGCCTAGAGAAGGAGAGAAGATACCATATCACTTTTGTAGCGTTCCAGCTGGGTTCCAGAACCTGAATCTAATTATGAAGAAACGTCAGACAATTTCAAGTTGGGGAACATTCTGTAGAATAATTAGTCAGGATTCTCCAAAATATCCATGTCTTGCAAAACCAAGACAGGCTAAGGAGCAGCTCCAGATTAAAGGAGACTAAAGAGGCATGGTATCTAAAAGCAATATGTGATCCTAGACTGGGTCCTGTACTGGAGGGAAAAAATGCTACAGGGACATTACTAGGAAAATTGACAAAATTTAAATGTGAACTACAGATTAGATAAAAGTATTTCAGTGACGTGAAATTTCCTGAATTTGATAATTGTACTATGAATACATGAGAGGACATCTTTGTTTTTAGGAAATATGCGTTGAAGTATTAAGAGGTAAAGAAGCATGATATAAGCAACCTACTCTCGAATGGCTTAATAAATGATTACAATATATATTTATGTAATTATAAGTATATAAATAAATATAAATATAATAAAAATAGGAGCTGGCCCAGTGACATCGTGGTTAAGTTCGCATGCTCTGCTTCAGTGGCCTGGGGTTCACAGGTTCAGATCCCAGGGGCAGAACTACATATTGCTCATCAAACCATGCTTTGACGGCAGCCCACATACAAAATAGAGGAAGATTGGTGCAGATGTTAGCTCAGTGACAATCTTCCTCAAGCGAAAAGAGGAAGATTGGCAATGGATGTTAGCTCAGGGTGAATCTTCCTTACCAAAAAAAAAAAAAAAGTTAAAGAAAATATATAATAAAAATAACTGAGATAGCCACTGCTACACTCTTTTGACTAAGGAAAGTTTTTGCAAGTGTCTTCAAGTTTTTATGGAGTGTTCTCACTCTTCTTTAGATTGTACCTTATGATGTGCTCAGATAAAATGAGTATTACATGTGAGCCCCACTGAGCTTACGAGAGCAAAACCAAAATCAGCATCACTGATTCTCAGCCCATGATATTAAGGCACTGACCCTGTGTGCTGCTGTGTTCTCCCTTAGGGTGATTACCATGGGGAGTTTAGAGTTCCTTTACTCTGACTTTTGATTGGTGACCTGCGGTGAGCATCACATACCTCTAACTTGTTGACACCATTGATTTCTTGTGCTCTCTCATTAGAGTTCTTGGGTTGAGACATATGCTTACCAGCTCCCTTCCTTAAGGAAGTTTATTACTAGGCATAGCTATGTTAACATACTTCTGACTCAGGTGGTAATACTAACTCTGCATGTAGAGATGTCTACGTTATTGCACATAGGCCTGACTACTGCACTTTCTAGTTGTTAGACATATTGAAGAAATAGTTGGAGTGTGTTATACGGCTGTCTTCTCAGGGTTATTTTCTTTGCTCTGATAGGAGTTGAAGTCAGACTTCTCTATCAGCAGCGCCACAGTAATATATCTTAGTCTTTCTATACTTTTGGGATGAATCTCTTAGCATCCTTTGGTTTAGTTTTTCTAGAATTCCCCATGTGGTTCTTGATTCACTTTCACTGGCTATTTAGGGTGTTCATAACCTTGTTAAGATCCTAATTTCCATGTCTGGTGCTGTCAAGTCTCAGACCCTGGGTCTGCATATCTCCCACTGATGCATGATGGTTAGACTTCAGACAAGACAACCTGAGACTCAGATAAAAGCTACCATTTGTTATTTGTGGTGTCCTGAGAGAAGGCTTCAAGACCAGATTTGATGTCTTAAAATTACCCTTGTTTCCCCAACAGGCCCTGTCTTACAAATAGCTCTCTGTGCTTCTCTCCCTCTTGTTGGATATATCAGGTTTTCTGCATCTGGCAGCGAGAAGCGGAAACCACAGGTAACAGTGGTTTAAGTCCTATAGACTTTCAGAGTTCATTTCACAGACTAAGAAGTCCCAATGTGTAGGTTACAGGGCTGGTTTTCAGAGGTCCAGGCTCTTTGCATTCACCTGCTCCTCTTTCCTCAGGGTGTTAGCTTGCAGCATGTTAGCTGCCAGCTTCTTGCCTCCTGGTCACATGTTGGCTGCTGTAGCTCCAGGCATCATACTCATGTGTGATTGTATCTAATGTAGGAAAGAAGACAGAAAGAGTTCCAAATGGCCTTTATTTGAGAGGAAACTCTTACCTATGAGCATCCTAGCAGATTTCTTCTCTGATCTCATTGGTCATGCCCTGCCCTAGACTAGTCATGGGAAAACAGTGTTCCCTCCCCTGGGGACAGATACATTGCTGCCCAAACTGCAAAGAAGGCAGGATGGCTGCTGGGAAGGCAACCAACACTGTCTATCACACCCAGATTAAAGGCTCAAGGAGCAGAAGGATGCAAACTTGATAGAATGTAGGTCCCTAAGGGAAGCTGGAGACATCTCTAAGGAGTATTCTCACTGGATAACACCATTGGGAATTTGTTCCAGTACTGTTGATTAGTATATGCCCCAGAAACTGCTGTTTTCTTTGTTAAACTACAGAATACCAAAATCTAGGGTCTAGGAAGGAAAGGAGCTGGTCCAAAGTGAGTTTTTAAAATGGGTGTTAAAGAGTTTGTTTTAAGTTGATTAGAATGCAGTCTAGCTCAGATTCTATTCAGGACTATTTTCATGGCTTAGAGAATCTGACCCTCAGTCTGTTCCATACCTTGGAAAGTTTCTTTTAAAAGAGGTCTGCCTTTGGATTGTGTGAAGGACTTATTGACAGAAGTGTGTGGGGCCAAGGATATATACAACTAGAAAATTTTTTCAGGCAGATCATCAATCTTTGGGCACACCTTGAAAAGTCAATCATTCAGCGGCAAGTCTCCGAGGAAACAGTTCAAGTATTGTACCTGAAAAGCAGGGGATCAAGGACCAAGTCCATAGTGGCAATAGAAGAAATCAGAATTTATGTAGCTCTGCTGGCCTTTCTAGGGCTACCTCTGGGTGTGCAGCGTCACACTGGGGTCCTCTGGGCTTTTATTCCTGTGTGACTGTCACCGCAACTAGTGATCAAGGAAGTGGAAGCTTTTGTCCAATACCACTGCTAAATAAATAAATACACTCAGTTCACTCTGTAGGTTTCTGTCTACAAATTAGTCAAATCCAGTGTGAAAGGTGTGTTTGGAGTGACAAAACTCCAAATTCAGAAAAGTTTACTGATATATTTGAACACCAATGTATGCAGGCCATTTTACTAGCTTTCATGAAATAATGATAAAGTCAACAGAAAACTAGCAGTTATAGAGTAGAGAGTACAAAGACGTAAGTCTTTCTGATGTTTTGAAATACTTTGAACATAGCCCTTCTAAGTTAATGTTTGAGCATGAATCTGGGGAAACATTCATTGGATATATATGCTTGAAGTAAGAAAACATAGATTTGAGTTCCAGTACCTGTGTGATCTTGCTTAAATGGTGTTTATTTTTTAAACATAGATAATAACTCAGTCTGAAATTCCCTGAGAATCATTGTAAGGATCAAAATCAAGATAATATAAGTGAAATGCTTTATAATTGACATGTATATATAATTATAATGTCACGTAGAGTATTTTCACTGCCCTAAAAATCTTCTCTGCTTCTTGTCCCCTGCCCCTGCCCTAATCCTGAGCAACCACTGATCTTTTTTACTGTCTCCATAGTCTTGCCTTTTCCAGAATGCTGTATACTTGGAATCCTAAGGTAGGTAACCTTTTCAGATTGGCTTCTTTCACGTAGTAATATGCATTTAAGTTTCCTCCATGTGTTTTCATGGCTTGGTAATTTATTTTGCTTTAGCACTGAATGATATTCCATTGCCTGGATGTACCACAGTTTATGCAGTCACCTACTGAAGGACGTCTTTGTTGCTTCCAAGTTTTAGCGATTATGAATAAAGCTGCTGTAAACATTTGTGTGCAGGTTTTTGTGTAAACATAAACTCATCACACACTGATGAAGTCCAATTTATCTCTTTTCTCTTTTGTTGACTGTGCTTTGGGTGTCATGTGAAGATTTCTCCTAAATTTTTTTCTAAGGGTTTTATAGTTTTGACTCTTAAGTTTAGGTGTTTGATCTAGTATGAGTTCATTTTTGTATCTGGTGTGAGATAAGGGTCCAACTTTATTCTTTTGCATGTTGGTATCCAGTTTTCCTAGCACTGTTTGTTGAAGAGACTGTTCTTTCTCCATTAAATAGTCTTGGCAAACCCTTGTTGAAAATCAATCGACCATTGAAGTGAGGGTTTACTTCTGGACTCTTTATTCTATTCTATTGTTCTATATGTCTATCCTTGTGCTAGTGCCACATTATTTTGATTCCTGTGACTTTGTAGTAAGTTTTGAAATTGGAAAGTATAAATCTTCCAACTTTATTCCTCACTTTCAATATTGTTTTGCCTATTAGGGGTCCCTTGAAATTCTATATGAATTTTAGGATGGATTTTTTCATTTGTACGAAAAATGCCATTAGGATTTTGATAGGGATTCCATGGAATTTGTATATCACTTTGAACTGCATTGCCATCTTAACATTGTCTTCTAAACCGGCAACACAGATGTCTTTCCATTTATTGGTGTCTTCTTTAATCATTTTTTCAGTAATGTTTTATAGTTTTCAGTGTACAAGTCTTTTGTCTCCTTGATTGCTTTTATTCCTAAGTATTTTTTTTTTGATGCTATTGTTAATGGAATTTTTTTTTTAATTTCTTTTTCAGACTTTTCATTCTGAGTGTATAGAAACACAGCTGATTTTTGTATGTTGATCTTGTATCCTGCAACTTTGCTTAATTTTTTTAATGGTTCAAACTTTTTTTGTGAATTTTTTAATGTTTTCTACAAATAACATCATGTTGTCTGTAAATAAAGATGATTTTACTTCTTCCTTTCCAATGTGTATGTTTTTAAATTATTGTTCTTGTGTAATTTCTCAGGCTAGAACTTCCCATGCTATGTTAAATAGAAGTAGCAAAAGTGGGTATCCTTGTCTTATTCCTGATAATAGGGAAAAAGCTTTCAGTCTTTCACTATTGAGTATGTATGATGTTAGCTGTGAGGTTTTTTTACATGGTGTTTTATCTTGTTCCTTTCTATCCCTACTTTATTGGATATTTTTATCGTGAAAGATTGTTGCATTTTGTCAAGTACTTTTACTGTATGAATTGTGATGATCATGTGGGGTTTTTCATTCTATTAATGTGGTGTGGTACATTGACTGATTTTTATATTTTGCATTCCTGGGATAAATTCCGCTGAATTTGGTTTTCTAGTAATTTTTTGTATCTATAAGGGATGTTTATCTGTAGTTTTCTTTTAGTGAGCCCCTCTGAAATTATGTTTTATTTTAAAACTCTATTATCCTTAGTTTTCATTCCTCTTTCTCCATTCTCATGTTATAACCTCTGAAAATAGGAATGTCTGCTGGGAATTTCCTTCCTTTTGGATTAGCGAGCCAAGAATATGTTGTACCATTTATTAGTATGGTAAAGGGTAGGAAGCAGATGCTATAAGGAGACAGGAACGAAAAACATAAATTTGTTGATACTCTAACACCTTTATATTCTCATCCCTAGCCCCAAGCACCAGAAAAATCAGGTTAAACATTGTATGTTATCTCTGAAAAATTGATATGTTTGGGCTTCTACATGTAGTCTGCTTTAAATTATGTTCTGAAGCAAGGATTTTACTCATAGTCTTCAAAAGGTTAGATAGGTCATCCATCAAGAATTGTAAATAAAAGCGTAAATGGCCTTCCATGGCTTCAAATGGGAGAATGGGTGTGATCTTCTCATTGTAGCAGATTTGAATAGACACTAGAAGTTAAGTCTGACTTCATTTAAACACCGCATGCTTTCCACCTTATTCTCAACTTTCAGAAAAGATTAGTCTGAGAAGCTATATTTTCTTGGAAGTTGAATTCATCATTTGAAATTTTTAAAGTTTTCCCCAAATTCCTCACATCTTGCATTGCCTGACGAAAGCATAATTGTATAATGTAACCTTCTTTTTGTGGCTCAAGATCATCACACTCTTGAGATAAAGGCATGTAGGCTTCACTTGCCTTGGTATAGCTCAAATACTTGTTTGCTTGTGTATAGACCTGTTTCATGGTCAACAACTGCCCATTCTCAGCCCTTTCTCTGGTTGGTGATGTGATGTTTTCTGCCTGGCACAGCAGTTTTTATAAGGACTTTTGGGCTGGAAGTTTTAGAACTATGTCCACCCCACCCACCCCCAATGCCTCCCGCAGACAGCACAGGTGTCCTGTGCCTTCAAAGGTATGGTGTGGAGCAGTAGCAGCCATTTTTAGTCTTTCCCCAGTGCTCTTTGCTTCTCATCCCAACCCGTGCCGAGTGCAGCCATTCCCACCTTGAGATGCCCCGTACCTGGAGGGTCTCTGCTTTGGAGGTGCAGACCAGAGGCTGTGTGCAGAGCCTTGTGCAGTGCTTTGCTCTCTTACTTTCTAGTGCTGCTCTGCCTCTTTGGAAGCAGAGTCTAAAGGGCCATCTGCTGTAGAAGGGACAGCTCATGGAATTAGATGGTTTTAGGCTTAAAGACCAACTTAGTTTATCCACTTTCAGACTGATGACTTCTTACTGTCCTCTTTTCTATTGCCATTCTCCCCCTCCTCCTCCTCCTGCCCTTCTCTTCCTCCTCTTCTTTTTCTTTTTCCTCTTATTTCACATTATCTTGTTTGTAAATATAGGCTGACCTCAGAAAGATTTTCAGCAGCAACAACAAAAACAAAAATTTTTCCTGCCTGGAATGCTTCATCCAGCACAAAATTACATTAATAAGAATACCTAATTGCTTCCCATCCTGAATCTTCTGTTTAATTGAGGATTTTCCTCTATAGTCAGTTTTCTGCTCTGGAGATTCTTAGTTTACTGGAAGCCTGCAGTACTGGAATGGGGAAAAAATACTGTCTTAAAACCCTGTCAGCCCTTGAGCACTCAGCAACAAATTACAGCTGAAGAGTGCCAAAGACCTGAAAATTAGACCTGCCTGGGCTGACAATAGCTTTAAGTGTGTAGTTATTTATGGCTCACTTTCTTCCATAAAGAATTTAAAGTGCCATATAAAAGTATGTACAAGAGGATAAAATAAATAGTTGCGATAATCACGACAAAGAGGAAATGAGGATAAGAAAATAAAACTGGGGTAAGATTCACACAGAGAAATGTACCCTGAATACTTGTACAGTTTTAGAGGTGACTTGCAAGGTTGGCTCTACGCTTCCATGGGGCCAAAGTAAGGAGTGAATTATGATCAATTATGTAAGCTCTGGTATCCTTGAAATGAAAACAATACAGTTGTGTAGGGACAAGAAGCTTTTCCTGTTCCCATTTTCTTATATCTGAGATCAATTTATCTCATGAAGCCTCGTAGGGAAGACTATGTGAGATAGTGATCAGCATCCTTGACAGGAGTTGCTGTGTCTTACGAATGTTAATAGCCTAATAGCACAATGCAGGGGTGCAATTCAGAAGAAGCAAATCTAGATGGGACTAAAACAAAGTGGTTCAAACGTAAAATTCGTTACAGCTCAGCAAATAGATGCCGTATTCTTTCTTGCAACTCTCCATGGTAATTGATTGTCACAGACAGGCTGTTCAAAAAGAAGGATTGTGAGAATCCAAGGTTGTAGGCAGTGAGGAAGCTGGAGTCCAGCTGCTCCCTGTTCCTAATGAAGATCTAGTCCTTAAGCTTTGACAAACAAGGTGATTGTCATTTCAGGTGCTTGATGGAATGGCCCCCTTGCTGGCCTTCGCATTGGGTCTTCTCAGGTAGAGCCAGTCTCCTGTCTTCAGAAGATGGTCTCTGCCTGTCCTTACTGACAGCCAGGTGCTGCATACAGTGATTTTGTATGTTGTGATCTTCCTAAATTCACATATTAGTTGCCTTTGAAATATATTCCGTAGGAATTTTTATGTAGACAATCATGCCATCTACAAATAGACAGTTTTACTTTTTCCTTTCCAATCTGTTAATCTGTTTTTGGTTTTGCTTTTGCTTTACCCTTTTTCACTGTCTTGGAACTCACGTTAATAGAAATAGAAATAGAAAATAGAAATAGAAATGATGAGAGTGGACATCCTTGGCTTCAATCTAACCCGGAGAACAAAGCAACCAGTCTTTCAACATTAAGTATGATAGTAGCTGTTGTTTTTTTTATTGTATCTTTGATCAGATTGGAGAAGTTCCCTGTGTTCCTCATTTCCTGAGAGTTTTTATAATGAATGGATATTGACTTTGTCAGTTGCTTTTTTTTTCATCTATTGAAATGATTTTTCTTTTTTAATCTCCTTATATAATGAGTTACATTAACTGATTTTCATATGTTGAGCTAACCTTGCATTCCTGGGATAAATCCAGTGAGGATGTAGTGTCCTTTCAGGTATCACTGGATTTGTTAATATTTTGTTAAAGTTTTTGAAAATGTTTTTGGCTTCTATGTTCATGATGCATATTGGTTTGAAATTTTCTTGTAATGTCTTTGTTTGGTTTTGGTATAAGGCTAATCCTGACCTCATAAAATTTAATTATTTTCTACTTTCTGGAGGAATTAGTATTATTTCTTCCTTAACATTTTGGTAGAATTCACTAGTGAACCATCTGGGTCTCAAATTTTCTTTGTGGGAAGGTTTCTAACTCCATATTCAATATCTTTAATTTTTATGGATTATCTATATCTTCTTAGTGAGCTTTGGTAGTTTCTTTCTTTTGAAGAATTTTTCCATTGCATGCAGATTGTTGAATAGTTGTTGAAGTCACTGGCATGAGCTTATTCATAATATTCCCTTATTATCCTTCTGATGTCTCTAGGCTCTGTCTTTAGTGAGGTTCTTTCATTCCTGACACTGGTAATTTGCGCCTTTTCTTTTTTTTTTCCTTATTAGTCTGGCTAGCAGTTTGTCAATTTAATTGATCTTCTCAAAGAACCAGGTTTTGGTTTCATCAGTTTTCTCTGTTGTTTTTCTGTTTTCTATTTTATCACTTAAGCTATTATCTTTATTTTTTCCTTTGTTCTGCTTAGTTTGTTTTTAATTTTCTTTTCTTTTTCTGGTTTCTTAAGGTAGTAGCCTAGATCATTGACTTGAGACCTTTCTTTTTCTCTCATATAAACCTTTAATGCTATAGGTTTCTTTTCAATCACAGCTTTAGATGCATTCCACACATCTTTATCTGTTGTATCTTAATTTTTATTCATTTCAGTATATTTTTTAATTTCTTTGTGATTTCTTCTATGACTCCTGAGTTATTTAAAAGTATGTTATTTAATTTCTCACTATTTGGGGGTTTCAGATATTTTTATACTGTTGATTTCTGATTTATTTTCACTTTGGACATAGGACATTCCTTGTAAATTTCAGTCCTTTTAAATATTTTGAGATTTGTTTTGTGTCCGAGAATGTGGTCTACGTTGGTAAATGAACCATCTGTACTTGAAAAGAATGTGAATTCTGTTGTTGAGCAATGTCATGTGCATTATTTTATATATGACAAAATTAACAGCCTGTGATTTGTTGGAAAAATTTTTAAAAGTTCTTCCCTAAAAACCAGTGCTTCTCAATCTGTGTGTAACTTATAACTGAATACTTGTGTTTCCATTTGTCTTTATGATTGCTGGGGATGCCAAGTGATAACCAAAGGTGCTAGTATTTAATTCACATTGAAGCATTTTTCCAACTGGATCTTGCACATCTAATCTTCTGGTTCCATGAGTCTTCAAGTTCAGCTAGAGTGAATGAGGGTCTGTGAAACAATTTTAAGGTTTTTTAATGTTTTAGACAGACTGTAAATGCAAAATAAAAATAAGAGGAAAATGGCAAATACAACTCTTTAAGATCGGTCATTCACTGTCCTACCCTCACACACATGTACTGGTGACAGTGTATAGATTTATATTTTAGAAAGAAAATTGGTGGCATTGTTACAGATGGACTGGATAGGTGACTATGGTCTGACAGTGACCACTTGGGTATTTCTTGGATAGTCTAGATGAGAGATGTTTCTTGAAAGAACAAGTCTGCAGTGACAATAGCAGTGGAATGAAGGGATGGTTTTAAGAGAAATTTTGAGATAAGGTTTAAAGGTCTGTATCTCAAATGAGGTAGTTTTTGGAGTTAAAATTCACTATCAGGTTTCTGCCTTGAGTAGCTAGATAGATGATCTCATTCGCCAAGATGGAGAAATAAGATAAAAAGCAATAGTTGGTTTGGGAAGGGGTATAGAGTAGCCTTGGCTCAGCACAGTTTTATTTGTTTGTAGGATGAGCAATGTGGTGAATATGGGGGTGGCATGGCCCTTGGATAGATGAATGGTATTATGACATAATTGATACTATGGTGTATATGAGGTGCTATAATATAGTGGATTCATTTTATTTTAAGGTCTTAACTCCTGGTCTCTCCTATTTGAAGCCCTACCTGCTCTTTATTTGCATCATTCTTATATCTGGGATCTATGAATTTGTAGCAGCAGTTTAGTTAGCCTTAGTTTTACCATAATGGAAAATGTGTGTAATAAAAAGCAAAACATAGACGATTTAACAAGGGCAATATTCTGGTTATCTCTTGTTGAATAACAAGCCACTTCAAACTTAATGGCATAAGAGAACCGTCATTGTATTACTCTGTGGTCACAAATTTGGACAGGACACAGTGGGATGGTTTTTCTGTCATCTACCATGCCTGGAGCCTCAGCTGAGAAGACATCTGGGGTGATTCAGAGAGCTGTGGCTGGAATCCTCTTTCATCCAACATTCCAAACAGGCTGGAACCTGTTTCATTCAAATGCCTGCCATCGGGGTTAAGATGGCTTGAAAGCTGGGTGGTTCCCTGGGACTGTCCGTTGGAGTGCCTAAACGTGGCCTTGCCATGTTACACCTTCTCAGAGCATGGCAACTGGGTTCCAAGAGAGAATGTTCTGGAGGGAGAACACCGAGAGGGAGTGTCTAGAGAGCCAACATTCCAAGAAACCAGGCATTAGTTTTGTGGCTTTTTCTAATTAATCTCAGAAGTTGCATAGCATCACTTCCCCGTACTCTGTTGGTTGAAGCAGTCACTAGCCCACTGAGATTCAAGGGGAAGGGTATTGAGGAATTTGCAGTTGTTTTTTGAAACCCCCACAGATAATGACACTGATTTTCTAGGCTTAAAAATGTATTGGCTCTCAAGAAATAAAGAGACCAATTCAGGCTGTAAGGGAGACATAGAGATCTGTTGTTATTAATCATATGATTTCCTGAAAGTTTGGTACTAGTGAGTGTGACAAAAGAGGAGTTCTTTGTTCTTCTTACAACCTCTTAAAAATAAGCAGAAAAGAAATTACTACATTTTATCTAGCCATGAAAATTTTTATTATCTGAAATATTTCTTGTTGCTCTTTGTGTAAAAAGGCATGTAGTGTAAAGTCTCCCCATTGTCCTCCGTTTGCCCAGTTCCCTCCCACATCGCCCCCCCAAAAAGATAGCTGCTGCTTTTAGTTTTTGAAATCTGCCTCAGACTTTTATAAAAATATTCTATATATTATAATATAATAATAATAGTATGAACATGGTATAGTTTATTTAATCAGTTCCACATTGATGCACATTTGGGGTGTTTACAGTCTTTTGCTGTTATAAACAATACTCCGATAAATAGCCTTATACATTCATAATTTCCCATAAGTAGGATACATTCTAGTAGTTAAAGTAACAAGATGGTATATTCATGTGTAATTTTGATAGCTACTGCTGTATTATACTCCTTAGGTCAATAGGTTAAAAACGCACATGGGAACCTACCACAATGTATGTGAGTGCTGTTTTCCCTTGGCTTTGCTATCCAGTATGCAACCGAATGTTTTTATTTTTGCCTATCTAGTAAGTAAAAAATGGTAACTTGGTGCATTTTTATCTTGCGTTTTTCTTAAGTAAGCTTTTCATTTGCTTAAGGATCATGTTTCTTTCCTTTTCTGTGAATGTCTTCATTGCCCGTTTTAAAAATTAGATTTTTGCTGTTTTTCTTACCTACTTTAAGGGGCTCTTTGTTCTTGTTTTTGCTTTAGAAAAAGTTTCAGAGATGAGGAAGCAAGTAAAGGTAATGGATGAAAGGAGAAAAAGCTAAGATACCAAAAATTGCTGGAGGTTAAATAAAATCAGTACCCTAAATCTACTGCTCATTCAGTTACAGATATTGGGTTCTATATGGCTGATTTTATCTAAAAACTTTATAATAAAATCTAAAAGATTTAATAATTAAGGAAAAAGCCCAACTTAAAAGCAACATTAACATTCCCACCTATCTTTATTACTTTTTTATTTGAAAAGGCTATAACAATTAGAGAAAAATGTTTTAAAGTTGTTTTAAAACTATTACTTCTTATAATCCTTCAATGTCACATTTTCTTTTTACTTTTGTGCCCTACAACCCTCATTTGTACCTACATTAAATAGCAATATCATAGTACATATTCATTTTATCGTAGACATTGTTCCTAATTTCTTATAGTCTGTCATTTCATAAACATTTATTTGTATAATTATGATTTTTTTCTTTTTGAGGAAGATCAGCCCTGAGCTAACTACTGCCAATCCTCCTCTTTTTGCTGAGAAAGACTGGCCCTGAGCTAACATCCATGCCCATCTTCCTCTGCTTTATCCATGGGATGCCTACCACAGCATGGCTTGCCAAGCGGTGCCATGTCCGCACCTGGGATCCGAACCAGTGAATCCCGGGCCGCCAAGAAGCAGAACATGCAAACTTAACCACTGTGCCACCGGGCTGGCTCCTAATTATCATTTTTAATCACTACCTTAAAATATACTATAATTTTTAGGGCACTTCCTAATTTGGGGCACTTAGGTTGTTTCTGTGTTTTTTCTCTTATAAATAATACTGCTTTGAGTATCTTCCTTCATTTACCTTTTTTTTCTGTTGAATTATTTCCTTAGGATAAATTCCTGACTGGAATCATAAGGATAAACAGTTTGAGTGTTGTTATGGATTTTTATATATGTATTGCCATGTTATTTTCCAAATTGTTATAAAAATATATAGTGTAACAAGCAATGAATGAGGGTCTCTCAGCCTACCCAGGATCCTACTCATCCTGGAAATTATGTTCCTTTCATGAGCTCTTTTCATAAGCTTTTCCAGTAGTATGAGTTGCTTCCTTGCCTTCTTCATACAGCACTTTATGTCTTCTGTCTTATTCTGCTTCATATAAGTGAAATAAACTCTTAGAGTTCACAGCGGTGCTGTAATCTGAATGACACATTTTAACTTTGGATTGAGTGGTACTAGATAGGCATTTCTCCTTGGCTTGCTTACTCTCTATATATTACTGAGGAAGTTCTTAATAAGAGTAAGAGTGTGTTTGAATGAAGTTGAGAGTTCTTAAAGGCCTGAAACACACCTTCTGAATATTAACGGTCTTCTATGGCATGTTTTAAACATACCTGCCTATCTAGAAGGCTACTTAGGGACACAGACTGTGTTTTCTCTCCCCTCTGTAACCAGGACCTAGTAGGCTAAATGTTAGAATAAGGGTGAACAAGGATTCTAGAGGAATCAAATCTCAGAGGCAGGAACCAGGGCTTAAAAGAGCCTGGAATTTAATCAGAAATGAAAGACAATGTTGGAGACAGTGCGACTGCAGAGTGCCTCAATGAGGGAAGTATGAAGGGTGGGGAGCACCAAGTTATAAGATTAGGCATCCTCTTTAGATGTCTCCACAGCCCCTTCCCTGTGCCTTGCTACTTGTAGGCCCTCAACCAACGTTACTGGGTAGTTATCAGAAACTGGTATGTACCTATGAAGTCTTTAAACTCTTTAAATCAGTTGTTTTGTTTTGTTTTGTTTTGTTTTGTTTCCTAATTACAGCTGGTGCTCAAGATCGGGTAGGTTGGGCCTTTGGCCTAGGACTAGAAAGACTGGCCATGATCCTCTATGACATCCCTGACATCCGCCTCTTCTGGAGTGAGGATGAGCGTTTCCTGAAGCAGTTCCTTGTGTCAGATATCAACCAGAAGGTGAAATTTCAGGTAAAATGCAAGAATTAAGTAAATAATAATAAAAATGGTTTTCAAGAGTTGAGGGGGTCATGTACTTGAAAATAAAATTATTGAATTAAAAATCATGTGAATTTGAAAAGATGTTTTAAGTAAAGGTCCATAAACACACAAGAGTTCATAAGCCTTCAGAACCGTATGCAGAAAAACAGATTTATCAAGCTTATTAGTCTAAGCAGAGAACCAACTTTGGACTTTGTTAATGACCATTTTATCATTATGAAAGATCCATCTTTATCACTAATGATATTTAGGGTTTACTTTTTCTTATACTGATACAGACACACTGACTTTCTTATGATTAGTGTTTGCAATGTATCTTGTAATCATTTTACTTTGACTCTCTGTCTTTGTGTTAAAAGTATGTCTCTTGTAAACAGCAGAGTTGGGTCCTTTTTTTAAACCCAGATTTAATTGGAGTATTGAACACATCTCACATTTAATATAATTACATAGAATATTCTTGGGCTTAGTTTTATCATCTTTTTATTTCTTCTCCATTTCCCCTTTTGTTCTTTATTTCTTTATTTGGAAATTGTGGTTTTGTGTTTTTTGTTTGTTTGTTTTTTATTCTATTTTAGTACCCTATTGCTGTTTACTTTCATCATTTTGTATTATTTTTAAGTGGTTATTCTAGATTACAATATGCCTAATTAATTCATCACATTTTACCATGAGTAACTATTACACAACTTCATGAAACATTTAACAACCTTACAATAGTGTAATTCTATTTACTTCTCCTGTTTTTTGTCTTATTATTGTCATATTTTATTTCTCCATATATTATAATCCCACAATGTATTGCTCTGTTTGCTTCAAATAGCCAGTTTGTTACTGGACCAAATGTAGGTTCCCTTCTTGGTGAATTAAGTCAAACTGTACCAGAAGTAGTTGTCTCACAGAGCAGAAATTTTATTTGTGGCATGTGTAAAAAGAAAATGGAGACCATAGGGAATAATTTCACAAAGCTATGACTCCCTGAGCACAGGGAGGTAGGTACCTTTATTTTGGGTAGGGAATGAATAGTCAAAGGGGACGTTTCGTCATCACCTGTAGAGGTGGGCATAAGCTTGCACAGGCGTGGTTGGAAATCATGCTTTTACATACATCACATGATCTAAAAATGGCTTCTCTGCCCCTCCCAGGGGGCAGAATTTCTGCTGTGAGTGAGGGCAGGTTACTTTAGTGCAACTCTCTGCCTGTCTGCGCAGGTGTCATTCTTGTGCTGTGGTGTGGACTGGTCTTGTCCAGTTCAGAGCCGTTAGTTCTAGGGCCATTGTCGCCTAGAGCTTCTTCCTGGAACATAGCTGAAACCGCGTAAGCTCAAGACCCAACGTCATTGGAGAAAAGAACATCTGCACCTTTTAACAAGACAAGAAAAAGAAAGTTAAGAATTTAGGCAAGACAAGAGAAGTGGGTTAGAATCCATACCTAGTGACAAATTGTCTTTTAAAGAAATTTAGAAGTATGCTATTTTATATTTCCCTTGTTATTCATCCCACTGATCATCATTCCTTTCTGCTGATCTTGATTGTTCTAGAACTGTGATCATTTCTCTTCAGTCTGAAGAACTTCCTTTAATATTTCTTGTAGTGCAGAATGAATTTTCCCAGCTTTTGCTTGTCTGGAAATGCATTTGTTTCACCTTTAGTTTTTTAGGACTATTTTCCATGGATATAGGCGTCTAAGTTGCCATATTCTGTTTGTGTTTCTTTTCCTTTCAGCACCTTAAACATCATTTCATTGCTTTTGTCTTTTTACTCTGGTTTTCAGCAGTATGACCTCTTATGATTTTCTATCTATTATCCTGCTTTGGGTTTCACTGTGTCGGGTTAATGTCTTTCAAGAATCTTTGAAAATTCTCATCTAATCTCTTTTCCACCAATTCTAACCATTCTTTTCTTTTCAGACTGCAGCTGCGTGCATATAAGACCGTTTGGAACGATGCCATAGAACTCTGATGCTCAGGGTTTGATTTTTATTAGTGATTTTTTTTTACTCTGTGCTTTATTTTGTATAGTTTTTATTGTCTTATCTTTGGGTTTACTAATCTTTTCTATTGTGTCATTAACCATTAAGCCCCTCCAATGAGTTAATCATTCCAGATAGTGTATGTATCAGTTCTACAATTTTTATTTGCTTCCTTTTTAGAATTTCTATTACTCTGATGCAATTTTTCATCTTTTCATCCATTTTCTACATTTTCCTTTAAATTCTTTAGCATATTTATAATAGTTATTTTTAAGTCCTTGTCTGTTAATTATAACCGTTTAGTTACCTGTTGTCCTGTTATTTGCTGTTTTCTTCTTAGTTATGGGTCACATTTTTCCTGCTTCTTCACTTGTCTTACTTTTTAAATTGTGTTTGAAAGAACACAGAAGCTGAAGGGTTTTTGTTTTTGTTTTCATTTTTTTTAAGTAAGCTGTTTATTTTTATTCTAGTCCCAGGTCCTTCTAGGTTAATTTGAAATAAAGCTCCATCTAAATGACCAAAAGTAAAACCTGGCTAAGGATCTAAAGTTTTTCTCGTTTACTTTTTTATTTATTCAGTCATTCATTTAATCGGCAAACATTGAGTGAACACCATCTTCACTGTACAGAGCAGTGTGCTCAACACTGTGGTGAGGCAAGCACAGATCGATACTGCAGTTGCTGCCACAAGTTAGTGGCTTAAGTCCAATTTTAAGTGTACTCACAAGTGTCTTCTCTCAGGAGTCACAGAGATATCCAGGAATAGACCATTGGTCTCCCTTATTAAATGTCATTTTTTTTTTTTAAATCACAAAAAGTTAAAAGTTGGGGCTGGCCTGGTGGCGTAGTGGTTAAGTTTGCCTGCTCCACTTCAGTGGCCTGGAGTTCACCGGTTCAGATCCTGGGCACAGACCTATATACTGCTCATCAAGCCACACTGTGGCAGTGTCCCACATACAAAATAGAGGGAGACTGGCACAGTCTCTGTTGGCTCAGCAACAGTCTTCCTCAAGCAAAAAGAGGAAGATTGGCAATAGATGTTAGCTCAGGGCCAATCTTCCTCACAAAAAAGAAAAGTTAAAAGTCAATGTATGCATATCTGTCCTATTATATAATTTATATGACTGCCTTTGTGTAATAAACTTAAGAACTTCTAATGGGGCAGTTAGGATTTGATTCCTGAAAAAGTATATGTCTTTAAAATGCTTTGTAAATTGTAGGTCACAGAGAGCTATTTCCTAATTATTCACTTATAATTAGTATCTATTGATTATATTCTGTGTTAGTTTCCTGTGGCTGATGTAAGAAATTACCACAGACTGAGCAGCTTAAAATAACATGTCTTTATTATTTTACAGTTTTGGAGGTCAGAAGTTCAAAGTCAATCTGACAGGCTCAAGTCAAGGTGTCAGCAGGGCTACACCAGAACCACTTGGTGGACAATCCGGAATCACCTGCCGGTCATGCCGGAACCACCTCTCAGAGGTGCCAGAACCATGGTTCCTTCTGGAGGCTCCAGAGGAGAATCTGTTTCCTTGCTTTTGCCAGCATCTAGGCTCTCCTTGTTCCTTGGCTCATGGCTCCTTTCACATTTCTTTTTTCCCCTCTCCTTCCCCCTGTGGTCACATCTCTTTCTCTCTGAATTTTTGTCTCCCTCTTACAAGGACTCTTGTGATTACATGGAGCCTACCAAGATAATTCAAGATAATCTGCACATCTCAAAATCCTTTTTAATCACCTGCACAATTCTTTTTAAATGCAAGGCAGCATATTCACAGGCTCCAGGGGTTAGGATGTGGACATCTTTGGGAGCCATTATTCAGCCTATCACTTATACCTTTATATGTTCCATTTTCATTATGCCAAATTGGTTGCCTTAAGATATGATAGAGCAGATTCTGTTGTTAGGTATAAGTAAAATAGATAATATCAAAGTATTAGCAATTTTTAACTATTTGTGTTGAGTGGTCATGGTTATATATTTGAGGGGAGCAAGAGACTCGTTTTGTCACGTAATATTGTTGGCCTATCTTAAGAAGAATATTTAACATGATTTTAATACTATGCAAGACTTTTCCCCAGAAGGGAGGGGAGGAAACTTGGGGGAAAAGGTCTGCTGGCAGCTGTGAGCTTGTGAATTTCTAGGAAATTCTGGGAGCCATTGGGAATCATATTGTGCAGGGCTGGCAGGAGGCAGAAATTTCTCTTCTTTCGTCTCCCTTCAGGCCCTACTAGATCATGCTTTAGGTTCTCTTGGCTTCTCTGCCATCTTCCTCTACATAGTGTCCCGTCTTATCAATCCATCCATCCAGCTGTGATGGCCCTCTTTTAGGTGCCAGCGATAGTCTGATTTATGTCACCCTGGGATCTCCTCTATGCCACTCTTTCCCGAATACCTTGAAAACCGCTGTTTAAGTCTAGTAAGTAGAAAACTCAAGTTACAATGTGATTGTAATTTTGGGTTTTCATTTTACATGTTTTGAGTAAGTGTTTTGTCTGTTGTGGCTCTCTTTACCCAGCCTGGAACTGTGCTTGAGACAAGTGGATGACAAGCTGGTGGTTTTGTCATGCAGGTGTCATCTCACTCTGTACAAGAGATCTTTGTTCCCACTCCAGCTCCCCATCCTGGGCTCATTCTGGGCATTTGGGCCCTTATTGTATGTACGTCTGCCAACTCCCCTAAAGTAAAACTCACTGTTTTCAGTGCACTGAATTGAATATTTAATATCCAACCTTTGTTTATTCTTTAAATGTTCTTTAAACAGTCCTAAATTATGAATTCAATATTTAGTCCTACACAGAGTAATTCTTGTTACTGAGAATCATTCATTAATCAACATTGTAAATTTTATTTGCATATTTTACTTACAAGTTATTAATTCCATGTATGCCCATGGTTGCTCACAAGTTGAGTTCCCATTTGATGAAGTAATTCAGCAGTGTTGGTTTTTGTATTCTCTCCCAGTTAAAGAGTTTTATTGGCTCTCTTCTGTGGGCACAGACTATATTTATTCCTAATCCTGGATATTATCTCAAATACTTGTCACTGCAACAGGAGTAGGGGAGAATGGATGGGTGGTGACAGGCACACCTATCATACCGTACCCTATTCAAGATCATCATAATAATAATCAGAGTTAGTGGCTGACACTTGTTTAGGCCTTACTCTATGTTCAGCACTGTTCTAAGGGCTTTACATGTCTTAATTTAGTCCTCTTACTAACCTCTGAGTTTAGGTACTATTATTCTCTCCATTTTACAGATGAGGAAACAGTAGCTGAATAGTCACTGCGTGTTAGCACCATGCATAATTGTTCACTTAGGGCTTCAAAGAGCCTCTTTCTAAAGTTTTATCCTGAGTATAAAATTCATAGGTTGATTATTCAGAGCCAAAGTATTTAAATTTTTCTAACAAATCCAAAGATTGGTATACAATTTGTAGAAAAATAAGACATTGTGTTTAAGTTATCTAATTTATGAACTTACTGGTAACAAGCTACCTATATTAATGATTCTCAAACTTTAACGTGCAAGTGAATGACTTGAGGATCTTGTTAAAATGCAGATTCTGATTCAGTATACCCAATATGTAGCCTGAGATTCTGCATTTCTAACAAACTCCCAAGTGATGCTGTTGCTGTTGGTCCATGGGCCACACTTTGAATCATGTAATGATGGATAAAATCATCTTGTCAGAACCTCAGCTACCTCATCTGCAAAATGAGATGATAAGATGAAATAGTCTGACCAAATTATTAACCTCACTTCCTCCTCTGTAGCACTCTACATTTCAGTTTAGTATAACTATTACAATAAGCAGATCTATAACTCATGATATCTTTTGCGCTAATCTCCTTTCTTTCCTCTTGCTCTAGATTTTGTTGCCGTGAGTTTCAGAGTTGTAATACTGTTACACTTTTGTTTTTATGAACTGCCTAAGCTCTTCCTTCCTTCCTTCCTCCCTCCCTCCCTCCCTTCCTTCCTCCCCCCATTCATTCATTCATTCTTTTCTGTTTGTATTTGTTGGTGTGAGGGGACTGTATGAATAAACTCATACAGTTTAAATGCACATTTAAAAAATTATGCTTAAGTCAGAGATTTGTTTGTGTACTTTAATTTGTGAAGAGAAAATGTTAGTATTTAAGTTAGAAAAAAGTAGAACTATAGATGATGAAAGGTGAGACTGAAAGTACAAAGAATTTGGTAGGCATCAGCAGGACAGTGCGTATGACAGGGCCTCATATCAACTCAGTCATCTCTGAGGTCAGTCCTGGATAGACTCTCAGGGGAAACCTTGTCAGAGTTTGCTCTCCCTGTAGTACCAAGCATCAGCAGTGAATGTTGTGTTATATGAAGACTAGGAATTTCTTATGGTCGGGCTTGGCCATTTTCCCTTATCCATGTCTTCTGGCAGTCATAGTTCAGTGCACCATACGTCTGTACATTAATTTGTTTAGTACTTTATAATATTTACCGTTTGTTGAGTGCTGTGTGCAAGCCACTGAATTAAATACTATGTCTATATTTTAGCTTTCATTCATCACAATCCAGTGGGGATTTTATAAAACCCTTTTTATAGATGATGAAACTGAGGCTTGGAACCACCAAGTGACTCAACTGTAATAATTCTACTATTAAGTGACAGATTTCATCTAAAGCTGACTCCAGAGAGCTCCTAATATTGAACTAGTAAACTCTATTGTTGCCTAGACAATAGAGTTGTTGTAGAGTCAGGAAGATGAAATTGACAGTTCCTGGCTTCAAATTGTTTCCAATCTAGAGGAGGAGACAGGTTTATCAAGAGATAATTATAAAATAACGCAGAAGTACAATGATGGAGCTATACATAGGTGAATATAGCAGTTTGCTGATACTGACCAATGCATGTGGAGCTTAAAATTTTCTTCTTTTTTTTAATCCTTTTTTGCTAGTTAATTCTCTAAATCCTTCCATGTCTCTCCAGAATTGTATTAGGACTTGAGCCTGTGATTACTTGCTAATCTCCATGGCTTGGAATAACTCCTAGATCTGGTTTTACTGTCATTATCATAAATGTTGTCTGATAGAGACTTAATGCAGGATTATGCAGTGTTTCCTCATTCTATTCCCAAATAAATCCAGCTTTGAGAATTCCATCAGCTTCACTGTGTTGCAGTGAAATTAATGGACCTCAAATTATTTCACTATTTCCATGTGCTGTTTTCCCATCTCACCCAAAAAAAAGCACGTAAGTATTATTCTTTTGCTGGAAAAGGGATGTTTATTCCAGAAGAAGCTAATAAAAAGAGGTGGAAGAAGTAGGGAAGATGGCCAACCATAGAACCTTTTATATGTGCTCTGTAATCCTTGTTGATTGCCAAATGAAGAGAGATGCAATGAGCAAGAGAATGGAGAGCTTTGTTTTGGGAATCTTTACAGTGGTTTGTATGTAAAGGATTCATAGCAGAGTCTATCACATGGTGAGTGTTTCATCCATGTTAAGTGTTGTTCGTATTTTCACCACCCCACCACCAGAACTACTACAGACATACACTGTTCTGAGTGCAGTCGCCACAGTCCTCATGATTCCTGGTGCTTCATGCCTACGGTTTCTTTCTTCAACTTGCTTTGCCAGCACTGGTGTTACATAACCCCAGCCTTATGATGCGAGGCTGTTTCATGACCCACAGTCTATTGAGTCTTGTGGATGGTGTCCCCTGTTTGTATTGGAGGCTTCGGAGGCCTGTGTAGTTATGACTTCTCTTTATTTTTCTGAAAGCAGAGGGTCTTGTGATATATTTACATATTTAGACAACTGCTACCACAAATTTCTTTCTTATATAAGGCACGTTTTAAAAAATAAGAAGGAGGTCCCTAGCATCTTCTTCCACAGCTTTCTTGTAGCGTAGATTGGAAGGATGCGTGTTATGCAACCTTTATATATATATACACATTCAATACGTATATTACGGGGCCGGCTCTGTGGCCGAGTGGTTAAGTTCGCGTGTTCCGCTGCGGCGGCCCAGGATTCGGATCCTGGGTGCGGACATGGCACCGCACGTCAGGCCACGTTGAGGCGGCGTCCCACATCCCACAACTAGAAGGACCTCCAACTAAGATATACAACTGTGTAC